>NC_134548.1:24127029-24446315 GCF_050624435.1 Tenrec ecaudatus
TTATAATATTCAATCATATTTATTCTTCAATTTCTATTTCTTCATGTACCCATTTAAACATTAATATTTTGGGAAAATTCTATCATTTCACTTGAGTTTCCAAATTTACAGACATGATACTTATCTATAATTATGCTAACAAAGACATCCTTGAACTTATCTGATAATACTGAGAAAAGAAAAAATGAACCCAAAATATTTTCTTTCAGCACTAAAAATCTTCAGTAGTTATAGGTTAAGCTGGATCAGATTCATTTATATTTATTGATGCTCTAGTCATCAGACTGTGCCCTTACATTTCTAAAAAGCCTGGGGGGGGAAACACCAAATTGCCAGTGATACAACTGGTTTGTTACTTTTATTAATGAATCCATTGAAGGCTCCATAATTGTAATTTTCTGAATATATCATTCTTTTTGAGATCATTAGCTGCAACATATTTATAGATTGGCTACTTTGTTAGTCAACATTTGGTTTCCTTTCGATGATTTCTAAATTTGCCTTATGTTACATCCTAAAGAAGGAGATAGTAAATTAAAAAAATAAATAAAAATATCCATTGGTCTCACTCTCAAAATATTCCAGGGCAAGTCAAATTGTTGTGAAGCAGAGAGTCAGTTCTGACTCATAGTTACCATCATACGTGGCAATAGGAAATGACTCAATCACTTTACCAAGCTGTCCGTCTCCTCTAACAAATATCAACTGGAGATGCCCCCAGTCAAGGAACTTTTCAGCCAAGCTCAATGACATAGATTTTCCCACAATTCTTGAGTCCAAATGTATTGAATCTCTTGTCATGTTTATTCACTGAAAAGAGAATTGCTTGAAAACTAAACCAAAGGTTAGTCTTATCTGGTTGAATAATTAATCTGTTATTAATGATGATTGATGAGTCACATTGGAATGATCAGGGCTCAAGCCCTAGTCATTATTCAATGACATGTGTTTTTAAACCCACAGTTAGTGGTTGCTCTAGATTCCCTGGAAAATTTGCTTTGAATTTTCAGTGCTTTCTTTCTTGGAAAGGTTAGGGTCTGTGTTATTTCTACATACCTAGTTGTCAGTAAAGGAATCTGGGTGGTGCATTGATTAAGTTGCTAAGCAATAAGTCATCAGTTTGGTCTCATTCTCCACTCCCTGGAAGAAAACTGTGGCCGTCTGTTTCTACAATGACTACAGTCTTAGCCTCTCATTAGTATGGTGGTGAGTAGCCCCACCTGCCACAAAGTTGAGAGCCCTGGAATCCTTAGCTGCAGCTCATAGGTGCTCTCTGTACAGGCCCTCCCTCTCTAGCTGTCCTGTTTGGATACATTGCTATCAGGTGACATCTGGGATGGAACCATGCCTAAGATCATTCAGGGTATTGGCTGAGTCCAGTTCTTTGAATTTGCAGGATCTGAAACAGTTAAAAATCCTTTCACAGAAAAAGAGCTTTATACATTGAAAGAGTTCACCTGAATAATCAGGCCCACCAAAAACAATGTCCCTTTTAAAATATCAATTGTGCTATGCAGCATCATCTAGTCATGGGGCTGATAGCCCATCATATCCTCAGGGCCCTCTGGCATGCAATGAAAGGGTTTAGATGGAAATGTGCGTCTGCTTACCAGACCTACAAAGGGATATCTGCTTTCAGGTTCTGACCATAACTATAGGTAGAACACCCAAGTCCCATATTCTGCCATGAATTTAGAATAAAAAGTTTCAAGCTTCTTAATTCTATTGATGTATTCCACCCTCAGTGAAACTATTGTGACTATTGGCACCTACGGTGCAGCAGGCAGCTGCGTAACTCAACTATATGAACCTAGTAAGCAAAGTCCAAGTCTGTTTCTTCCAAACTGAAAGACAACATTGGCACATGGAACTTTACAGAACAATGAACGTCACAGAGTCTTCATATTTACATCACCTCAGGAACTTTTCATTTTGATTTTCATTATCTTAGTAAATCATATAAGGTACCTCCCACAGCAAGTTTGAGGACTGTCTTCAGAGTCCTAAATAGAAATCTACAGGGGTTCAAACTCAGTCATTCTTTTTCTATCACTACAGCATTTTTAAATGTGAAAATCAGTTAATTACACTTATAACCCAGTATTTCAAAGGGTTGGCAATGGTTCTGTATCACAATGAAGGGTTATGTGAGGGGCACTACCCTGGAAGGAGGACACCTGGGTTATAGTGATGGCTGAGCTCCAACATGCCTCTGAATTTGATGAAACATTTTCCTGCCCAGGCCTCAGATGCCCTCCTAAAGGATTATTGGACAAGCCTATTGAAACTACACTGATGCATACTACAAATAGAGAAGTATTTTATATTCTATACAAAATGTACAACATAAAATATATTTCAAATGACATGCATTCATTGGGACAGAAACAGTCTGCCAAGCAAATATACAACGGACAGATTCTGCTGCTTTGGGGTGCTACCAAGTCATTTCTCACTCAGAGCCGTCTGAGCACAGCAAAATGAAACACTGCATGGTCCTGTGCAATCCTCACAAATGGGCTCATTTTTAAGCCTATTGTTGCATCCACTGTGTCAATCAGTCTCCTTGAGAATATTCCTCTTTTTTTTCTGAATCTCAAATTTACCAGGCATTTATCATTGTCCAGCGACTAATCTCTCTTGATATCCCATCCAAGGGATGTGAGACCAAGTCTTGCCATCCTCACTTGTCAGGAACATTCTACCTCTACCTCCATCAGGACAGATCCCTTTGTTTCTCTGGCAGCCCATTGCTCTTTCAATATTATCCTCCAACACCACAGTTCAAAGGCATCAGTTCTTCTCTGGCCTTCCTTATTCATTCTCTAGCTCAGGAGGAAACTGATATATCCTGGCTTGGGTCAGGTGCACCTGATGCCTCAAAGTAACAGACTTACTCTTCAACAACTTTAAAGAGTTCTTGGGCAGCAGATGGGCACAGTGCAATACTTCATTTGATTTCTTGAATGCTCCATCATCTATGGATTCAAGTAAAATCAAGTTTAAGAAATAAAATATTTTCTGTATTCATTATGATGTTATCTATTGGTCTGGTTGTTTGGATTCTGTGTATTTACATTGGGATGTAACACATATTGAGGATTGGCATCTTTGATCTTCTTTACTGCATGCTCCAAGTCCTCTCACTTTCAGCTAGAAAGCTTTTATCATCTGCACATTGCAAGTTGTTAATGAGCCTTCCTCCAATCCCCATGCTGTGTTCTTTATATAGAGTACTTTTTGTGGTTATTTGATCAGCATCTGGATTAAATAATATGGTGAAGAAAATAACTCAGATGTCCACCTTCTCTGAATTTAAGCTATGCAGTGTCCTCGTGGTCTGTTCAAAAACTGCCTCTTGCTCTATGTACGTACCAGTTCCACATGAGCATGCATACGAGTTTAGGAAGATCCATTCTTCACAATATATAAATAACAACTGTAATAATATGGAACCTCATTAATACCAAGTTGTTTGTATTTTTAGGGCTCAAGAAGGAAAAATTAGAGGAATTGAAGGGGGGGAGGGAGTGAGGCCTACCAAAGCCAAAGACAAAGTTGTTTAATTTTTTTGAAAACATTTTATTAGGGGCTCATACAACTCTTATCAAAATCCATACATATACATACATCAATTGTATAAAGCACATCTGTACATTCTTTGCCCTACTCATTTTCTATTTTTTTCCTTTTCTTTTTGTTTTCATTTTATTAGGGGCTCATACAACTCTTATCACAATCCATACATATACATACATCAATTGTATAAAGCACATCCGCACATTCCCTGCCCCAATCATTCTCAAAGCATTTGCTCTCCACTTTGCATTAATTTAAACCATAGGCTTATATATTTTTCTGTCAAAGGAATATTATTAGAAATCAGTGAAAAAAGTAAGAAAGCAAAAAGAATGGGCGTATATCTAGCCAAGAGAACAGGTTGGTTAAGTTAGCCCCTTGTTGTTATGTTAGATGCCATCTAGTTGATTCAGACACATAGTGACTGTATAACAGAACGAAACACCACTCGGTCCTGCTCCATCCTTACCCTTTCCCCATGCCCAAGCCCATTGCTGCAGTCACGTTTTCAATCCATCTCATTGAGGACATTCCTCTTTTTCGCTGTCCCTCCACTGTACCAAGCATGATGTCTTTCTCCAGGGACTGGTCTCTCCTGACAACATGCCCCAACTAGGTAAGATGAAGTCTTGTTATCCTTACATCTAAAGACCACTCTGGCCGTTCTTCTTCCAAGACAGATTTGCTGGTTCTTTTAGCAATTCATGATAATGTCAATGTTCTTCTCCAGCACTATAATGTGATGTCACACCCACATGCCCACACACTAGTATATAAAAGAAATCTCTAAAACCTTCGTGGGAAAAGTCCATTATCTTTAAATTTTAAGTTTTCCTTGAACTTTCTGAAGTCCTCTCACAGAACAGTTGTACATTTTCACCTTTAAAAGGGGAATTATGTGGATGGATACTGGGCTATATGGAATGTTCAAAATGTGATCAGCCAAGTGACTTTGGTTGGTTGTTCTGAGTTTTTTCACTCTTAATGGAACCTATTGAATTAACCCTCTCCATAGAAAAGTGAGTAGTCACGGAGCAGGTCTGAACATGTCAACACCTACTGAAGGACATGTGAGGTGTGTCCCAAGAAAGAGGGTGTTGTAACGAGAAAATGTGAATTAATCAGATTTTCCATATGTCTTTAGAGATCCAAGGTGCTACTTAAATCTGGGGCCCTTCCAACAAGGGACCATTCTCACTCTCTAAACCCCCCCATATGCTGTTGGGCCACAGGAATAGGTGAGGTCTGAGAATTGAAATAGGAAATATATTTTTAAAGCACTGACAACTATGCATATATTGAAGACTCATGATATGCTAAGAAATGGGCTATGTTCATTGTCTTGCTTAGCCTGAGGTGTACATTTTAGGAAGTAGATTATATGGGAAAAGACATTGACGCTCATAAAATTAAGAAGCGTTTGATCTTCCATTAAATTCGGAATTCCTATGACCAAGGCACTTGTGCAACTAATGAACATAGCAAAAGTTTGGATTACATAAAAAAATGTAGAAAATAGAGGCATCAGAAGCCTTTTCCTGGTTAGTCGTGAGGAAGATGCTTTGACAATGTCTAAGCAATTTTATTTAATTATAACTATTGCAGCCGTCCCTTTTTAATACTTTATTTCACCTCTTTCTTTTCATTTTCTTTGTGTAATATTACTCATTATGTAGATAACCAAATTGAGATAACCAAGCTGAGTATTTGAGGAAATGTCATAGGGCCAGCATTGATGTACTCAGACTACACATGGAGTAGGAGAATCCAACTCCACAGCAGCCCATGGCTTATTGACACCAGGCAGAGGTCAGTCAGGCCTCCACCCTTCATCCTTCTTTACCCTATTCCAATAACCTGGCGCTGAACTTCTCTGCTGGGTTTGATCATTGGTTGCAAAGACCACACAGAACTCACCGACAATAATCACAATCAGAGGGTTTATTCGGAAAGTTGAGCCAGGACAGAACACAGTACTGATAGTCTGTGTCTGAAGCACCTCTTCTCAGCAATGCTGGTAGATGTAGTTCCAGGCCTCATAGTCATGCTGGCCATTGCCCTCCGTCATGCTCTGGCAAGTATTACAAAGCCCCTTTGGGGCTGACTAGTGCCCAAAGGGCTCCCCACTCTGCAAGCCAGCTTCCTACATAAAGGCGTTCAGCTTGAATATTTGTGTGGATGGAGACAACCACAGTTCTACCTCACAGTCTTTGTGTTGCTCCTATGCCCTGTCTCATGGTCTTAGCTTGGTACCTCTATTGTGGTCTCTGTTGCTTGTAGTGTCTCTACCCCTTCAGGTAGATATTTTATATTGGCTAGTGGTCCTTCTTACTTGACGGTCGTGAAATTTTTATTTCTGTTCCTGCTTCTGCGATGGTTGACTCACTTTTACACCCAGCAGAATTGCAAAACTAAAGAGGCACCATGACAGAGTCCTCTACAATATATTTTTTTACAAATTCGAACCCACTCAATGGGTGAAAGTTACAAAGATTATAGTTAGATGAGTAGTTAGATGAGCCATATTAACTAATTTCACTTTACCCTGGTAGTAAAGTCAATATATGGGAAAAAATGTTATCTTGATTATTATACTACAGATATTTTTTATGAAAGCATCAAATATATAGTAAGCATTTTAACTGAAAAATACACTTATTTGGTCTCCGTTTAGTTCTTTTATGTAAAAGAACCTATTTCCTAATTAGTTATTTGATTTGTGATTTCTTGTGCATGAACATGATCTGATTTGATATACTTCAGATAGACTAAATTGCATGTATGTCACTCCTATTTTTATAATCTCTGAATGCAAAATATAATTATCCTTAATGAAGCAAACAACTCTGCCTTAGAAGAAGTAAAGCCAGAAGATTCCTTAGAGGCAAAAATTAAGAGACTTCTTCTCACCTACCTTGGGATTGCTGTCAGGAGAGACCAGTCTCTGGAAAAGGACTGGGTAAAGCAGATGGTCAGTGAAAAAGAGGAAGTCCCCAACAAGAAGAACTGACACAGTGGATGCAACAATGGGCTGCTGAAAAATAAGCATAATCATGAGGATGGTGGTGGACTGCACAGAATTTCATTTTGCCGAACATACAATCATTAAGAGTCAGAACTGACTCTAGCAACAACAAACACAACACTTAATCCAAGAAATATTTACTAGCAATAAATTTTGATCATGCACTGTGGATAAAACAGCAAGCAACATGTGGTCAGATCCGGCCTTTATGGAATTTATCATGTAGTGATGTGGTCTCAACCTTCCTAAAGCATGACCCTTTAATACAGTTCCCCATGTTGTGGTGACACCCCAAACATAAAATTATTTTGTTGCTACTTCATAACTGTAATTTTGTTACTGTTATGAATTGGGTGACCCCTGTTAAAGGGAGTTCAACCCCCAAAGTAGTCACAACCCACAGGTTGAGAACTGTTGCCTTAGAAGAAAGGCCAGGTTGTCTGCCTCCAAGAGGTCACAGCCATTGACATCTGGATGGAATGCAGTCCTTCTCTGCAATGCATGGGGTCACTGTGAGTTGAAATGCACTCAATGGCAACCATTACTGGTTTACGTGCTGGTTCTATATGGATGATGTGCCTTGTCCCTGGCACGTATACCCGGATGCATAGTTTGCTTGGTCATTGAGCGAGCCAATGTTGCAAATGGGCCATTTACTGAGAGTAAAAGACACAACAACAGCCATCAAGTTCATGCTGTCTCATGGAGACTGCAGAACTGGCCCGTTGGGGTTTCAATAATGTACATTTGTAACGGAGGAGAAAGCCTCATTGTCTTCTCATTGACTGGTTACTGGTTTCAAACTGGTGACCTTATGGTGTTAAAATAATCCTAGGTGTCTACAAGCAGCTAATTATCTGTTGATAATTTCAACGTTGATGACAGTAGGAGTCGAAGATACATTTGTGAGAACTACATAGGAAATAAGAATCTGGTTATCTCCCGCTATCCACAATTGAGGGATGGGGGAAAGTGGCTATTAACAGAGTGCATTGGAGGGATGAGTATAGAAAATCGAAGGGATAAACCTAATTTGAATGGTTAAAACTTAGTCATTTGACTCCCGGTCTGATGCATGCTGGATCTGATCTAGTTTTCAACATTTTCTGTATTTTTTTAGTGTTTTTGTTTGCTCATATTAGGGTTTTTCTCAGAGGAGTTGTGCCACTGGGTGTCACCCTCTAGAAGCTATGTTATGTATTTTTAGTTTTTTGGTATATGAAATCCAGACTTTAAGAAACTATAAGTACAACGAGTACAATAACGGTTTTAGTGGAAGAGGGGCCGGCATACAGAGGTGGTAGCAGATGGGGTCCGTGAAAGGGAGATGATGTCAAGAAGTTCAGGAAGGAAAACAATATTTGAAAACTGTTTGTGGCAGCAATTGTACAATCCTACTACACGTGATTGAACTACACGATGATATATGTATAAACTCCCAAAAACATATACATTTTTAAAAAGTTGGCAGTTCAAACGCACCCAGAACTGCTGGTACAGAAAGTCCTGGAGATCAGCCTCTGCCAGGATTATAGCCCGGCATCCCTTATGTAGAAGTTCTGAATCCCAATCACAGCTGAACGCACCGAGAGTCAGAATCGAGGTGGTGTGGTCGTGAAAAAGAAGGAACACAATTGGGAGAGAAGATTTGGAGTTCCTTTTTTCTTCAGGTGGATTTCAGGCAACTTTGACATTTTCAAGTGAACATCTCAGATATAAAGAAATCTAGGGTGGACCTGGATATGAACGGAGAGGCTCGGGCTGGAGATACACCTGTGAGAAGCAGAAGAAGGTATTTGAGAAAGGAAGCAGCAGATCTCAGGGAGATTTCCCAAGAAGACAGCACTCCATGAGATGAAAATGCAAAAGCAAGCAAACATTTAAAGACTGGGTAGGAAGCAGACTCATGGTAGAACAGTTAAAACACAGAGAACAATATTTCATCAACAATAATTTCCCTGTGTACACATACAAATTACAACCCTTTTGGTACCTGAGCGTGTCTCACTGCCATCAAGTCAATTCTGCCACCTGGTGAACCTTATAGCGCAGAGTAGTGCTGTCCCCCATAGGCCTCAGAGACTGTAACCCTTTAAGGATATAGAAAGCCTCATCTCTCTCCCCCAGAACCCCTGTTGGTTTCGAACTTTGGACTTTAAGGGTCACAACCCAATGCATACCCACAGTGCCACCTGGACTCCTTTAGCCTGAGCTCATGTTCAGTGTGAACACCCAGGGCACATTGTTATGCTTAATTAACAGAAAGAGTTAGTGCTCTGTCAATGTCAGCTGTGAATTAATCTGCCCAGAATATCTTTAAATTATAAACAGAAAAGGCAATGAATACAGAGAGGTCCATTCCAAGAGAATAGAACTTTTGTAACCAGTACTTCTCATTACAGCACCTAGAGACCTGGGCTAAATACAACTAAGCCTTGAGCATTCAGTACTGTATTTGTGGAAAAATACATGAGCCCTATTTGAAAATCGGTACAAAGCATATGTTTTATTTCTGGTGACATCTTGTTGCTATGTGAGGGGCAGCACATTAAATGCACATGATTATGGCAACTTTACCCCAGGTTATTCCTGGGGTTAGTCATTTTCATTCCAACTAAAACGAATATTAAACAGCTTATTCTCATTTGGTTTTAACTGAAACAGCTTTTTAAAAATGTCACTTCCTGTGAGCATAAGATGCTCTACTTAAATGCACCTAAGATCATTTGATAGAAAGAGGTGGTTGTGGGGATTACATGTATATGGAAGTGGGAAACCATTAGCAAAGTGTATCACCATAAAAGTATATTATTTGGACTTTGCATCTGAGAGAGCTTGTCCTGCTTTCGTTGGGACATAGGGCATGTGGCCAGGTGCAGTCACATGTATCTTGTAAGACACCGGCTGAGTCTCGGTGTCTCACAGGGTACATTCACAGGGTACATTATACAATCACAACAGATCCTCTATTGTGATATTAAAAATTTCAACAAGTTTAGTAGTGATGAATTTTTTCCTTGTTTTGGTACATTAAAATTTTCACAGAATTTAAGGAATCTGAAGTCCTGGGGCATAGTGGGCTGTGTGTTGGTCAGTAAACCATGAAGTCAACTGTTCAAAACCACTAGAAGCTCCGTGGGAGGAAGAATGAGGCTTTCTACTCCCATTAATATGTACAGTCTTTGAATCCCAAAGGGGCAGTTCCATTCTGCCCAATAGGGTCACTATGCTGTCAACATGATGAAATGTAGTTAGGTGTTTATTTATTTTGTTGTTTTATTTTTAGGGTTATAAACATCAGTTTTCACTATATATACGTTTAATGTTAATAATGTTAACTATTGAGGCATATGTACATATGCTGTCATTCAGGCATTTGAGGGTTTTAAAATTGTGTAGATATTTTCTATTATATTTAAATAGAGTATTTTATTCTTACTAACGAGATAAAAACAAAAGAAGCAAAACAAACAAATCAAGAATAAAGTCACTAATTCATAGATTTGGCTGTAGGATTCAACTCATTGATCCAAGACCAAAGACCTTTCCTCCCCTTGACTCCTGAAGCCTTTGATTCCAGGAGCCCTCTGAAATGGAATTCTGGTAACATCATATCTGCAGAAGCCGATTTTGGAGCCTATAGTAGACAAAAAAGATAGCGGGGCTTCTAGAGGTGTGGACTTTAAGGGCGCGTGACTTGAGGGACATCACCATCACCCCTCTTTGCAGAGGGTGGTCCCTTAGTGCTCACTCACAGGCCCTGGCGTCCCCTTCTTCTTTGTTAGGACACTATAAATTATCCTCCTCGGGCCATATGGTAGTTCTCTTTAAAGTACCATGAATTAAACTTTTGGTTGGGAACAGCAAAGACCGCTGGGGGAAACTACACAAGTATGGAACTGGATGTGAAGCCAAAATGCTGGGATTGTTTGTTTGCATTAATAAATGTGTGTTGTTCTATAAGATTGGACACAATGTACACCAACAATGAAGTTTAGAGAGAAGGAAAAAGAATAATTATCCTTCGCTAAGGAAGATCTGGAATGAATGTCATCAAAGGCAGAGTGAGTATGTTTATAGCATACATCTGGTCTCAAAGCAAGAAATCTGAACCAACATCGACAGGCTTGGGACAGTAGTGGTCTGCTTCTTCCATAAGTAGGGTGTCCAATCGTATGCTCATGTGAGCCAGGACTCCTTGGTTCCTCGGAGCTCTCATGTGCTATGCCTTCTCATATCCCCCTGGTCCCAGCATGAGCTTTGGGTACTTGCTCTGTCAGTTCCTTTATATCTCACAAAATAAACTTTAGCCACCCCCTATATTAACACTGATGCTTTAAATTAACAGGGAAACCTGTTTCCAGTGAGTATTAGAGCCATGGGTTAGTGTGAGGCTTCAGAACCCATATAATTTGGAAGAAATAGGTAGCAGGGCAGGTGATGGTGGGATAGGGAGGGTTAATATTCAGTCCTTAGTAATGAGATTACAGAGTAGTGAGCAGGGTGAAGGCTTCTGTGTTTAATGAACCCATAGTTCCAATAATTTTTGGCAAGTTCCAGAAATACCCGGCTCCATCCATGTTGCCCTGGTTTCCCTTTCTTATTACAAGGGACAAAACTCTAGGTTTCACTTAGAGTGTGCTAAATGTCACTCCAAATACTCCAAATCTAATGCCTTCTGTGTGGAGTGAGATCCTAATCACTAATTCCCCAGGAATATGCCAGAGCCTTTGCTTATCAACATCAGAAATAGAGCCCTGGATGTGTGCAGGCTTCCAAGTGCTCTAGGAACAGAGTACTGAATACCTGTCAGTCCTGCCTCAGGTGTGCATGACACTGTGGTTGACTCACCACCCTGACTCCAGAGCATGGGCTCAGGGGAAGTCTCTATCACAGTCTGTGATGGATACTAGGGAACAAATTGAGACTGAATGTCCAGCTAGGCTCATCCCAGTGTATGCTCATCCTTTCCCACCACAGTCAAACTCCTACCCTTCCACACCAAGCACCCTTATTTAGAATGGCCTGCTGCTACTCAGAGGACTAATTGTCTCATTGATAAAACGTGACCTTTCTATGGCCTTTAATGTAGAAGTAACCTCAAAGTGGGTTTTCTTCTTCTGAGCTCACGTGATTAAGAGTAGATCTGTGGCTTCCAGGTTCATCATACCTGTGAGACACAGGACAATTTTTGGACAAGTGTATGCATCATCTTTGCCTCAAGGCCTTAATACCAGTATGAAGACTCCAAACTTTGAATTCTAGGTACCATTTTGGCAAAGCAATAGAAAGTCAACAATGTGTTTACATCACTGCCTCTTCTTTCCTCCTCCATTCTTAGATGAACTAAACAAATACAGTCATATATGTGATTAATTTGAACAAAATTGATCAGGGATCCAGGCATGGACCATTTCCAACTATTGCACCCTCAATCATGTGGGCTAAGCTATTGATTATGAACTTCTGTGATACCTGATCTTCCTCTAAGATCACTGATGCTCAAGCTGTGGGTCGGGACGACTTTTAGACTCACACAACCCTTTCACAAGGGTCACCTGATTCAAAGAGGAGCATAATTACAGTTATGAAGCAACAAAGTAAATAATTTCATGGTTGGGGTAATAACACACCATGAAGAACTGTAAGAAAGGGTTGCAACATTAGGAAAATTGAGAACAATTGACTTAGATCCATGCCACATGAATTCATTCTGGATCACAACAAGGATTATCCATTCCTTTTACCAAAGACAATGTTGGACAAAACAAATCCTTAAAACTTTCAGGGATATTGTGTGGGTTTTTTTGTGTGTGGAGTCTACATAAAAATTCAGTAAAAGGAAAACCATTAGTGAAATTAATAAACCTCATCTCTATTCACAGCGTAAGGATGCGTGCTGGGTACACGAGAAGGCATCCATGCACTCCATGTTGCCCCACTACGTTGAGTAAGAAGCATTTTCAACCAGAAAGTGAAGCGGATCCCTCAGCCTTCCCTTCTTGACAAGGTTAAGGAAACTGGTGGAAGGCGGGTGGCAGAAGGGGCCGCAGGTGATTCCCAATTTGGGGTAAAGGTCATGGGGTCTTGGATGACTGGCTGGAAATCTTGGCTTTGATGGCCTTCCTGGATTTGGCTCTGAAATGGGCCCTGGTCTTGACATTAACACCAGTGCCACCCCATCATGAGAATGCCATGTAACTTTCTTCATCACAGCAGGTATGTTTGAAGAGGTCACGAAATTCTTTGGTGTCCCCCACCCTCCCTCTCTAATGAACCCTTGATAATTTATAAATTATTCTTTCACTAGATGAAAAAAGAAATCATGTAATCAACAATCATAGTAGGTGACATTAACACCCAACTATCAGAGAAAGGCAGATCACTGGGAAAGAAGCTCAGCAAAGAGGCCAGAGAGCTAAACAATGTAATTCACCAACAGGGCCTAATAGACATCTATAGACTTTCCATCCAAAATCAAAGGGTTTCACATTCTTTTCAAATCCACATAGATCTTTTTCAAGAATAGAGCACATGCTCTGACACAAGTCCAGCCTGAGTAAATTAAAACACATAGATATTATCCAGATATCTTTCTCAGATCACCATGTCATAAAGCTGGAGATTAATAAGAGGATGTCCAGAAAAGCAAGGACAACCAATTGGAATATGAACAACGATCTCCTGCGACATGAATGGGTACAGGCCCAGATCAGAGAGGATATTAGGAAGTTTCTAGAAACTAACAAGAATGAGAATAAAACATATCAGAACTTATGGGACTCTGCAAAGGCATTTATCAGAGGTAGCTTGATATCATTAAGTGCATATATGAAAAAAGAAGAAAGGTGTATGACAGCTACATTAACACAAATACTCCAACAACTAGAAAAACTCCTCCAATAGGAAGAGAAAAGAAATAATAAAAACCAGAGCGGAGTTAAGCCAGTGGGAAAACAAGAGAGCAATGCAAAAAATAAATGAAGCTAAAAGCTGGTTCTAGGGAACAATTAACAAAACTAACAGTCCTCTGGCAAAGCTTACCAAGGACAGAAAGGAGCAGACATCAATAGCCAGGACGAGGGATGAATCAGGGGCAATAACAACAGACTCCAATGAGATTAAAAGGATAATCACAAAGTACTATGAAGGTCTGTATTCTAATGAATTTAGAAACATGGAATACATGGATAAATATTTGGAAAAACAGTCTCTTCCTAGATTATCTCAGACAGAGATCAAGAACTTCAGGAACCCCATAGCGAAAGAAGAGATAGAGAGGGTCATCAAAAATCTACCAAAAAAAAAAAAAAAAGGCCCCAGGGACAGATGGTTTGACAACAGAATTCTACGAAGCATTCAGGGAAGAGGTGACACCGATCCTCCACAAAGTATTCCATAACATAGAAGAGGATGACAAACTCCCGACCTCATTTTATTAAGCCAGCATTTCTTTGATACCCAAACAGGGCAAAGACCCCACCGGTATAGAGAATTACAACCAATAGATCTAATGAACATAGATGCAAAAATCCTTAACCAAACATTGGCCAATAGAATACAAAAATATATAAAACATATCATCCACCACGACCAGGTAGGATTCATCTCAGGGATGCAGGGATGGTTTAACATCCAAAAATCCACCAATATTATACATCACATCGAGAAGAAATATGATAAGAACCATATGATAATATCCATAAATGCAGAGAAAGCATTTGACAACATCTAACACCCATTCCTAATCAAGACACTCATGAAGATAGGATTGGAAGGTAAGTTCCTCAAGTTATCTAGGAGAGACCAATGGCCAACATAATAGTCAATAGAGAAAAGACAAGAACAATCCCACTAAAAAGGGTACAATACAAGGATGCCCCCTGTCCCCACTTCTATTCCACATCGTTTTGGAGGTTCTGGCTAACAACATAAGACAGCGTAAGGATATCAAAGGAAGACAAATGGGAGAGGAGGAGGTGAAACTACTATTTGCAGACAAGATCCTGTACATTGAAAACTCCAAATGCTCCACAGCAGGAGTACTTAAAGCAATAGAGGAATATGGAAGAGTAGCAGGATACAAAATCAATAAACAGAAGTCGGTAGGATTTCTATACACATGAGACAGGACCATGGAAGAGGGGATTAAGAAGGAAGTACTCTTCACAGTAGCTAAGAACAAACCGAAATATCTAGGAGTATATTTAACAAAAAATACTAAACATCTATACAAGGAAAATACTAGGCCCTACTACAGGAAGCCAAAAGTGACCTCAACATAGTAAAGATGACAGTCCTACCTAAAGCCCTTTACAAAGTCAATGCTATGCCAATTCAAATACCATCAACCTTCTTCAAAGAATTAGAAAAACTGACGCCCAATTTCATATGGTGAAAGAAGAAACCCAGAATTAGCAGAGAACTCCTCAAAAAGAAGGACACAGTTGGAGGACTCACCTTACCCGATTTTAATGCCTATTATACAGCTACAGTGGTCAAAACAGCGTGGTACTGGCAAACCACAGATACTCAGACCCGTGGGAAAGAATAGAAAGTCCAAGAGTAAAATCATCAGCATATAGACAATTGATCTTCGACAAGGGTCCCAAAACCATCAAGTGGGAAGCGGATGCCCTTTTTAACAAGTGGTGCTGCAAACCATGGATATCAACATGTAGAAAGATGAAACAAGATGTTTACCTCACCCCATGCACAAGAATAAACTGAAGGTGGATCACAGACCTAGAAGTTAAACCCCAAACCATCAGGACCATGAAGGAGGGAATTGGGACTAATCTCAGAGCACTGGCCCCGGGAACTCATAGGTTGACTGCAATAGGGAAGAGTACATACACAGGTAAACTGGAAATCAACAAATGGGATTTAATAAGAATAAAGCACCTGTGCACCTCGAAAGATTTCACCAATAGGGTGACAAGACAACCCCCAGACTGGGAGAGAATTTGTAGTAATGACACATCAGATACAGGGCTCATTACTAAAATCTACAACACCGTCATGACCTACAAAAAGAGAAAAATAGTTAACTCCCTAAGGAAGTAAGAGAACTGAAAAGAATTTTCAATAGGGAGGAGACTCGTATGGCCAATAAGCATATGAGAAAGTGTTCCAGGTCATTAACCATAAGAGAAATGCAAATCAAAACAACCATGAGATACGACCTAACACCCCTGAGGCTAGCCCAAATCAGCAAATCAGAGAGCAACAAGTGTTGGAGGGGCTGTGTTGAATTAGGAACCCTCCTCCACTGCTGGGGGTCGTGTAGATTTGTACAGCCACTGTGGAAAGCAATCTGGCTATACATAAAGAAAATGGAAATTGATCTACCTTATGACCCAGCCATCCCTCTACTGGGCATATACCCGGTGGAAGCAGCAAATGAAACACGACCAGTCATCTGCGCTCCAATGTTTATTGTGGCACAATTCACAATCACAAAGACTTGGAAACAGCCTAAGTTTCCATCAATAGATGAGTGGATTAGCAAACTGTGGCATATGCACACAATGGAGTACCATGCAGCACTGGAAGCATGGATAATCACACGAAACACATCGTTTTGTGGGAAGATCTGGAAGGAATCATGTTAAATGAGGTTAGCCGAACTCAAAAGGACAGGTACAACATGAGTCCACTGAGGTAAGTACAATCAGCATGACAAGACTAGAAGAATAAACACGTATCTCGCAATAAATGGGTGGCAGCATAGATAGTTGGAGACAGGGCAGGCCACACCTGGGGAGGCACATGAGAACCCAGCATAAAGAAGGGGGAAGTGGGGCAGGTTGAGTGAGAAGCAGGGCAGAGAGAAATCAAGTGGATTGCATGGGGGGAACAGGGCACTAACCCACTGAGGGAGAGAATTGTTTGTGTCCCCACAGAACTGGAACATGCATACGGACCCCACCAGGACATGCCAAACCAGGAGGGCAACGTAAAGCATGGAGGAATACACAAACAGACTGGACCATATGCCGGCCCCAACCAGAAATAGCCCAACCCCCACCATCAAAGGGAGTACCACAGAAAATGAAAATAGATTGGTGCAGGAAAGCAACTGTCCTGCCACACCACACCCCGAAGGAAGCTGAAGCAAAGGAAGGGGAAAGAACGGAGCAGAACACACCTGAGCCCACCAAGCTCAGAAGACGATAGCCCGGCTCGAAGGGCTCATTGTGCAGAGAGAACCATTCAGCCGGCCCAATGATGAGATGTGACATCTAGCACTGACCCATGGCCCTACACGGGACAGCACCTGAGACACAGTGGGGTATATGCCACTGAGCTGACCCCACCACACTGAGGCAAAACACTCGGGGCGTGCAATGGAGCAGTGGGGGGAGCAGCAAGGAGATCCCGTGGCAGTATAAAGGATGGACTTTGGGGCCAGGATGTGGCTCCCCATCAGACTCATCCGGAAAACACTACTAAGGGTCAACAAACAGACCTCGAACTACTAACAGTTTTTTTTTTATTTTGCTGTCTTTTTGTTTTCCTTTTTTCTCTTCTTTTAAATTTTGTAATCAATACCTTTTTTTGTTTGTTAGCTTGTCTGTTTCTGCCGTCGACGCTATGTTCTTATGTGCCATTTTGGTGCTGTCAAAGCCATCCGCATTTTTATGCACATATGAATAAATCTGCAGGTCCTCCTAGATAAGATAGGCTGGACAAACAATTCAAGAAGAAAATAATGGGACCAACAGTCCCGGAGGGCCATGAGAGTGTTGGAGGTCGGGGAAGGGAGGAGGTGTTGGCAAACCCAGGGACAAGGGAAAAACGAGTGGTTAAAAACCAGTGGAGGTAGGGGATGGGAGGACTGGTAGGGAGTGACCAAGGGCAAGGTAACTGAGAGGAATTACTGAAACCAAAATGAAGGCTGAATATGGTAGTGGGATAGGAAGAAAGCATAAGGAAATAGGGGAAAGGAGTAGGAGGCAAAGGGCATGCATGGAAGCCTAAATACAGACATGTACATATGTAAATATATTTACAATTATGGGGGTAATAGACCTATGTGCATATATGTATAGGTTCAATAGTAGGGTAGCAGGTGGACATTGGGCCTCCTCGCACTCGATCAACTTTCCCACTTAAAAGCTGAAGATGAATGTGTGCATAAGTAAGCGTGGTGAAGAAGGCTGATGGTGCCCGGATATCGAGAGATATAACGTCTGGGGACTTAACGGCTTGAAAGTAAACAAGCGGCCATCTAGCCCAGAAGCAACATGTGTGATCATGAAGGCCCGAGGGGACCAGGTTTCAAGCAACAAAGGCAGGGGAAAAATCGTATCATCGTGCATGAGAGGAGTTCATGATGGTCACCCAATGCCCATCTGTAGACAACTGGACATCCCTTACAGAGGGGGAGTGGGGAGGAGATAAGTCTCTCAGGTTCAGTGTAGCAATAATGAAACGCACAACGTTCCTCTAGTTCTTAAACACTTTCTCTTCCCCAACTATCATGATCCCAATTCTACCTTGCAAACCTGATTAGACCAGAGAAATGCACAATGGTACAGTTGGGATCTGGAAACACAGGGAATCGAGGACAGATGAACCTCTAAATACCAATAGTGAGAATGGTGATGCCGGGAGGGAAGGGGTGGAAAGGGGGAGCTGATCTTGGGGATCTACATATAACCTCCTCTCTGGGAAATGGGCAACAGTAAAGTGGGTGAAGGGAGACACCAGGCAGTTTAAGAAAAGATAAAATAATAATTTAAAAATTATTAAGGATTCAAGAAGGAGTGAGGAGAGGGGAGGGAGGGGGAGGGAAAAAAGGAAAATGAGCTGATTCCAGGAACCCAAGCGGAAGGTGAACTTTGAGAATGATGACTGCAATGAAGGTATAAGGGTGGTTTACACAATTGATGTATGTATGGATTGTGATAAGAGTTGTATGAGCCCCAATAAAATGATTTAAAAAAAATTATTCTTTCACTTCGTGGGTCTGATGGTCATGTTGACACCTGAGGGCACCATTGCTGGGAGGCAGATGCACTGTGAACCTGAGATCCTGGCCCTCAGACTAAAGGCTAGCCCTGTCTGAGACCTCATGGTCCTAGGAGAGAGTCAATTACATACACCAGGGAGAGGCTGCATTAGGGCGGCTATGGCTGGGGGCCCTGAACATAAAGGTGGACTTCAGGGGCACAGCAGCTGTGCAGGGAGGCTTCTGAGACCTACTGAGTTCTCAATTGTGTGGCCCCTTCCTTCTTCACCGGAGATTCAGACCTTGATTTGGGGCAGAGATTTGAATCCCTCACTCTGATTCCTAGAGGCTCTCATGAGCAAAGATGGGACTTTGTTGCCAAGGACTACACCCTCAACACCCTACATGGGAGTGGCTTTTCTGAGGGGCGGGACAGGGGGTGGAAACAAGAGGGGGGGAACGCTGCAATTCTTCCAGGAGGGCAGTTCCACATATAAGTACAAGGTGGGGGTCACTCTCATTCACTCTGCCTCCTTTAGGATTCACGCCTGACATCCAGGAAGGGTCTGCTTTTCTTTCTTCTCCAAAAAGGGCTCACTCTATCAGACCGAAACCAAGACCTTTGGTTCCATGATACTTTACAGGTCTAAGGTGCCCTGGCCTTGAGTCTATCCATAAGAACAGAACGGTGTAGTTAGTGCAATTCTACACTCGCTTCGGGAAACCCCCTGAAATACATCCAAGGGCCTCACTTAGACTCCTGAGCGGTCCGTGGAATTTTCCTGCAAGCAGGAAGGAACGCAGCTCCCCAACGCCAAAACCTTCATTCCCAGGGGCTCGCAGGAGCCCAAAAGGAAACTCTGGCTTTAAGGACACCCAATATCAGGTGCGGAACGCTTGAGTCCCACTGGTTTGCAGAAGGTGTTCCCTTCGTGCTCACTCACAGTCTTCATGGAGAGAGCTGATCACTCCCTGGACTGCCAGTGCACTGAAACCTGAGTTGTAGTCTGCGTTCAAGATCCTCCGAGGGGAAGAGCCCTCACTGGGGGAGGTCGGGCACAGAGCTCCATTTTCCACGTCTGCGCATCAGGGAGTGCTCACCTGATCATTGTTCTGTGAAGAGCCTTAGACCCTGGTCATCTCACCTGTCCTGGCGTTCATAAAAAGAAAACAACACAGTCAAAGAAACAAACCAAACGGCCCATCCACAACGACAGAATGCAGCACAGACAGCCCTCAGTCTGAAGCAAAGCTCTCCAGAGGAAAAACGGGAACTCTTCATGGAGGATCCAGAAGGTTTTCCAATAACGAGGTGGAATATTTCCAACTACCTACAGAAGCAGCAAGCACCCCTACAAGCCACTCTGTCGGATAAGAAGACCTTTCCCATCACTTGTCCATATTCCCTGGGGGACTGGGGACTTTTATTCTTTCCCCTTTTGTCCCGACAGCAGGTCCTTTCTCTCTTCCCCACCTCATTCCCAGTAGCACCCATATGACCAGTGAACACTCCCTTAGGGACAGGTAGTGAGCGGGGCCAAGTCATAAGTACCCATGTTCCATATATGAATGCTGCCTTTAAGTGTGAGATCCAAATCCACTCATCAACTAAGGCGTGTGTGTGTATGCGTGCGTGTGTGTGCACATGTGTATTTATATTTTAATCCCTGATTCCCCTTTAAAACATCCTTAGTCTTTTTAGAAGTTTATTATACGTTATGCTTAATGAACAATATGGTGATTCTTCCGATGGTACCGTACCTTTAGACATTGTAGAAAATGGAAAAGAATGTCTATGGAAATGATTGAAAATGATTCAATATTCCTGCAAGGCTGTCTGCCTGTCCACAACACACATGGATATTTCTCTCCCAGAGTTCCTTAAGGACTTTAGTCCTTGAGCACTGTCCTTATGCTTCCATGATCAGGTGGGAAAGGAACCCAGCTAGGACCCTCTGTGACCAACTGAGTAACTCCAGGAGAAAGAGAAGGACCTCTCCCGGATGAAAATAACTGATTGGGGGCTTTTCAGCTTTCTCATTTGGGAGAACAAATGCATGGAGTTTACTGTGATTTCCTCTTCAGGAATTTTACCTTAAACCACTGCTACCCCTCTTCCTCCCACCACTCTCTGGGAGAACAGCTTCTGAAATTGCTCTATCTCCTAAATGGGGTTGGACTAAAAACCTCCACTGCCTGAGACCCTCTTGACAGAAGTCTCTGGGCATTAGTAATGGCCAGGTTTGTCCCACGCTCCTAGATCCAATGGTAGTTGCAAGGCTCAGGACAGTCCTCCCCTTTGAGGGTTGAACACTGCCCTCTTCATCATTAGAAGCGTCATTTGGCTCCTGAGCACCCAATTTCTAGCACCCAAATCCATGGTGAACCTGAGTCCCTGGCCCTCAGACTAAAGTCAAGCCCTTTGTGAAACCTCCATCATAGGAGGTAGCCAGCAACACCAGGTAGAGGCTGCTTTAGGGAGGCTAGGGTTTGGGGGCCAGAACAAGGAGGTGGACTGCAGTGGTATGGCATCTGTGCAGGGAGGTTCTGAGATCTCTTGATTTCTGGATTTTGAGCTTACTTCCTTCTTTTTTTTTAACATTTTATTAGGCGCTCATACAACTCTTATCACAATCCATACATACACATACATCAATTGTATAAAGCACATCGGTACATTCTTTGCCCTAATCATTTTCTTTTCTTTCTTCTTTTTTTTTTACATTTTATTAGGGACTCATACAACTGTTATCACAATCCATACATATACATACATCAATTGTATGAAGCACATCCGTACATTCTTTGCCCTAATCATTTTCAAAGCATTTGCTCTTCACTGAAGCCCTTTGCATCAGGTCCTCTTTTTTCCCCCTCCCTCCCTGCTCCCCCCTCCCTCATGAGCCCCAGATAATTTATAGATTGTTATTTTGTCATATCTTGCCCTATCTAGAGCCTCCCTTCCGCCCCTTCTCTGCCGTCCATCTCCCAGGGAGGAGGTCACATGTGGATCCTTGTAATCAGTTCCCCCTTTCCAACCCACTCACCCTCCACTCTCCCAGCATCACCCCTCACACACCTGGTCCTGAAGCTATCGTCCACCCTGGATTCCCTGTGCCTCCAGCTCCCATATGCACCAGTGTACAACCTCTTCCCTATCCAGTCCTGCAAGGTAGAATTCAGATCATTTTATTTGGGGGGAGGAAGCATCCAGGATCTAGGGGAAAGCTGTGTTCTTCATCGGTACTACACCACACCCTGACTGACCCATCTCCTCTCCTAAACCCCTCTATGAGGGGATCTCCAATGGCTGACACATGGGCCTTGGGTCTCCACTCTGCACTTCCCCCTTCATTCACTATGGTATATATATATATATATATATATATATATATATATATATATATATATACATATACATATATATATATTCTTTTTTTTTTGCATGATGCCTTATGCCTGGTCCCTTGGCTCCTCGTGATCGCACAGGCTGGTGTGCTTCTTCCATGTGGGCTTTATTGCTTCTGAGCTAGATGGCCGCTTGGCTCACTTCCTTCTTCACTAGGGATTCAGACCTTGACTTGGGATAGGGCAAATAATTCTTCTCTCTGATCCCTTGGACACTCGCAAGCAAGGATGGGGCTTTTGGCCCATTCCAAGGCTTAAATTCTTTATAGGGGAGCCCCAGGAGTGGGTGCCCTGCAATTATTCTAGAAGGGAAATTCCCAATCTCCTTTATTTCCAGAATGGGCCTGCTCTCCTTGACCAGGACCCTTAGTTCTATGTGAATTTCCAGGTCTAAAGTGCCCCTACACTTCTAGTCTAATGGTAGGGACAGGAGAGTATAGTTAGTAGTATTCTAATTCAAATTTGGTGAACACTCCTAAAATACATCCAAGTTCCTCACCTAGACTCTTGATCCGGCCAGAGGATTTTCCCTCCAAGAGGGAGTAACATTGCTTGCCAAAACCAAATCCTTCACTTCCAGGGGCCCTGCCAAAATCAAAGTCTGGTAACTTTCCTTCTCCAAAAGCTTATTGCGGAGCTGGAAGGAGTCAAAAAGGACTCTGTGGCTTCTAGAAGGGGTGATAACAGGGGAAGGAGCTTGACTCCCAATGGTTTGCAGAGGGTGGTCCTTTAGTGCTCACTCACAGTTCTCACTGAGAGACCCCATCATAACCTAGACTACCTGTTCACAGAAACCCAAATTCCAGGTGCAGTTCAAGATTCTCCCAGGTGCCAAGGTCTAACCTGGGGAAGTTGGGTGTAGAGCTCAATTTTTCCCGTCTGGTGGTCAAAGGAGTGCCTGCTTGATCCATGCTCTGCAAAGAGCCTCTATTGGGCCTACCTCAGCACTACTTGGCCTACCGCACCAATCAAACATAACCACTCTTAATCTGCCTGCCTCATATGGGCTCATGATCCACTCTTGACCGCACTCAGTGATCGCACCCCTCACACTGCTCAACTGCAGGCCCCTGCCTTAGCCCCATAGTCTCTCTTTCATGGAAAGAAATAAGTAGGGAATAGTTTGTAGTAACACATTCTCCGGAAATCCATTGCAAGTCAATGAAAACCCATGTTTTACACAACAGAACTGGGCAATTGGGTTCTCCAGACCAGAATCTGCAGAGAAGAAATAGATGGCTAGGAGTTTCTTCCTCAGTGCAGTTGGGTTGGTACACACTAACAGCTAGGTTAGCAGACTGTTTGAGGGTCAGATACCAACCCACCCTTTCTACCCCCTCCCTTCACTCATCCCAATGAAAGGATTTATTTCCATAACCCCCCAATTCAGGATAATGCACAGTAAATAATTAAATCAGGTGGGAATTCTATGGGAGGACAAAAAAAATTATGACATGGAGTCTACCAGGGTTTAGAGTATCCCTACAGGACATGGCAGAACTGATCAATTCAGTTTCTGATAATATTAATCTTTATGAGGAGAAGGCCTCAAAAATCTCCCACCAAGCACTGGTGGTTTAGAACTTCTGACTTTGTGATTAAAAGTCCAGTGTGCAACCAACTTTTTCACCAGGGCTTCGTGGGCTTGGAGGACAAGAGAATAGAATTCAGACAAGTGAACTAGTCCAGCCCTGTCACTTCCCACACGTTTAAGCCTCAAAATGTTGTAGGACCTTCTATTGTCAAGTGAGTGTGCTAAGCCTTGTCTTAATAAGTCTCTTACAATACACGCCTATGTGCAGGATGTAAAGAACTTGGTCAGAAGACTGAACGTACAGGGTCTTGAATGGATGGCATTCAATGCTATGGTCATTTTGGCACAAAATACACCACCCTGCTCTCTGGAATATATACAAGGAGCTTTCAAAACTTGTCTGGTGAAATCCCATTATGCTTTCCTTTTGTTTAATCTTTCTGTCATCACATCTCCAAGTTTAATAGGGAACATGGCATTTCTTTATAGAAGTGTTTTATACAACTAAGCATTTAGAAAAATATTTTAATATAGAGATTCTCCCCACTCAAGTATAACCACTCTTAATACTTTAATTTCCCTTTCCCATAAACTTTTTGAAATCCACACATACATGTATATATATACACATAAATCGAATGGATGCAACTCATATCAGTGGTATAGGATAGGGTAGAACTCTATTGAGTTTCCACCACTGTGTCAGAATAAAAGACTAGAAAGCCTGGTCTTTCTCCCATGGAATGGGTGTGGTTTCAAACTGACCACCTGGTAATGTGTAATCACACCTGCACCACTCTACCCAACGTGTAACCACTCCAACACCCAGGGATTGGATGTGGTGCAGATCTGGGCTTCAGAGGGGGGTTATATGGGGGTGGGAATGCTCTTCAGATCAGCAAGTATTCCAATGTCTCTGCAGGCCTGTAGAGCAGAGCCTGTAGGCAGGGGTTTCAAGGCAGGAGAAGGAGGGGATGGATAGTTCTCGGGGAGGAAGGGAGGGGGGAGAAAGGAGTGGAGAGGACCAACCCAAGGACAGGGTAACAACAAGTCAACTGAAATCAATGGCAAGAAGGGTATAGGATGCCTAATGGGGCTTACACAAGGACAATATCACAGCGATGAATTTCTAAACCCCAATGAAGGCTGAACATGATGGTGGGACAGAGGGAAGTAAAAGAAAATAGAAGAAAGAACCAGGAGGCAAAATAAATTTATAGAAGTCTAAATACAAACATGTACATATACAAATATATATATATATATATATAATTAGAGGGGAATAGATCTATGTAATTATATTTATCTGTGAAGAAGTAAGCTTGGAGATGGACATTAGGGATTATTCAAATACTCCCACAAAACAAGAACATTTTGTTCTAATAATCTGGCATTCTTTGATGCTCACTTTCCAGACACAATAGATGGAGGCCAAAATGGGTGCATAAGCAAAGGCGAAGAAAGCTTGAGGTGCCCAACAGTCAAAAGGTATAGCATCTGGGGTCGTAAAGGCTTTAAGATAAACAAGCGGCCATCTAGCTGAGAAGCAACACATGGAAGAAGCACCCCAGCCTGTGTGATAATAAGGTGTCGATGGGATCGGGCATCAGGCATGTAAGACCCAGAACTAAATAATATCCGTTGCAAATCAGGAAGGGGGGGCATGGAGTGGAGATCCAAAGCCCATCTGTAAACAATTGGACATCCCTTGACAGAAGTATCACAAGGAACTCTAGTTCTTTAATGCTTCCTTCTGCCCCCCCCCCCACTATCATAACCTCAATTGTAACTTTAAATCAGATTAGTCCAGAATATGCACTCTGTAACAGAAAAGATCCTGCAACACAGGGAATCTAGGATACATAAAACCCTCAGGGCCAACAATGGGAATAGAGATACCAGGAGGATAAGGGGAAGGTGTGGGGAGAAAGGAGGAATTGATCACAAGGATCAATATATAACCCCCTCCCAGGGAACAAACAACAGAAAAGTGGATGAAGGGTGACAGAGGACAATGTAAGATATGAAAATAATAATTTATTACTTATCAAGGGTTCATGAAGGAGGATGTTTGGGGAGGTGCGGGGGGGAAATGAGGAGGTGATACCAAGGGCTCAAGTAGAAAGAAATTGCTTTGAAAATGATGATGCAGCATATGTAAAATGTGCTTGACACAATAAATGAATTTATGGATTGTGATAAGAGATGTAAGAGTCCCCAATAAAAGTATATGTTTTTTTTTTAATAAAGGAGGGGATGGGCCTTTGTCTTAGCCTCCTGAGTATTAGAACTGGAACTTTCAACTAATATTAGGGAACAAAAGCTCTTGTGAGTAGGTGATTTCCCTTTCCTCAACATTCGTGAGGAATGTAGTCCAGTGGTTCTCAATCTGTGGGTTGTGATTACTTTGGGAGTCAAACTACCCTTTCGTGAAGGTCACTGGATTCATGACAGCAGTAAAATTTCAGTTATGAACTAGCAGCAAATTTTTTTTTTTATAATTCATAGGTCACCACAACATGAAGAACTGCATGAAAAGGTCGTGGCATTAGAAAGGATGAGAACCGTGTTCTAGAGTAAGTGAATCTCACCAAGGTATAAAATCATATATCTCATAATTTAAAAAACTGGGAGATGGAATGAAATCAAGGACAACTAGAGAACAAGAAATGCTAGAGATGGGAAATCTTCTGGACTCCTTCTGGGCTTGCCAATATGGATAACTGGTTTGGAAAGCAAGATGGAACTAACAAAATCAACTGAAAATAGAAAAATGCCTTACTACCAAGGAATCTCTTTACTGGGCATATAAACCAAAAAATGAGACAGAATATGCACAGTAGAATACACTCCCGTGTTCACTGCAGCAAAATTCACAATAGCAATGTCTGGAAACAGTACACATTCCCACAAGGTGGAAAATGAATAGTTGAGGCCTGGTACATATAAACAAAATAATAGGATGAATCCCTGACAAAGAGTACTGAAGTCAGGCAACACCTCATGAGGTGGACAGATATTCAGACGAATGGAAATATGCTGAAGACCCAGAAATAAAAAAACATCAGCATACTGGCACCTGATCTTTGTTAAGGGCCAAAAATATTAAATGGGAAGCAGATACCCGCTTAAATAAATAGTGCTGAAACAAATGGATATCTACCTGCAGGAAATGAAACAAGATCCTTACCTCACTCTATGCACAAGAATAAAGTCAAGATGGATCACACACCTGGAGATAAAACCCCAAACAATTAGGGCCATTAATGAGGGAATTGGGACAAACCTGAGAACCTTGGCACAGGGAATACTTAGGCTATCAGAAATAGGGAAGGATACAAATACAGAGGAGTCACAAATAGATAAGTGGGATATACTGAAGATAAGACACCTGTGTTCTTCGAAAGAATTCACAAAGAGAGTCATAAGAGAGTCCACCAACTGGGAAAACATCTATTGCAGTGACACATCAGACAAAGACCTTACTAAAATCTACAATACTTTGTAAGATTACAATAGTCTGAAATCCGAATGGCCAATAAACATATGAGAACATGTTCCTGATCATTAGCCATAAGAGAAATGTAAATCAAAACAACTATGAGATACCACCTAACACCCTCAAAGATAGCCCAATTTAAAAATCCAAAAGCAACAAGTGTTGGAGGGGCTGTGGTGAGATAGGAACTCTCATTCACTGCTGGTGGACCTGTAGGTATCTACAGCCACTATGGAAATTGATTTGGCATTTTCTCAAACAGATGGAAATTGAGTTACCCTACAACCCAGCAATCCCTCTACTGGGCATATAGCCAGAAGAGGCAAGATAAAAACCATGGCCAGACATCTATGCTCTAATGTTCATTACAGCACAGTTCACAATCTGAAGGAGTTGGAAACAACCCAAATTGCCATCAACAGATGAATGGATTAGAAAACTGTATTACATACATACTATGGAGTATTGTGTATGCATCGCTAAAAAGCAGTGATGAACGCATGAAGCATATCGTCTCATGGGAAGAAATGGAGGAAATTATGCTAAGTGAAGTAAGCCAAGCACAAAAGACAAGTATAACATGAGTCTGCTGAAGTAAATTTATAGATAGATAGATAGATAGATAGATAGATAGATAGATAGATAGATAGATAGATAGAACAGAGAGTTAAGTGCAAAAGGGGCACAGGGAAAAAGCTACTGCATAGAAACACTCCAGGGGTGAGGTCTAGGTAGTATGGCAGGAGCCAGACCAAATGCAGGGTTACATATGGTAGCCAACTAAAATAGGGGTGAAGGGAGGAAAGGGGAAAGGAAAACAAAAAGATGTGTGATGGGGGAATAGGGCACTGACCCACCCAAGGGGAGGTTATTGATTGTGTCTCCACAGGGAAAGAGGGACCAGATATAAAGCCAGTGCCAGACAAATGCAGTGTGCCGGCAAGTTGTGGGGAGCCCCTGGAAGGACCTGAGGGCTCAGCCCCCATACCAGCTACATGGACAACTGCCCCTCACCCCAGAAGAATTTACTTGAGATGATGGCACTGAAGCTGCAGCTAGGGGAGAGGGGCATGTTCGATCAGAGCAATTGGGAGAAAAGAAGGGGGAGGAAGAGAGAGTGGAGCACATCCTGGTACATCAGGCCTGGAGGACGATATCCCCGCTCTGAACACCCAGTGGACAGAGTGGACAATATGGCTGATCCCACTATAAGACACACCATCCTTGGATGGCCCAGGACCCTAAGGGGTACAACACTTGAGACTCTGGGCCAGGGCTGGCCCAGACTGACCCTGTGACCCTGAGGCAAACCACTAAAAGCATGCGGCAGAGCAACCATGGGAGCAGAGCAGGGAGCCCTCGAGGGAGTGCAAAGGACAGACTCAGGGGCCAAAGCATCGTACCCCATCGTACCTTACTGAAGGATACGCCTAGAGATAAAAAGTCAGACCTTGATCTATCTACAGGTTTTTCATTCTTTTAAATTTTTTTCTTTTAATTAAATTATGGGTAATTAGTTTCCTTTTTTGTTGTCATAGCTGTGTTCTCACCCATCACCTATCTTGCTATGGCTTGATTTTTGGTGCATATTATTAACTCCACAGATCTATCCAGATAAGATAGACTGCATGAATAGCCTGGAGGAGAAAACAATGGGATCAAATGTTCCGGGGGGACACAGGAGGGGTAGGAGGGTATAAGTAGGTGGTGCTGACCAACCTTGGGGCAGGGGAATAACAAGTGATTCAAAATCAGAGGCAAGGAAGTTGTGAAAGCCCTGGTAGGGATTCAACAAGGGCAGGCTACCCGAGAGAAATTACTGAAGCACAAATGAAGGCTGAGTATGATAGTGGAACAAGAAGAAAGTGTAAGGAAATAGAGGAAATAACTAGGTGACAAAGAATATTTACTGCAGTTTAAAGACTGGAATGTACATATGTAAATATATTTGAGTGTGGGGAACAGATATATGAGCATATATTTATAGGTTTAGTTTTAAGACAGTACATGGACATTGGGCCTTCACTCAAGCAATTACTCAATGCAAGAACACGTTGTTCTATTAAATTGGCATTCCATGATGCACACCTTCCCAACATGATTTCTAAAGAAAAATGTGTGCATAAGCAAATGGGGTGAAGAACGCTGATTGTGCCCCGCTATAAAAAGATATCTGGGGTCTTAAAGGCTTGAAGATAATCAAGCAGCCATCTAGCAGAGAATAACAGCCCACATGAAAGAAGCGTACCAGCCTGTCTGACCACGAGGTGTAGAAAGAACCAGTTATCAGACATCATAGAACTAAAAATCATATCAGTGGGTTCCACCATCCTGATTCTATCAATGAAGACAAACATTTGCATTAGGTAATGTGGTGAAGAAAACTGATGGTTCTCGGCTAACAGAAATTATAGCATCTGGGATCTTGGCGGCTCAAAGATAAACAAGTGGCCATCTAGTTCAAAAGCAACAAAGCCCACATGGAAGAAACACACCAGCCTGTGTGACCCCAAGGTGTCGAAGGGACCAGGTATCGAGCATCAAGGGACAAAAAATCATATCATTGCAAATGTGTGAGTGCAGAGTGGAGACTCAAAGCCCATCGGCAGTCAACTGGACACCCCCTTACTGAAGGGTTGTGGGGAGGAGATGAGACAGTCAGGGTGCAGGGTAGCAACGAAGAAACATATAACTTTCCTCTAGTTCTTAAATACTTCCTCCCCCCACTATCATGATCCCAATTCTACCTTACAAATCTGGCTAGACCAGAGAATGTACATTGGTACAGATAGCAACTGGAAACACAGGGAATCCAGGACAGATGCCTCCTCCAGGAACCGTGCTGGAGTGGAGATGCCTGGAGGGTGGAGGAAACGTGGGATAAAGAGGGGGAACTGATTACAAGAATCTACATACAGCCTCCTCCCTGGGGGATGTACAACAGAGAAGAGGGCAGGTGAAGACGTTGGACAGTGTAACATATGACAAAGTAAAAACAATTTATGAATTATGAAATGTTCATGAGGTAGGGGGGAGTGGGGAAGGAAGGGAAAATGAGCAGCTCATAGTAAGGGCTCCAGTGGAAAGTAAATGTTTTGAGAATGATGATGGCAACAAATATACATATGTGCTTGGCACAATGGATGGATGTATGGATAGTGATAAGAATTGTACGAACTCCCAATAAAATGATTTGTTTTAAAAAAAGAAAAGAATAACACCACTTTTCCATGACTGAGTAGCAAATCTTAATTGACATTCAGTCCATATAACAGGAGAAAGGCGTGTATGTTGCCAAGAAGATAATTACACTTAAGTAATTGGGCAAACTGGGAAGAAAAATTTTACTTCGGGAAACAAACACACAATTAAAATAATTCAAAACATTTAACAGTTCTATATAGAACCCAAGAAAGAATATGCCCATTTACTTTTTGAACATTTTTGACTTAGATTCCATCCAGCCCGTGTTGACCCAAAGTGTGTACTACAGACTACTGAGACTTTAGAATATGGCTATTAAAAGTGCACTGTCTGTTTCATAGACCACTCCCAATGGATTTGATGTGGAGTACACGGTCAGAAAACTGGGCTTTATGTCAAACTCATCGATAAAACATTTTAGGATCCAACAATTGTCCCTTGGTTTAAGGCTGAAAACCCTTTTGTGTGAGAAGAAGCAGATGACTGCTAGGTCAGGGAATTGGTGGTTATAGGACGGTGCTTCATAGCTCATGCTTTGACATTGCTCCCCCACAAAAGTGGCCCAGGACTTCCATATATTTATTACATTTATGTCTTCCTTGATTTCTTCTGACATATATTAGTCTGGTAGACATGGTTCTGCTTTTGTGAATGAGCGTTATTGAAAGTTTGTCCTATTACCAATGCTCATTGTTGGTGTAAATATGGTATAATCACATGAGTTTAATCTGCACAAGTCTACAATTCCTGTATTGCCATCTGAATCTGGCCTATACTGGTGAAATTCTTCTTTTCAACAGTGATGTAAATTCTATAGCCCTGGATAAATTAATGACATTATATTACCTTATGTAATACAGGCATTATTATCATGTTCTTTACCATAACAAGATGTTGTCTCTAAAGCGAACGTGGGTCATACATAAACCATAAGTATATAAATGGGTTTGGGGCTCTTACTAAATTTAAGGCCCAATCTACAAATAATTAGTTCTGATAATATTGCCCACTCCCCATGCTTGTCCTCATGAAGCAATCACTGAAGATATGGATGATAGAGCAAACTGGGGTGAAGAAAGCAGATGTTGTCCCTATATCAGAGAGAATAGAATCTAGCATCTAAAAATATTATCATCAAACCAGGTGTCATTTAAATAATGTGTCCACTTAGCCCACATGCAAGGACACCAGCCTGTGTGCTCCAAGGATTGTAATTATAATAACACATACAAAGGAGGGAATGAATACAGAGTGTAAATTGTCAACACATGGACTGCCAAAGCTATGGAAGACCTGGAAGCCAAAACTCCATTCGTGGAGGCACCATGTAAATTAAGCCTCAGGTTTATCCCCCTGAGAACACAGTCCAGAGATGTGAATACCATGGTATCAAACACAGAGCATGGTAACGTTGATGACAGCAGATGGCTTAGGTAAAAATGTACTTCCTTACACTTGGTATTTTTTATACCCATTTTAAAGTTGTTTCAGTTTTCAATATTTTCAACTTTATTTAAATGAGATTTTCCTGTGCCTTTTCTACTCATTGTTGTTGTCGCTGCATTGTTTTGTTTGTTTGTTTGCTTGCAGATTGTGCTTTTTTTCATGTGTGTTTACAAAATCTGGGATAGGTTAATCTACAGACACCATACCTGGATTCATAAGCACTTAGGGGCATGGCAGGAGAGGATGTGGAGACCTGGGGAGCTCACAAGCATGTGTATGAGAAGGAAAAGTCCCACAATAATGTTGGCGTTTGTATATATCTTCTTAATTAGATTGAATACTCCGTAAATTATGTGCTGCAAACTACAGAAAAACTATTTTGAAAAACATGATATATCAATCCAGAAAGAATTTATATAAACACTCCCCCGTATGCTTTGTGCCATTTGAATAACAATAAATGGTTCAGCCAGTAAATAAAGAATGTGGACAAGTTAAGAATTGATCTTGCTTTATTTTCCACCCCTGACATTTCCTAACCCCAACAATCTAACAGAGGGTTTCCTTGAGGTTTTAAAAATACCCTCTAATGTCAGGTAAATTCATCTAATCTGAGTAGAGAAAAACCTCAGCTGTCACATTGGGTGAGGAGATTTGCTATACCTGAGCCATTTGAATGCGTACGCCAGGAGAGAAGCATTCACCATGGCTGTCAAGTGGGGTTGGGATCTCCCTTCCTCTTGCTCAGCCTGCTCATTGAAGGATGATTGGGGAATGGGAGACATCTTGTTGACTTTGGCCAAAAACTCTAGTATTTTTGCTCTGGAAGTATCAGCGAGAGCTCTGGGGCCCCACAGGAATTCATAGCTGAGTGGGTCACTATTAGGAACCTGACAGTACTTCAAATACCTGAGGTTCACCAGGTCTTTGGTAATGAGCCTCTTGGGCTCTCCATAGATATAATGCTTCTTCCCAGGAAATACACGGACCATCTTAAGGAAATCCCAGATCTCCTTCGCAGTGGCATGATGGCCCTTCATTAAGATCACCCCTAGCACAGTCATCAGTAACCCTGTCTTTGGCAAGCCCGTGCCGGGATGGACCCTTCCATTGTTGGGAAGTTCCAGTTTGCTGACAAGAATGTAAGAGTCAAAGACAGAGTAAGATTTCCTCACTTCAACTGCATACCCCAGCTCAAGGCGCTCAGCTGCCTTCTTCAGAATCTGGTGAAAGCGGTCTTTGAACTTGGGGCTGATAATATTCATCATGTCTACCTTGGTAATGTGCTGCTTCATTTTAAACTTGTACAGCATATAGTGCTCCAGTATATCTACCCTAAAGTCCAGAGTGTCAGGGTACAAGTCCTCAGTGTTGGGGGTAAATTAAACACTCTTTATATGGCCCCTTGGCCCCTTTGTCATGTACTCTGTCTATAGAAGACTTGATGGTGGAAAAGAGTTCCTGGGGCTCTTGGGGTGTACGAGGGACCTTAGAAGCAGCAGATCTCTGGGGGTTCCCCTCATGAAAACACGAGGAGGAGCAGGAACAAGACTCTTGTCGTACTGCTGTCTCAGTGTGAGTACCTCCATGATCATGGTCCTCTCCTTGAACCTGCTGGTGTTTCTCATCCTTCTGGGGTTGATACTTACGACGTGGAGGCATGGTTTCTCTGGTCAAGGGCAACATTCAATTCCCTAGACCGTAGAGCAGGTGATGTGAGCTCGGGGGGCATGAAACGCTGGGAAGATGCACAACCCTCAGCACGCAGATGAATCCTTGGCTTTACTGAAGCCACCTCTGCGTTCTCACATAAGGGTACTCTCCTAGGATCACCAAACCTTTGTTGCTCCTGGGAGCTTGTCTTGTGAATTCTGTGAAGGAAGGTAGAGTATGCAATAAGTTACTGCCTACCAGCTCTGCCTGAGGTTTTCTGGGGCTGAGAGCAGGATCTCATGCTGGGGAATTCTCCGTTCTTCAGGGGACTGGGCCAGGTCATGTTTTGAGTAGGCTGTGAAGTGGGATGACAGCTCTCTTGCCCCCCTTTCTTTTACTGCTCTGAAAGTGACCCCTATAGATCAAGGCAAGCACCCCCCTGAAATCCCCCAAGGTGTGCATGGAGAACTTCAATTTACCATGGTGACCCAAATCACCAAGTAATGACACATGTCTGGGAATTACTCACAGGCCCTTTAGCTGTTATTCATTATTTTCCTCTCTTTTTCATGAACAAGCTCAGAGTTTGCCCCTTGGTTGCCTGATAGCTGGATCCTCAGAGCATAGGTCTCACTTTCTTGGGATCTGATGTCAACAAGTGAGGGTGAAGCACCATGTCCCCTTTGTCCAGGTCTGAACTTTCAAGACCTAAAAGAAGGAAAGAAAGTTAGAGGCCTTGTTGTCCTTTCAAAGGTGAATGGTCTCCTCAGTCATTGCCTGTACTGTGGGTTCCCCTAAGATACGTCCTCCCTTGTCCTGAGTCTTCATCCTGAGACAAACACCTCTCTGGGATTCCAAGGAGCACTGATGGATGACTCATTTGACCTCACCTCTCTCTGATCTCCAAGATTGACTGAGAGTAGGGCAGGTATTTTAGGATTTTCCCACTGTCATCAGGTGGATGTTCCTCCTTGTCCCCCAAACCTTCCTTTTGGATGAGGATAAAAGCAGGAAACAGTTCTAATCTTGACACGAGAACATTCCCTTCAGCAAGTCCTTCAACAGCCTAAGACAACATAAGAGGCAGTGAACAGGATTCAGTGTAGCAATGACTTCCCAGGGTTGCCACCATGGTGGGGCCCGGTATGATCTCATTAATTATGATGCATGAAATTTCCCTTGGCCATAACTCAGCAGTCGTCCTGAGTCCTGGCCAGTCCTAGGACTGTTCCTATTGCTCGCTTCACCTCCACAAGTGATAATTACACATTCTCCTGTCAATTTGAGAGGATTAAGAGTGAAGGGGTGGATTTTAGCCTGTAAATCAGGTGGAAAACCTAGAACCTCATTTGGAGCTGCTAAGGTGATAAAAAGCTCAGATGAGGTGAGCTACATGCTGATTTCCTGGGAGACTGTGCAGTTGATAAGCCACATGGATACCAGCTGATGGCAGGTAGAGCCTCAGAGCTGGGGAAGCCATGTGGAGACCCATGCCATTTCTGAGATTCTCAGACTGCCACTGGATCCACGAGACTCCCCACCCACTGGCCTATGATCTTTCTGAATTTGTCATCATGGCACGTGTTTCCTGAGTCTGAAGAGGACTTTGTACATTCGTCAGACATATGGGCTAGTATCAGATTTGTGGATTTCCTCCAGAGTAACCTGGGATGTTTTCTAAATATTCTATTGCTCTTGTGTATAAAATTTTCTTATATACATGTAAGTTTCCCTGATTTTGTTTCTCTAGTCAACCCAGACTAACAAACCACCCCTCAGACCAAGCCCCTTACCTGTGCCTCCTTGAACTGACACCAGCAGTGGAGCCCCCATCACCCTACTGTTCGAGAATCAGTAGTCATCATACAATTCACTCAGAGTTCCATCCTGAATTCCCAGCCAAGTCTAAGAGCTTTCAGTGCAATGATTCATGTGCCCCAACCTCAGACCAAGTCTCTCACCTGCATGTGGGCACCGAGGAGGAAGTTGAGAATGCATCCTGTGTATATCCACATCTGGACACTCTCACAAATGACCTGATGATTCACTCTGTGAGACCCTCTGTAAAGCACTGCGATGTACCTTTAATCCTTGTTCAGAAATACTGACAGGCTCTGGCCTCCTATTAGGAGTATAAACCACCCATTTAAATCCAGAGTCACATGTCCAGAAAGCCCTTCCATGACAGTGGCTGAGTTCTCATCTTGGCAGCCCAGCATGGAGCCTTTGGTGCCCAAGAGCATACAGCAGCATGGCTGTCCTTGACCCCATATATTCTGCAATGTCATTCGCCAGAAGCCTCCCACAAGGGATGTCTTGTATGCATTCCCATGTGTCTAATTTTAGACTCTCAGGAATTTGGACCTCTTGCACAACATTTGTGACCCTGCCCAGGATGTAGCGTCTGGTTCTCCCTCAAAGAGTGAGGAGGGAGGAACAAGCAGGAGGCCCAGGAGGTGGGTTGTCAGAGATTGGTCTTCTCTTTACCATCCAGACTTAGACAACTTTGTATGTAATATCCATTTTAGAACACTGACTCTCTAGAAGAAAGCAATTGAATCTGATAGTTTTGAGCTTCTCCTCCTTTCAGGATATTATTTTTAAATTTAATGAGGTCATAAAATGAGTATCTGTTAAATCGTAGCCTATGAACCAAAAGGACACTGGCCACTACTTATCCAGAGGATTTTGGAAGAAATAACCTACTGCTACTGTCCTTTGAACACTGCGGGCTCTAGTTTCACCAGAGAAGGGAAAGTGCTACCTCCTTGATATCTGACCTCCAGGGAGCATTCACCACTTTTTCAGAAAGATCCTGCATATGATGTTAATAAAACTCTCAGGCAATGGTTTATTTCCAGTACACTGGAACAACCCCACAGCACCGATATATCATTCCACTCACCTTTACACTCACATGGTCTCCATCCACCACTTCATCAACACTCCCCTAGCTGCCTCCCCTTACCTAATCCACGTAGCCCAAGTGAACATGCCTTCTAGTTCAGAGGTATCAGTGCCCCAGGTAGAAACGACTCTGTCTCAGGTAACTTACACTAGAGGGAATCCTGAAATCACTGCTTCTTTTTCTCTAGTCCCTCATGCCATGGAAAAATATTAACCATATAAGACAAAGTCAGAACTGTTCCTTAGGGTTGCCAAGGCAATCAACCTTTATGAGTGAAGATTGCTTCCTCTATATCCCTCATGGCAGCTAGTGGGTTTGAACTACTCACCTTAAAGTAAACAGCCCCATGCATGTCCCATGTTGTCAGAATTGGCAAGATTTCAGGTGACAGGTCTGGTAGAGTATCTCAAACTCTTCTTCATAGTTACACTCAGACTACAAAATCTATGAGCAAGCAGTTCTACATCTTTTCCTAAAATTTCCACATATTCACATGAACAACCCCAGAGCTCAGTTACAATTGGGGTAAAAGAAGAGTCCGTGAACAAAATGTCCAAGTTATCACCATTTATTGTCTATTACATTTTTAAACAAGGTAAGCAAATCTGGATCTATGTAAACTTTACTTTGACTAATAGGAAATACAGAAACCAAGGGTTGAGGACATGGTATAGTTGCCGCCTTATCTTGTGTTTATAACTATTTATTATGACCTTCTTTAACATTTCTAAGAGACCTATATTTTGATGTCATATTATATAATTCTGACACTCACACACATCGAAAAAATAAAGAGAAAAAGTGGTGAGAGAGGGAATGAGAGAGAAGGAGAGACAGGGAGATTTGGTGATTTTCCATTTGGTTTACAGAATTCTGACATCAGAAAAACAGTAATAAATGTATGGGGAAGCCTTGAATGTCTGAGTCTCACTGTGCCTGCAATACAAAGAACAACTGCATAGTGATGCAAACAGAAATAAATGGACAAGTTATCCATGGAGGAGAGATACACTGGCAGGCATGCCCGTGCTCCTTCCCGAATCCCACCACTTAGAAGGTTAACCACCATTTCCAACAACAAAGTGAGGCATCTGCCTCAGACTTCAAATGGAGAGGGGCGATCTGGTGAGCCTCCCCTTGACATGACTCTTGGCTTTAGCTTTGGCCCTGGCATTTGGAATGTCCTCGCCCATCCACATAATGCAGCTTCTGCTCGTTCTTGTTCTTCTCCCCAGGTTTCTTCATACAGGTCTTGGAAGGCAGTGATGTTGATAAACTTGATCTTCTCCAAATACCCCATCACCTTTTTCTTGTAAGCCTTAGTGTGGGCTCTAGAGACCCACAGGAATTACTAGCAAGGAGGAACAGACTTAGTCACCAGGTACTTTTCCTGCACCAAATCTTCAGTGAGAAGCTTTCTAGTGTCCCCAAAGATGAAGTGCTGTGGGCCATGGTAGATCACTAACTCATTCAGGAATTCCCACATCTCCTCCCAGGTGACCCTGTTATCCTTGAGGTAAATCAAGCCCAGGAGAGGCACGATGAGCCCACTCTTGGGAAAACCACAATCGCCATTCAGAATCCCCTCCTTGGTGATCTCCAACTGACTGACCAGAGCATAGGTTTGAATATTGGAGTTGACTGCCTTCAGCTCAAGGCCAAAGACCAGCTCCATGTGCTCAGAGGCTCTCCTCAGCACCTCAGAGAATTGCTCCTTGTACCTTTTAGTGATGATCTCCATCAAGTCAGCCTTGGTAAAGGGCTCTTTCATTTTATACTTTAACAGCAGGAACTGCAACAAGAGGTTCACTCTTCTGCTCAAGGGGTCCCTATGCAACTTCTCGGCAGAAGGTATGGGCTTAGGGGCATTTCTCCAGCCCACATGTTCACTCTGGGCACCTTAAGCAGCTGTAGCACCTGAAGCATCTTCAGCAGCCTTGGAGGTGGTGGGAGCTTCCTCACATGGCTTTGGAGCATAGGAGGAAGTCTGGTGAGAATTCCCAGAAGCAGAAGCAGGTGATGAGGTGGGTTTTCCCTCCTCTGTGGCAGTGGTCTGGACCAACTCCACGCTCATGGTGTCACCTCGATTCTGGGCCTGGCGGCGTTTATCATGAGAGCGGAGTTTGCTCTTCTGACCACGAGGCATGATGACCATTCAAGGGCAGCAGGACAGGACACAGATGAGGTGGCTCTGCTAAAGATGGGGTAGTTAGAAGGTGTGAGTGAGCGCCTCAGCAAGGAGATGCCTCCCCGACTTTCACAACTACCCTGTTGTCAATGTAGAATCCTTTGAGAGCTCTGCTGAGGGAATCCACAGTGCTCTGGTCACCTGCTCATGACCTGACAAGGTTATCTGAGACGCGGTGAGGCTGCACACTGCCTGGCCTGAGTGGGGCTTACTGGGATGACAGCAGGCTGGCTGAAGGGACTTCCTGTGCTTGGCTGGGGAGGTGGGAATTATTTACAGTACACTTTTATGGACATTGGATTTAACTCCTGGCAGGGAAATGGTCCATCCCTTTTGATACTCTGAAACTGACAGCTCAAAGTTCCCTGAGACTCACAGAGACAATAAGTGAACACATCCGACCCCACTACTGACAGGCTGTCTTTCTGGCTGCAACACACAGAGGCATTTCTGCCCTGGGTTCCTTGGAAGCCTGGATCCCCTATTAGGGTACTCACCTGACCATCCCCTGTGACAAGCTCCCTCACCTCCTTGGATGACCTCCCATGAAGCAAGTGCACTCTCTAGGTCAACATGCCCACAGGCACCAGGGTTAAAAAGGGAGTGGGGTTTGCTGGTCTCTACTGATTAGTTGGAAGAAGAATCACCACCTCGCACTCAGTGTGCTCTCTTGACTACCACCATTACGGACTCAGTCGCTTGCCTCTACTGAATCAAACCCAAACAACAATCACTTCCATCTAGCCCACTCTGACTCACAGTCACCCTGTAGGGCAGGAGAGGCCTGCCCCTGAGGGTTTCTGAGAGGGTAACTCCTCACAGGAATATAACGCTGCATCATTCTCCCCTGACCTTGCTCCTGGTGGAGTGCCCTGCTCCTGTGGGTCTTCCATCGTGCTACTAAACACAGGCCAGCATTTTAAAATCACCAGCTTCATGGGGACAAAGAGGGACCTTTCTTCTCTTGTCAAGCGTGACAGCCTCAGAAACCCAGAGGGTTGTCGAGTCTGTGAGGCTAATGGACTCAATGGCAGTGAACATGAGAAGGGCAAGGCACATGCTCTTTTCTCTTCCAGGAATCTTACCTTGACCCTGCTCTAGTCCCCACGGTTTGGAATTCCTCTGTCTGCTCTATTGGGGCTGAAAGTAAGGCCCTCCTCGGCCTGAGAACTCCCGGAATGAGTCTATGGGCATCCTTGCTTCCAGGTTTTTTCCTGGGGCCACAGAGCCATGGTAAACGCAGGGCTCAGGGCAGCCCTACACCTACAGGTGAACGCCGCCTCCTTCCTCAACAGGAGTGTCATTTGTCCTTGCCACTTCACGGGGACCCACATTAATTGCTGTCATGAGACCAGCCCCTCTCCAACTCACCCCACCAGGCCGCAGAATAAGGGCCACCCCTACAAGAGACCTCAGAGTCAGTAGTGAGAGTGAGAACAACCGGTGGAGGTTGCTTTGGGGCGGCCAGGCTTGGGGCCAGCACATGGCAGTGGGGTGCCGAGCTCCAGCGGCTGGGCAGGGAGGCTCCTGAGACCTCCTCAGTTCTGATTTCGGGGCCCCTTCAGTCCTTCCTCAGATTCAGACCTGCAGTCTGGGTATGGCTTGGGATGTCGCCCTCTGTTCCCTTTCGAACACTCAGGGGCAGAGGCGGAGCTTTGTGACCCAGTCTCAGGCCCGACCTCCCCTACAGTCCCCCCGCCCCCTTCTGCCTGGGGACTCCCAGCATGGAGGGCAGAGATGGGGTTCAGCGGTGCCCCTGCTTAAGGGAGGTCTGTGTAGTCGCACTAACGGTCCCAGCCTATTCCCCAGAGAGAGTCTGCTCTTCTGGTCAATCCTGAAGAGGGCTGCTCTCGGACACCAAACCGTAGGTCCACGTGACTTTCTGGTTCCAAGGGTTCCTTTTGGCTCAGGAACTTGAGCTAAAGGGGGGACTTCACAGGACCCCTGGATTCGGGTTAATTGTTCCCCTTATACCACCTCCAGCCTCCTTACTGGGACTCCGACACCGTCCTGCGAGTCTACAGTCTTCTGGGAAGAAAGAACAGCACAGCGAAATTAGATGCTGCGCCTTCTCTGGCCGCATCCCCTGTGGAGGGCCTTTGACGTCATATCCAGCAACTGGGGATCCACCCAGGGACGAGGTTGTTGGGGGTTCTCCGAGGGCCAACGTCAGGCAGGTCTCCAGAGACCACAATGTTGTGTCCTGAGTCCTCGTCCCGTGAAATCCATGGTCCTCCTTGTGCTCAGTCGTCGAGGGTGGGGTATCTGATTAGACAACTCGTGCTCCAGGCTTAGTATAAGGACAATCTTCAGCCCATAGCAGGAGCTGTACCATTGGCTATGGGCAGGAGATAGAGTTACCTAGTTGAAGGCTAGACATGGCTCCAAGAACTGCTGACAAGATCCACAGATACCCCATTCCATCCACATCTCCCATGTTTTCCTTCCTTGGACCAATGAAGTCTGTTTTTGGCATTCCTGCGGACTTTATTGCTTCACTCCCCTTGCTGATCTGTTACACGCCCATAGCTTTTTGCCCCCAGTGGTGGGTCAGATTAGAATCAATTCCCATACTGAGCCTCTAGTGTTGTCCCTTGTAGCAGTATGGGTAAGTAAGGAAAGTTGTGTCTCCTGGTGCGGCTGGCCCTATGGCCCTGTGTGTGCATTGGCTTGCACTGAGCAGGAAAATGGTCCTAAGGGCTTGGTGGGCCAGGATTTGTTCCACTCTCTCTCTTTCCATCTTTGTTTGCTCCTGTGTGCTCTGATCAGACATAACCCTCACCCTGAGCTATAGCTTCAATGTTGTCTTCTAAAGTGAATTCTTTTGGAGGGAGTGATTGGGTGTCCACATAGTTGGTATTGGGTTCCACCCTTCAGATGTGTCTATTGGCTCCCTGCTTCATGATGGTATGTTGCAATAATGACTTGGAGCAACGGAGACCAGGCCTTTTAGACCAAAGCCATTGTCTTCCTGGGACCTCCAAGGCAGCTTTTTGAAAGTGTCATACCAGATTCCGGTGCTTGCGCCTTCTGAGGGTTCTGCGAAATTCCTCTCCTCTAGAATCTGTGGCCCCTATGTTGTCCTTCAGAGTCCTCATCTCGAAATGCAGAAGAGCTCGCGACGCCTGCCTCTATTGACCTGCTTTCCAACCTGAGCCAGGTTTTTACCTCCATGAGGCTCTATTTCAGGGAGTGTGCCAGAGGTGGCTTTCCAGGCCTGCCCACATGGTGGAGCGCCATGCAAGCCCCTCAGTTTGGGAATGGGGTGGAATATACTCATCAGTATTCAGGGTCCTCATTGTGAATCCAATTAAGGCATGTCAGGATTCTGTTCTTCTGCAGATTGTGGGTCTCTACGGATATGCGAAGCTTTCACCACCTCAGAGGAATTCTGTAAACCAAATGTTGATGTGGCGCTGTGAGGACCCATGACTTTGTCAAGTGCCCACTGTTCTGAGATAGATGATCCCTCTCATTTCTCATTGCAGTGTTTTCACCTTGAAAGCAGATAAATTCTGGAAGTCTACCCTTGGCTGACCAGAGATTGGTGACCTCATGCTAAGGTCAACAAATAATTGAACTATGAAAAGGGGCCAAGTCTTTAGAGAGGGAAGCCAGGAATCATGGCATCTGGTTTGACTTACCTAACCTCTCCCAGATGCAACAATGCATGCCCAGACTTGAGGGCACCATGACCCAGCAAAGAATTCCCCTCAGTCCTCACTCAGCGTCCACTCCTTGATTTCTAGCAAGCTTGTATGTCTGCTTAGACCATAGGTTCCCAAATTTATTTGACTTATCACCCCTTTTTCAGGAAGAAAATAGGCAAAAAAAACCCTCAGTGCTCCACCCCCACAAATTAAAAATGTTTCCACTATAGCCCATAAGACAAGATAATGTGTGGGTACCTGCTCCTGAAGCCTATGCTCCTGGTTTGACTAGCACCCCCAAGGGGGTCTATAACCCATTTTGAAAGACACTGGCTTAGACTTAGGTTTGGATCTCTGAGTGGGCGTGAGAGTAAGTGAAAGGTTGCTTAGTCTTACAGCCCTGCGTATCTAGGTCCTAGCCCTGCCAGAACCATCTAAGTTATAACGAGACAATCTAGGTTTCTAGGATCCCTACATCCTTGGTCCTGCTCTGTCTTCACTCATTAAGGTCCTTATATTGGCTCCAAATCATTAATGAAAGACTTCAGATGAAATGTCACATCTCTGCAATTCATGAGCATTTTCTTTATGTTATACCTAGCAGACAGTGTGCTCTTGTCCAAGAAGAATGAAGCGCAAGACAGGACAAGTGGTCCATGAGAGAAAAGACACATCTTTCCCCTCACCACCCAGATTTAGTCTTTTATGCAGCTATGTTGTGAAATATTTACTTTCTATAATCAGGGGTTCCCCAGCATCATTTTGTGATCTTTAAGATTACCTGACATTCCATATGTAGACAACAATCTTGCCACCAATATTAACTTTCCCGGTGGCTCTATGGGATAAACATTTGGATTGTAGCTGAAAACTCTGTGGTTCAAACCCAGCAGACACTCCACAGGAGAAGGATGAGATTTCCTGGTTCCTGTAAAGATTTGCAGTCTTAGAAGCCCTAAGGGGGTGTTCTACTCTCTTACAATTTTGTGATGAGTCAAAATGATATAATGGCAAAGGTTTGGGGTTCCTATTTTTTCTGATGCCTACTTCTAATTTATTTTTATATTCTTCTAATTTGGCAGAATCCTATATTCATTAAGATATATTTTGTTTTGGTGATGAGAGGAAAAATCATTTAAGGAACAAAAGACCTGGCTCTGTCTTGAAGGACTGAAAAACTGTGGTCCAGATAGATTCTGCAAAGGTTCTGGTCCACCAATGCTACTTATCAGCCTTGTGAACTTGAGACTTATACACATTCTTCTTCTGCAAAGTATGAATGATAAACATATCTTGTTGGATTATGGAAATGTATGTAGTGTAATACAGGGGCATTTTACAACTGGTGGGGAAATATTGTGTTTACTGAATGGCAGTAGGCATCTGGTTATTTTGAGCTCAGGCAAGACAACTGTTTCATCACAATTTAAAATTTTCTTTATTTCTAATTAAGTACATTTCAGAAAATATGCAGGCTTCAAATAAACACAAAACAACTCCTAAATATTTTAATCAAATCCAGCCGTGTGTGTGCGTGGGTGTGTGTGTAACTTTTAATTTTGCAAACAAGTAAAATTAAAAAGGAATAAGGCACCCCAAGATAATCTATACTTATCATTTTTTTCTTTCATTTGTGATCCTAATAAACTTAATCTGGGATTAACTCAATGCTATGCTACTTACTTTTATAACATAAATGAAATGCTGACTTGTTTTTTTCAGGTAATTGTAGATGTCAATTCTAACTCTTATATCTGATAACCAAGAAAACCACGATGATCATGAAGAACACCCATGAGCTCACATTCTGAACAACAAAAAAACTTAGATCAAAAGTCACGTTTGAGAGAGAGAAAAATTACTAGTTACTAGTACACATCAGAAAACAGTATATTTTGTTTCCTGTAAGCTACTTTGGAATGTACTACTTGAAAGCCCTGTCAACTACTGTGAAGAATCTGCTCGCACGTCACTAGGTTCTGGTGAAGCCACTAGACTTGGGCCTGCACTCTCAGTGGTGTTTGCAGTAGAAAGGACACTGGATGCAAATCACTGTCGGGCTCTCCTCTTCTCATCTCTCAAAGCCTCTTCATAGGGACCAGGGAAATCCCAGGGACTCACACCTTTCAGCATGGCCAAAAACTCCAGAACTTTCATCTTGGTGGTTTCAGCACATGCCCTTGGACCCCACAGGAATTCATAGCGTGGAGGACGACTCTTTCTCACCTGTTGGTACTGCAGGTACCTCGACAGCACAAAATCAAACACCAGGAGCTTCCTGGGTTCTCCAAAAATATCTTGCATCCTCCCAGCATAGATTCCCAGCGTATTCAGAAACTTCCAGATGGATTCTTCAGAGGCTCGGTTACCATTCACGAAGATCACACCCAAGACAGTCATCAGCAGACTTGTCATAGGCAACTGCAGGCCACCATTCAAGTTGTTTCCTTTCATGACACCTACCATCCCAATGAGGTCATAGGAGTTACATCTGGACTTAGCTTCCCTCAATTCAAGGCCATAGAACAACTTTATGCGCTCCGCAGCTTCACTCAGGATCTCAGAGAAGTGCTTCTGGAACTTCTTGTTGACGACCTTCAGCATATCGGCCTTCATTATGGGCTCCTTCATGTTATACTTGTCTATCAGGAACAACAGTAACATACATATCTTTCCTGTCAGATCTCTCTTAGGCTTCTCAGTGGAAGATGGATTCTGGGCAAGGCTGGGGCTTTTTTCCTCTTGGCCCTTGCTGTCTACATCAGATCTTTTGGACAAAACAGCTGAAGCAGGAGCAGTGACTTCCTTAGACTCCTGCAAGAAACCCTCAGCAGGGCACCTCTGGGTGCTGTCCCCCAAAACAGGGGAGCAAGAAGAGGGTCCTTCCTCCTTCCCTGCAGTGGCCTGAATACCCTGGGCAGCCTGGCTTTGCCCTCGAGCCTGTTGGCGTTTCTCACGGACACGGTGCTTACTCTTCTGACCACGAGGCATGGTGACTCTATTGAGATCCCTGTGGAAGAAGGGGCAGTTAAACTCACAAAGACCAAGTTGATTCTTGCTCATAGTTACCCTGTAAGGCAGAGAATAGCTTCCCTTTTTTGTTTCTGATACTGTAAATATTGAAGGGAATAGAAAGCCTCCATTTTCTCCCAAGGAGACGCTGGTGGTTTTGACCTTCTCACACTCTTGTATGTAGCCCAACATGTAACTCACTACCCCACCAGCTTTAGGACATTAGCAGCATGGTCATAATGTCCACTTTTAGCAGGACCTTGGGCCCCTCGCTTTGCTACACTGATGTTTTGTTTGTTTGACAGGCACTTCTTTGTCAATAAAGAAAAAAAAGTCCATTTCAGTTTTATTTTTGCCCTCTATTTTTATTATCAATGTTTAACCTCTCAGACCACAATTTAGGTTTTCGGGGTAAGGAATTGGCAGGGGTTTTTATATTTTTAAAAATGTACTATATGTATTTACACATCCCTTATCAAGGAACGAAATCACCAACAGTATCTTGTTAAATATCCCATATAGTTGATTTTCTTTCTTTTTGTACCCACGCATTCTCATCCTTCCTCAATATCCTATCCTGCCCCACTCCCTATTTGGGCCCTTGTCCCTGGCCCTCTCTGGAATCCAGAATGGAGGGAAGGGGAGCATCAGACCACCATCCCAGGCCAGGCACAGGATGTGCTGCCAGTACAGGTTGAGGTCCTTTGGGGAATGGACCTGCAGGCCTCACTGAAGACCTTCAATTTGACTGACAGAGGTGCTAAGCTTCAGACCACCCTGACATGTGGCCACTCCCTCTACGCAAAACCATCATTTCCCTGGGAGCCCCAAGGAGAAACTGGACAAGTGGGAGATTCCGGCAGTCATCCTGGTACTTACTCTGATTCCTGGGATGACCTGGAAATCTGTCTTCTTCTGACTGAACACCAATTTCTTGTAGTAAGACCGAGGCCCCCAACTCTTGATATTCCTGAGGAAAAAGTAAGTTTGCACGTCAGATTTAGACCCACCCAGCGTCTCCAGGGGTGCTTGGTGTGGGAGGGGCTGCAGCTCTTAGAGTACAAGGTGATGGAGTCTTCTCAGTCATCTCCTAGACTCCATATCATGATAAACAAACAATAATAATAACCTCGCCATTTGTTCGATTCCAACTCATAGCCACAGTATAGGCAGAGTAAAACTGCCTGTTTGGGTTGGTTTCCCAGGCTGTAAATTATTCTGGGTGCAGAAAGCCTCATTTTTCGCTTCATCTGTGGCGGGTGTGTTCGAACCGCTGACCTTACAGTCAGAATCCAAAAGCATGTTCCACTATGCCTTCAGGGCTTGCTGACCTCTAGGGAAGTGTCTGGAATTTAATAAATAACCCCATGAATATAAGTTCCTCTTTGAGAAATAGCTAACAAAACAAAACCTGTCCCCATCGAGTCAGTTCTGGATCTCCCTGAATCCTAGTTTTAAAAGAAACCAACACCCTCCATGGAGCGAATCCCTGCTCACAGATGAAGCTTAGAGGCAGAGTAGAAGCACCCCGTGTGCTTCCTAGCCTTTCAGACTTCCCGGGAGCAGCCAGGTGCGTCTGTCTCCAGCATTGTGGTTCACAGGCTCCTGATCCCCCAACCTGCTTCCGGACTCCAGGTCAGGCCTGAGGCCCGCAGGAGCAGGAGGGCTCATCCCTTCGATGTGAGAGGGAAGTGAGGTGGCTTTGGGACACAATAGCCAGGCTGAGGCCTCCTGTCAGCTGACAGAAGTGGCAGTGGCACAGGACTCGATGGGGGGTCTGGTTCTCAGAGTGCAGCCCTGAGGTTTTAACTCTGGGTTCTCACCAGTCAGGTGGCAGCTTCTGCCCTCAGGCTCCCTCTGCTGGGTGAGGACCGCCCCTCCCAGACAGGGCTCAGGCCATAAGGGGGCAGTGTGACTCCTGGCCACCGCCCCCCCCCCCGGGGTGGGCCTTGGAGTCCAGCAGGGGAGGGGCACCTTGGGGCTCCCTCTTTGACTGCTGAGGGGGCGGGCCTGTTAAGGGTTTCCACCAAAGTCACTGGAGGGTCTATGACAGGACCTGCACATGTCTCTGTCTCTCAGTTGCCTCAGCGAGTTCAGAAGAAGGTTTCCATTTCCTGGGCATCCCTCATCTGAAGGAAGAGAAAGGCTAGGGCTAGCAGGCCTGTCGGAGGGCTCCCACACCTAGAGTAGGGGCTCTGGGGCAGTGGGGGCAGACACTGGTGGGGACAGGGCTCTGAGATGAGACTCTCAGAGCCCCTCTCTTTCTAGCCAATCCCAATGCCTTCTTATCTTGTTTGAAACTTTCTACTCAAAGGAACTGCATTTGATAACAAGAGGAAGAAAGGACTGGAGGCTGAGTAGGGCACAGGGAGGGAGGGAGGAGGCAGAAAGCACTCAGAGTTCCCCGCACAGAACAGAAGCACAAAGATAATATCAACCTTGCACTTTCTCCAGCCCTGTCCAGGCTCGCCACTCCTCAAAAATAGTACACTGCCTGTTTTCCCATAATGAAAACTGCAGATTACAGAATTTGAAATTTCTCCTTAAAAGGGGGAACGAAAGGTAACATTCCAAGTTATACATGTAGAACAGGAATTAAAAGAATATATATATATATATATATATATATATATATATATATATATATATATATATATATATATAATTTTTTTCCTCCAACGCTAACCTGATTCTCCACTATTAAAATATTGTCAGCCTCTTTTAACCATAATGAAAACTGCAGATTACAGAATTTGAAATTTCTCCTTAAAAGGGGGAACGAAAGGTAACATTCCAAGTTATACATGTAGAACAGGAATTAAAAGAATATATATATATATATATATATATATATATATATATATATATATATATATATATATATATATATATATATATATAATTTTTTTCCTCCAACGCTAACCTGATTCTCCACTATTAAAATATTGTCAGCCTCTTTTAACCATGACAGGACGAATCATTTTTTAATTTTTTGTTAGCTTTCACTTGGGGCAGGGGATCCGGCGGCTCTGGCCCTGTTACGAGCCCTGTCTGCAATCCTGGCTTGCAAACTCTCTTGCTCTTCTCTCAATGCCTCTTTACACCAGGGTGATGAAGCACTGGCGGAGGTGTCACTGATGGTGGCCATGAACTCCAGGACTTTCATCTTGGTGAGTTCACATGGGTTCTGGGCCCCACAGGAATTTGTAGCGTGGGGGAATCTCTATTGGCCACCTGCTCTGGGTACTTCAGCTGCACGGAATCTTGGGTGAGAGCTTTCTTGGGATGTCTATAGACGCAGTGTGATTTGTCAGCATAAATCCACATCATATTCAGCACTCCCTAGACCTCCTCTTCGGAGTCACAGTTGTCCTTCAGGAAGACCACACTCAGCACCATCATCAGGAAGCCAGTCTGGGGCATGCTGGGGATTCTTTGATCCACGCTGGAATCCAGCTTATTGCTAAAGGTAGAGCAGTGCCTGATGGGATCCCCTTCCTTCAGGTCAACACCAAAGGTCAGCTCCAGGAGCGCAGAAGTTCTCTTGAGGATCTCAGGGAGGTGATTTTTGGACACTTTGACAACAGAGTTCACCATGTCTCCTTTACTAACTGGCTCTCTCATTTGATAATTCTCCATCAGGAGCCTCACCAATAAGACCACCTTCTTTGTTAAGGGACCTTTGCTGAGGCTTCTACTGGCCTGAGGGGAGCTGGGATTTCCCTCACCATCTTCATGGGCATCTGTGAGCACTGCAGCTGCAGCTCTCTGGAAGGACAATAGAGGGCCCTCTGTCCCCATGGCAGGCAAATTCTGGGAGGGGGCGTTTGCTGCACTAGCTTGAGCAGCCTCTAGGGCAAGGAGTTCTCAACCTCTGGGTTTCGACCACTTTGGGGGTTCTAATGACTCTTTGACAGGGTTTTGCCCCATTCAAAACAGTAGCTAAATGACAGTTATAAATTAGCAATGAAAACAATTTTTATGGTTGGGAAGGTCACCACAACATGTGGAACTTTATTAAAGGGTTGTGACATTACGAAGTTTGAGAACCACTGTTCTAGGGCTTTGGTCCCATTTGAGGCCTGGCACTTTTTCTTCACGGCACAGAACTTACTCTTATGGCCGTGAGGCATGGTGTCTTATCCAGAGCACAGGCAGTTACACTGCTAAAGAGCTCACCCTTGATGAAAAGGATAAGATGTGTGGAGACTCTGGAGGGAGATTCTGCTGTAACTCCAAGAAAAGCTAGTTCAGCAGGTAACCTTTAACTTGACAATACTATCTTAGAAACCCACAAGAAGGGGTTAAGCACAGGACTCTGTGACCCTTTGTATTCTTTCTGGGGTTGGCAGCTCAGAATTCTCCCTCGGAGTCCTGAGCGGTGTGCGGACTCATCACTGCCTTGATCTAAGACTGCCTGCTTCAGACAAAAGCCTCCCTTCCCACAACCTCCCTGGATGAAGTCAGGGGGAATTGGGTCTAACAAGCATGTCTCTGGCCTCCCTGGGGCTGATCATTGGGGTGGGGGGTCTATCTGGCTCACTCTGTCCACTCGAGTCTTACTTCAGATACATACTTTGACACGTGGTAGGACCTCTGACTCCTACAAATATCAAGTCCTGGCTGGTAGAACATAGTGTTTCTCAGCACGGCTGCCAGAACCCCCAGTCCTGGGGTTACTACGCTCAAATGGGGTGTGACACTGTGGAGCTGCCTATCTTCTGTTCCACAGAATTCTCACAGAGGGAGGCATTATTACCTTCTACAAGCCCTGTTAAATAGGATCAGCCTGGGATGTCAAGACCCCCATGTACCCAGAAAACTAAGTAACGGGGAGGCTGAGCCAAGCACCCATGCCTGGGGGCCTCCCAATGCAGGGAGCAGGGCCTCTGAGGATCAGAGTTCTGAGGAAGAGAACCCTGTGATTCCCCCCCTTCACAATGTGTGGAACCCCCATTCCTCCCTCAGCACCTTACCGTGAGTCTCGCAGGGACCTCTTCTCTGCAGATCCCAGACCACCTCCTTCAGGTGAGTCACTAAACTGGGAAATGATTGGAGAGGAGCTGGGTGCCTGTGACTCAGAACTGAGGATTAGGCACTGTGGTTGGCTTAGGCTTAGACAGCCTTTTTGTTGTTCTGTTCTTCGCTAATAAACATTGTATCCAACTTTGTTCTTTTGATTAATTGAAAAGGCAAGTTCCCATAGTTGCCTCCATAAAGATCCTGACTAATTTTGTGGTTCACATGTTAGGTGACAGTGTAGATCTAGCTGCTGTTTTGAATCATATCTTTTCCCATGAAACATCCCAAGTCCCTGCATGCCGTTTGTGTGGCCCTAGTGATCTGCCACACCAGCTTTCTGAGGTTTCTTCCAGGAGAGGACATGACAAAGTTCAAGGGAAGTGCCATTATCTTTTCATGGCATTGTTCCATGAACTTAAAACACAATGACAGCAGCACAGTTTTATGACATGTAATTCCCACATCATACAATTCAATAGATGCATCTTATGTAAAAGCATTGTGCGATCATCACCACGGTCAATTTTAGGACAGCTTCTTCTTTCCTGTATTCATGGCTGTTGGCTTCCCATTCCTCCACCCCCACTGACCCACTCAACCTCCTCTGCCCTGCTCCCCTCCCCAGGAAAAAATTAATGCAATTACTGTCTCCATAGATTTATCAATCTTGGGTTTGATATACAGAAAACATACAACACAAAAACAAAAAATTAAAGCAGGAACAAAATGAGACATACATTTTTCAATGCCAAAGAAATTCATAAAATTTGTGTGAAGGATTCTTGGATATGTTATTACTTTGTGAACTAGTCCTTTGGGATAGTTATCTTTATTACATGATCATATGAGCTCTTTCTTTTCTTCATACATACTTTAATGTATTTTGCTATTGTTGTATATGGCTGGTCACTGGCTAAAAATCCCAAAGTGTAGTATTCTTCTATCTTTGTCTCAATTTTATTGGGAATGATTTTAATATTTCACATGTAATTATTTTTCTTGCAGAATTGATAAACTGTAAATTCCCTTCCAGTATAAGTTTGGTAAAATGTATTAAGTACTGTGAACTGGTGTTGCATGTAAAAAGCTTGCTCTTTAGCATACGATTAAAGGCTCTCCTTGATGTGTAAATATAGTATATTCCAATTCACTGTACTGTGATATGCCTTTTATACTCTCTGGGCTTACCTCCTTTCTTAATTTAATTCACTGCTGTCTCATATCTGCTAAGCATTTATTTAGGATACTTGGCTCTATGTCAGTGACCTTGGCTGAGCTGTTACTTTATGGGGGAATCATCAGCTAATCTTTTTAATGGGAGAACTAGCCTGTTCTCATGAGTCAGTCATTTTCCTTCATTCCATAAGGTGGTGATTATGAATCAGATCTGATTCAATGGGGACATTCTCAATTTGGTTGCTTATGTAATAAAAGAGGACAGAGTTGGATGAAAGTTTTACTTATACTATTCAATTACTTTTATTCTTAAATTTATATTTCTTCATCGACCAAGTTAATCATTAATATTTTGAGGAAAGTTCTATCATTTCTATTGAGTTTCCATATTTACAGACATGATATTTATCTACAATTATGTTATGAAAAACATGCTTCAACATATCCCATAATATGGAGTAAAGAAAAAAATGAACCCAAAAGAATTGCCTGGCAACACTAGCAAGCTTCAGTAGTTATAGGTTAAGCTGGATCATATTAATTTATATTTATTGGTTATTTGTTTATTGATACTCTAGACATCAGACTGTGCACTTACATTTTAAAAAGAAAAAAAAAGCAAATTGCTGGTCATCTAACAAGTTTGTTACCTTTATTCATTAATTCATTGAAGGCTACGTCACGGTAATTCTCTAATTCCTTTTGAGAATATTAGCTATCAGGTGACATTTGGGATGGAACCATGTCAAAGACCATTCAGAGTATTGACTGAGTCCAGTCCTTTGAAGTTGAAGGATTAAGACACTTGTTTCCTTGGTGTCTGTCACACAGGGACCCAGCCTCTCTGCTTCTAAAAGGGCTTGTGGTGTCTGGTGAGGATCTGAAACACTGCAAAATCCTTTCACAAAAAGAGCCTCATTCTTTGAAAAGGTTCACCTGACTAGGTCAGGCCCACCAAAAGTAATCTTTTTTTAATGTCAATTTTGCTATGTAGCATCACCTAGTCATGGGCCTGATAGCCCATCATATTCTTAGGGCTCTCTGGCACACAATGAAAGGGTTTACCTAGAAATGTGCATCTGCATACCACACCTACAAAAGGATATCTGCTTTCAGGTTGTGATCATAGCTATAGCTAGAACTCCCAAGTCACATATTCTGTTAATGAATTTAGATTATAAAATTTCAAAATCCCCTATGCTATTGATTTATTTCACCCTCAGTGAAACTATTGAAACTAATAGCTCCTAGCATGCAACAGGCAGCAGCATAACTTGAGTATTTGACCCTAGTAGGCAAAACTCAGGTCTGTTATTTCCAGAGTGAAAGACAACATTGGCACATGGAACTTCACAGAACATTGAACTTTGCAGACTCTTCAAATTTACATCATTTCAGAAATGTAAAATAAGGTACAGCTGAGGTAGCCAATAGTCGTGCATCTCCAAACAAGGAAGGAATGGCGGGCAACTGATCAAACAGGTAAGTATGCTAATGAAGCATTCCTGGTGAGCCTGGGGGGAGATGCCATCAGTCATGTATTGACCAATGAGCATAGCAGCTGTTAGTGAAAGAACACCAATCCTAGCAAGGGTCAAGGCAGCCACCCTCTGGTGGGAAAGGAACAAAGGGCAGTAAAACCTCAGGGCACTTTGTATGGCGAGAGTAAATTCATGGCTAAAATCCAGGGTGAGAAGACATGCAGCTCCCTACAGGACAGTGCTTCATAGCTCTTACTTTGACGTTGCCCCCCTAAAAGTGGCCCAGGACTTCCATATATTTACTACATTTATGTCTTCCTTGGTTTCGTCTGACATATATTAGTCTGGTAGATATGGTTCTGCTTTTATGAATGAATGTTATTGAAAGTTTTTCCTATTATCAATGCTCATTTTTATGTAAATGCTGTTTAGTTACATAAAGATTTAATCTGTCCTAGTCAACAATTCCTGTACTGTAGTCTTAAGCTGGCCTATACTAGTATAATTCCTCTTTTCAACAGTGACGTAAGTTCTATAACACTGGTTAAATTAATAACACTGTGTAACATGGGCATGAGTATCATGTTCTTTATCATAAAAAGATGGTGTCCCTAAAGTGAACCAGAGACATAGAAAACCATAGGTATATAAATGGGCTTTGGTATCCCACTGAATTTAAGCACCAATCTACCAACACTTAGGTCCTATAATTCTTGCCCACCCCCCACGCTTGTCCTCATGAAGCAATCACTGAAGATGTGGGTGCTAGAGCAAAGTGGGCTGAAGACAGCAGGTGATGTCCTTACATCAGAGAGAATAGAGTCTGGCATCTTAAAATATGATCTTGAAACCACCTGTCATTTAAATGATCTGTCAACTTAGCCCACATGCAAAGACACCAGCCTGTGTGCTCCAAGGATTGTAATTATAACAACACAGACAAAGGAGGGAATGAATACAGAGTGTAAATGGTCAACACATGGACTGCCAAAGCTATGAATGACCTGAAAGCCAAAACTCCATGCGTGGAGTCACGATGTAAATTAAGCCTCAGGTTCATCCCCTGAGAACACAGTCCAGGGATGTGAATACCTTTATATCAAACACAGAGCATGGTAACATTGATGACAGCAGATGTCAGGTAAAAATGTACTTCCTTAAACTTGATATCCTTTTGGACCCATTTTATAGTTGGTTCAGGTTTCAATATTTTCAGCTTTATTTAAATTAGATTTCCCAATGTCTTTTCTACTCGTTGTTGTTGTTGCTTTGTGTGTTTGCTTCCAGATTGTGCTTCTTTTTTCATGTCTGTTTACAAAATATGGAATATATCATTCTACACACACCGTATCTGGATTCATAACAACTTCGGAACATTGCAGACACTGTACCTGGATTCATAACCACTAAGCGACATGGAAGGAGAGGACGGGGGCACTGGGGAGCTCACAGCATGTGTATGAGAAGGAAAGGTCCCCAAATAATTTTGGTGATTGTACAACTCTTCTTAATTCATTTGAACACACAGATCATAAGTATGTGTTGAAAATAACATAAAAACTATTTTTGAAAGATATGATATAACAATCCGTAAAGAATTTTATAAAAACTTTCCCAAGTGTGCTTTGTGCCATTTGAATAAAAATAAATGGTCCAGCAAGTACATAAAGAAGGTGGACAAGTCAAAAATTGTTCTTGATTTATTTTCAGCTCCTGGCATTTCATGACCCAACAATCTAACAGAGGGGTTCCTTGAGGTTTTCAAAATACTTTCTAACTTCATATAAGATGATGTGATCTGAGTAGAGGAAAACGTCAGTTTTCACAAGGGTCGAGGAGAGTTGCTACACCTGAGCCAGTTGAATGCATTCGCAAGGAGAGCAGCATTCACCATGGCTGTCAGGTGGGGTTGGGGTCTCCTATCCTCTTGCTCACCCTGCTCATATAAACAGGAGAGGGGAGTGGGAGACACCTTGTTGGCTTTGGCCAAAAACTCAAAGATTTTGGACCTGGTCGTATCAGCAAGAGTTCTGAGGCCTCACAGGAATTCATAGCAGGGTGGGTCACTCTCAAGTACCTGAAGATACTCCAAGGACCTCAGTTTCACCAGGTGGTTGATAATGTACCTCTTGGGATTTCCATAGATATAATGCTTAATCCCCAGAAACATATGCACCATTCTGAGGAATTCCCAGATCTCCTGTTCCGTGTCATCTTAGCCTTTCATTAAGTTCACCCCCAGCACAGTCACTAATAGCCCTGTCTTGGGCAAGGCCCTGCCAGGATGGACCCTTCCATTGTTGGGTAGGTCCATTTTGTGACATGGATGTAAGTGTCAAAGACGGCACAAAATTTCCTCACTTCAACTGCAATCCCCTCAAGATGCTCAATTGTCTTCTTCAGAATCTGGTGAAACAGGTCTTTGAAGGTGGGGCTGATAATCTTCATCATGTCTACCTTGGTAATGCATTGTTTCATTTTAAACTTTTATAGCATGAAGTGCTCTAGTATATCTGCCCTAACGTCCAGAGTGTCAAAGTACAAGTGCAGTAAACTGTCCTTAGATAGTCCCTTGTCCCGTTTGTCAGCCACTCTGTCTATAGAATTCTTGATGGTGAAAAAGATTTCCTGGGACTCTTGGGGTGTATGATGGACCTTAGCAGCAGCAGACCTCTGGGTGTTCCCCTCACAAAGAGGAGAGGACAAGAAAGAACTGGGCCCATGTCACATTGCTGCCTGAGCATGACCACCTCCATAATCATGGGCCTCCCCTTGACTTTGCTAGTGTTTCTCATACGTCTTGGGTTTATATATACGATATTCTAGCATGCTTCCAATGGTCAAGTGCAACATTCAATACTCTAATTAGTACAGAAAGTGATGTGAGCTTGGGGACAATGGGACACTGAGAAGATGTCACCCCTCAGCATGAAGATAGCTCCTTGACTTTACTGAGGCCACCTCTGTGATCTGCCACGAGGGCACTTTCCTAGGATCACCAAAACCTTCCTTGCTCCAGGGAGCCTGTCTTTGAACTTTCTGAGAAAGAAGGTAGAGTATGCCATAGGTTACTGCCTGCCAACTCTTCCTGAGGTTTACTTGGGCTGAAAGTAGTTTGTCATACAGGGGAAGTCTCCATTCTTCAGGGGGTTGGGCCAGGTCATGGTTAGAGTTGCCTGTCAAATGGAACGGGAGATCTCTTATCCCCTTTACTTCTACTGCTCTGAAAGTGAGCCTTAAAATCAAGGGAAGTGCCCCCTGAGACCCTCAATGATGTACATGGAGAACTTCAGTTTACCATGGTGACCCAAATCACCAAGTAATGATACATGTTTGGGAATCACTCATAGGCCCTTCAGCTGTTATTCAGAATTTTCCTCTCTCCCCCTTGAAGAACCTCAGAGCCCACCCCTTGGTTGCCTGATGGTTGGATCCTCAGAGCATAGGTCTCACTTTCTTGGGAACTGATGTCAAAAAATGAGGGGGAACAGCACAGCCTCTTTGCCCAGGTCTAGACTTTCAAGACCTAAAAGGAGGAAATAAAGTTGGAGGCCTTGCTGGTCTCCTAAGTCATTGCCTGGACTATGGGGTGACCTAAGATTTGCCCTACCTGGATCTGAGGCTTCCTCCTGACATGAGCACCTCTCTGGGATTCCAAGGAGCAGGGATAATTGACTCATTTGACCTCACCGCTCTGTGCTCTCTAAGGTTTGCTGAGAGTAGGGCAGGGATTCTAGGATGTTCCCACTCTCATCAGGTTGGTGGTCTGTCTAGAACACAAAACCTTCCTCTTGGCCCCCATACAAAAGCAGGAAACAGTTCTATTCCTGACTTGAGAAAGCTCTTTCAGCAAGCCCTTCAACAGCATAAGACAACATAAGAGGCAGTGAGTAGAACACAGTGTGGCAATGGCTGGTATCCCAGGGATGCCAATAGGGCGGGGTCCTGTATGATCTCATCAATTATGATGCAGTAAGTTTCCCTCAGCCCTAACTCACAAGTTATGCTGAATCCTGGCCAGGCCCAGGACTGCTCTTTTTGCTCACGTCATGCTTACCTGTGCTAGTTACATAATCTCTTGTCAATTTGAACATATTAAGAGTAAAGGGGTGGAGTGTATCCTGTAAATCAGATGGAAGCTCAATGACCTCATTTGGAGGTGCTAAGGAGATAAAAAGCTCGGATTAGGTGAGCTACACGCTGACTCCCTGGGAGACATTGCAGTTGAAAAGCCAAATGTAGACATGCTGATGGGAGCCAGAGGCTCAGAGCTGGAGAAACCTCGTGGGGACCCCTGCCATTGTTGAGATGCTTAGACCACCACTGTAGCCACAAGACTTCCTGCCCACTGGCCTGTGATCTTCTTGCAATTGGAGTCATTGCATGTGTTTCATGTGTCTGAAGAGGACTTTATAGATTGGTATCAGACCTATATGAGCTAATATCAGACATATGAACTTGATCTGGACTGGGCTGTGATGTTATATCAATATTGAATTGATCTTGTGTATAATCCTACCTTAAATATTTATGAGTGTCCCTGGGTTTGTCTCTAGTCAACCCAGTCTAACATACCGCCCCTCAGACCAAGCCCCTTACCTGTGTCTCCATCAGCTGACACCACCAGTGGAGCCCCCATGACGCTACTGTTCGAGAATCAGTAGTCCACATATAATTCACTCAGAGTTCCATGCTGGATTATCAGCTGAGTCTATGAGCTTTCAATCCACTGGCCCATGTGCCCCAACCTCAGAACAAATCTCTCACCTGCATGTTACCACCGAGGAAGATGTTGAGAATGTACCCTGAGTATTCCAACGTCTGGACACTCCCACAGGTGACCTGACGATTGAGTCTGTGAGACGCTCTATAAAGCACTGAGGTGTCCCTTTAATCCTTCTTCAGAATTACTGTCATGCCCTAGCTTCCTATAGTGAGTCTAATCCACCCTTAAAACCCATGTTCACATGTCCAGGAAGCCCTGACCTTTCAGTGACTGTGTTCTCATCTTGGCAGCCCTGCATGGAGTCCTTCATGACCAAGAGCAGACAGAAGCATGTCTGTATTTGAAACCATATATTCTGAAATGTCTGACCCCAGCGGCCTCGTACATGGGATGTCTTTGTATGCATTCACATGTGTCTAATTTTAAACTCTCATGAAACTTGGACCTTCTGCAGACCATCGTGCCCACAGTGTCTGGTTCCCCTTCAGAAGTGAGGAGAGCAGACCAAGCAGAAGGCCCAGAACATGCCTTCCAGTTCAGAGGTATCAGTGCCCCAGGGTAGAAACAGCCCTGTCTCAGGGCACTTACACTAGAGGGAATCCTGCAGTCTCTGCTTCTTTTTCTCTAGTCACTCATGCCATGGAAAAATACCAACCCTATAAGACAAAGTCAGAACTTCAACTTAGGATTGCCAAGGCAATCAATCTTTATGAGTGCAGAATACTTCCCCTTTTTTTCGCATATCAGCTAGTGGGTGAACTGCTCACCTTCAAGTAAACAGCCCAATGCATGTCCCGTGGTGTCAAAATTGGCAAGAGTTCAGCTGGCAGGTCTGGTAGAGTATCTCAAACTCTTCTTTACTTCATAGTTACACTCAAACTACAAAATCTATGAGCTTCTACATCTTTGCCTAAAGTTTCCTCATAATCACATGAACGCCTCCAAAAACCAGAGGTTCAATTATAACTGGGGTAAAAGAAGAGTCTGTGAACAAGACGTCCAAGATATCACCATTTATTTTCTAATAAATTCTTTAAAAATGGGGCAAATCTGCATCTATGTAAACTTTACTTTGACCAAAGGAACTAAAGAAACCAAGAATTGAGTACATGGTATACTTCTGCCGTATCTTGTGTTTCTAACTATTGTGAAATTCCTTAACATTTCTCAGAGACCTATATTTTGATGTCATATAATATAATTCTGAATCCCACACATCAAAACAATAGAAAGAAAAATTGGTGAGAGGTGGAGTGGAGAGAGAAAGAGAGACAGGGAGATTTGGTGATTTTGCATTTGGTTTACAAAATTCTGACATCAGAAAAACAGTAATAAGTGTATGGGGAAGCCTTGAATGTCTGAGTCCCACTGTGCCTGCAATACAAAGAACAACTGCATAGTGGTGCAAACAGGAGTAAATGGACAAGTTATCCATGGAGGAAAGGTACATAGGAAGGCATGTTTGTCCTCCTTCTGACTCCCACAACTGAGAAGATTAACAAACATTTCCAACAACAAAGTGAGGTATCTGCCTCAGCCATCAAGTGGAGTGGCGGGATCTGCTGGACCTCCCCTTGACATGGCTCTTCGCATTTGCCTTGGCAATCGGATTGTCGTCACCCATCCCAGAGGATGCAGCTTCTGCTCGTTCTTGCTCTTCTCCCCAGGTTTCTTCATACAGGTCTTGGAAGGCAGTGATGTTGATAAACTTGATCTTCTCCAAATACTCCATCACTTTCTTCTTGCAAGCCTTAGTGTGGGCTTTAGAGCCCCACAGGAATTCATAGCATGGAGGATCAAACTTAGGTACCTGTCGGTACTCCAGGTACTTTTCCTGCACCAAATCTTCAGTGAGAAGCTTTCTAATGTCCCCAAAGATGAAGTGCTGTGGGCCATCGTAGATCCCAAAGTCATTCAGTAATTCCCACATCTCCTCCCAGGTGACCCTGTTATCCTTGAGGTAAATCATGCTCAGCAGAGGCACGATGAGCCCAGTCTTGGGAAAGCCACAATCGCCATTCAGAATCTCCTCCTTGGTGATCTCCAACTGACTGACCAGAGCATAGGTTTGAATATTGGAGTCGACTGCCTTCAGCTCAAGGCCAAATACCAGCTCCATGTGCTCAGAGGCTCTCCTCAGCACCTCAGAGAATTGCTCCTTGTACCTTTTAGTGATGATCTCCATCACTTCTGCCTTGGTAAAGGGCTCTTTCATTTTATACTTTAACAGCAAGAACTGCAACAAGAGGCTCATCCTTCTGGTCAGGGGGTCCCTTTGAGGCTTCTCAACAGAAGGTGTGCACTTAGGGGTATTTTTCCTGCCCACATGGTGATTCAGGGCAGCTTTAGCAGCTGTAGCATATGAAGCATCTGTAGCAGCATTGGAGGTGGAGACAGCAGATTCACATGCCTTTGGAGCATAGGAGGAAGCCTGGTGAGAATTCCCAGAAGCAGAAGCAGGTGAGGAGGGTGGTTGTCCCTCCTCTGTGGTAGTGGTCTGGGCCAACTCCATGCTCATGTCACCTCGATCCTGGGCCTGGCGGCGTTTCTTACGAGAGCGTAGTTTGCTCTTCTGACCACGAGGCATGATGACTCCCTTCAGTTGCAGCAGGCCAGCACAAAGATGATGTGGCTCCGCTAAAGAAGGGGAAGTTAGAAGGTGTGAGTGGGCCCCTCAGCAAGGAGATGCCTCCCCGACTTTCACAACCACCCTGTTGCCAATGTAGCAACCTTTGAGAGCCCTGCTCTGGGAACCCACAGTGCTCTGTTCACCTACTCAGGTACCTGACAAGGTTATCTGAGACGCGGTGAGGTGGCACACTGCCTGGCCTGAGTGGATTTTACTGGGATGACAGGATACTGGCTGAAGGGACTTCCTGTACTTAGCTGGGGACGGGGGGACGTCTTCACAGTACACTTTTATGGATATTGGATAAACTGCTGGCAGGGCCTTGTTCCCTCCATTTCGGTACTCTGTAGTTGACACCCAAAGTTCTTTGAGACTCACAGGGAAAATACAGGAACACATCCGACCCCGCTACTGACAGGTTACCTTTTTGGCTGCAACACACACAGGCCTTTCTGCCCCGGGTTCCTTGGAAGCCTGGATCCCCTATTAGGGTTCTCACCTGACCATGCCCTGTGACCAGCTCCCTCTCCTCCTTGGATGACCTCCCATGGAGCAAGTGCACTCTCTAGGTCAACATGCCCACAGGCCCCAGGGTTAAAAAGGGAGTGGGGTTTGCTGGTCTCTACTGATTAGTGGGAAGAGGAGTCACCACCTCACATTCAGCGTGCTCTCTTGACTACCACCATTACGGACTCAGTCACTTGCCTCTACTGAATCAAACCCAAACCAACCTAACCGTCATCTAGCCGACTCTAACTCACAATCACCTTGTAGGGCTGGAGACACCTGCCCCGAGGGTTTCTGAGACTGTAACTCTTCACAGGAATAGAAATCATCATCGTTCTCCCCCGACCTTGCTCCTGCTGGAGTGCCCTGCTCCCGTGGGTCTTCCATCGGGCTACTAAACACAGGTCAGCATTTTGAAATCACCAGCTTCCTAGGGACAAGGAGGGGCCTTTCTTCTCCTGTCAAGAGCGACAGCCTCAGAAACCCAGAGGGCTGTCGAGTCTCTGAGGCTAATGGACTCAATGGCAGTGAACATGAGAAGGGCAGGGCATGCTCTTTTCTCTTACAGGAATCTTACCTTGACCCTGCTCTGGTCCCCACAGTTTGGAATTCCGCTGTCTGCTGAACTGGGCTAAAAGTAAGGCCCTCATCTGCCTGAGTACTCCCAGAATGAGTTTATGGTCATCCTTGCTTCCTGGTTTGTCCTGGGGCCACAGAGCCAATGGTAATCACAAGGATAAGGGCAGCCCTCCCCTGGAGGGTACATGCCGCATCCTTCCTCAACAGGAGTGTCATTTGTCATTGCCATGTCTCGGGGACCCATATTCACAGCTGTCGTGAGACCAGCCCCTGTCTAACTTACCCCACCAGGCCGCAGACTAAGGGACATCATACACGGGACCTCAGAGTGAGGACTGACAGTGAGAACAGCCGGCAGAGGCTGTTTTGGGGCAGCCAGGCTTGGGGCCAGAACATGGCAGTGGGGTACTGGACTCCGGCAGCTGGGCGGGAAGGCTCCTGGGACCTCCTCCCTTCTGTTTTCGGGGTCCCTTCATTCCTCACTTGGATTCAGACCTAGGTTAGGCTTGGGATGTCGCCCTCTGTTCCCTTTCGACCATTCAGAGGCAGAGGTGGAGCTTTGTGACCTGGTCTCAAGCCCGACCTCCCCTACAGTCCCCCCACCCCCTTCTGCCTGGGGCTGTGAGCATGGAGGGCAGAGGTGGGGAGGTCTGTGCAGTGGCACTAAAGGTCACAGCCTAGTCCCCAGAGAGGGTCTGCTCCTCCTGCCAATCCAGAAGAGGGCTACTCTCAGACACCAAACCCATAGGTCCACGTGATGTTCTGAATCCAAGTGGACATTTTGGCTCTGTAGCTTGCGCTAAAGGCGGGACTTCATGGGACGCCTGGATTCGGGTTAATTGCTCCCCTTATACCACCTCCGACACCGTCCTGCGAGTCTACGGTCCTTTGGGACGAAAGGACTGCACAGCAAAATTAGATGTTCGCCTTCTCAGTCCCCGTGCCCCGGGGAAGGGCCTTTGAGGTCACATCCGGCAATTGGGGATCCGCCCAGGGACGAGGTTGTTGGGGGTTCTCCTAGGGTTGACATCAGGCAGGTCTCCAGAGACCACAGTGTTGTGTCCTGAGTCCTCCTCCCGTGAAATCCATGGTCCTCCTTGTGCTCAGTCATCGAGGGTGGGGTATCTGATTAGAAAATTCATGCTCCAGACTTAGTACAAGGACAATCTTCAGCCCATAGCAGGAGGTGTACATTGGCTGTGGGCAGTAGCTAGAGTTGCATAACTGAAGGCTAGACATGACTCGAAAAACTGCGGGGAAAGTCCAGATACTCCATTCCATCCACATCACCCATGTTTCCCTTCCTTGGACCACGGAAGTCTACTTTTGGCATTCCTGGGGACTTTATTGCTTCACTCCCCTTGGTGGTCTATTACTCGCCCTTAGTCTTTTGCCCAAGTGTGGTGGGATCAGATTAGTCTCACTTCCCATACTGAGTCTCTAGTGTTGATGGCTTAGACTTAGTATTGGATCTCTGAAGGTGCGTGATAATAAATGAAAGTTGCTCAGTCTAACAACCCTGCCTATCTATGTCCTAGCCCTGCCTCAGACCATCTAGATCATTAATGAACCATCTAGGTTGCAAGCATCTTTACATCTTTGGTCCTGCTCTGTCCTCACTCATTGAGTCCCTATCTTGTCTCCAAATCTTGAATTAAAGACGTCTGATGAAATATCACATGCCTTCTCTACGTTATACATTGCAGAGTGTGTGCCCTTGTCCTAGAAGTATACAGCACAAGACAGGACAAATGGGCCTTCAGAGAAAACAAACATCCTTGTCCTAACTGCCCAGATTTAGTCTTTTATGCACCCATGTTCTGAAATATTTACTTTCTATAAGCAGTGGCTCCCCAGCATCATTTTACCATCATTCAGATTATCTAACATTCCATATGTAGACAACAATCCTGCCATGAATATTAACTTTCCCGGTGGCTCTATGTTATAAACATTGTGTGCTTAGCTGCAAACTCTCTGGTTTAAACCATCACACACTCAACAGGAGAAAGATGAGATTGCCTGGTTCCTGTAAAGATTTACAGTCTTAGAAAATCTAAGGGAGTGTTCGAATCTCTGAAAATTTAGTCATGAATAAAAATGGTATAATGGCAAAGGTTTGTGGTTCTATTTTTTTCCTGATGCCTGCTTCTAATTTATTTTCATGTTCTTATAATTTGGCAGACTCCAATATTCACTAAGATAATTTTCTTTTGCTTTGGAAAGGAAAATACATTTAAGAGACACAAGGCCTGCCTCTAACTGGAAGGACCAGAAAAGTGTGGTCCAGATTCTGCAAGGCTTCTGGTTCTGCAGTGTTATTTAGGAACGTTGATCAGTTGAGAATTACACAAGTCCTTCTTCTGGAAAATATGACTGATAAATCCACCTTGTTTGATTATGGGAATGTATGTAGTGTAATAGCGGGCATTTTGAAAGTGGGATGAAATATTGTGCTTACTGAATGGTAGTGACCATCTGGTTGTATTTAGCTCAGAGGAAGACAACTATTTCATCCCAATTTAAAATTTTATTAATTTCTAATCAAGTAGATTTCAGAGACTCTGCAGTGCTCCAACTACAGCACAAAACAACACCTGTGTATTTGAATCAAACCCAGGGTGTGCATCCCTGTGTGTGTGTGTAATTTTTAATTTTACAAACAAGTAAGATTAAAAAGGATCAGGCACCCCAAGTACTTCTATAGTTATCATTTTCTTTCATTTATGATCCTAACTACCTTAATCTGGGATTAACTCATTGCCATGTTTCTTACTTGAAAGCATAAGAACTGTTGACATTTTTTCAAGTCATGTCGATGTCAAAGCTAATATTATAGCAGATAAACAACAAAAACATGATTCATGAGCTTACATTAAGGAGCAAAATAAAAAGATCAAGAGGAACAACATTTGAGAGAGAACAAACTACAAGTTACTAATACACAACAGAAGATAATATATTTCTCCTCTACGATACATCTGAATGTCCTACTTGGAAGCCCTGTCAACTACTGTGAAGAATCTGCTCCCATGTCACTAGATTCTGGTGAAGCTACTACCCTTGGGGCTGAACTCTCAGTGGTTTCAGCATTAGAGCAGATCCTGGATGCAAATCACTGTTAGGCTCTCTTTTCTCATCTCTTAAAACCTCTTCATAGGGACCAGGGAAATCCCAGGGACTCACAAGCATGGCCCAAATCTCCAGAACTTTCGTTTTGGTGGTTTCAGCACGTCCTTGGACCTCACAGGAATTCATAGGGTGGAGGACGATTCTTTCACATCCGCTGGTACTGCAGGTACGTCGCCAGCACAAAATCACACACCAGGAGATTCCTGGGTTCTCCAAAAATATCTTGCATCCTCCCAGCAAAGATTCCCAGCATATTCAGGAACTTCCAGATGGACTCTTCAGAGGCTCAATTACCTTTCACGAAAATCACACCCAAGACAGTCATCAACACACTCTTCATACACAAAGTGCTTCTGGAACTTCTTGTTGACCACCTTCAGCATATCGGCCTTCATAATGGGCTCCTTCATGTTACACGCGTCTACCAAGATCAACAGTAACATGCATGTCTTTCCCGTCACATCTCTGTTAGGCTTCTTAGTAGAAGATGGGCTCTGGGCAGGGCTGGGGCTTTTCTCCTCTTGGCCTTTGGCATCTCCATCAGATCTATTGAACAAAACAGCCTAAGCAGGAGCAGTGGCTTCCTTACACTCCTGCAATACACCTTCAAGCGCGAACCTATGGGGGTGTCTCCCAGAACAATGGAGGAAGAAGAGGGTCCTTCCTCCTGCCCTGCAGTGGTGCGTGCACCCAGGGAAGCCTGGCTTTGGGGTTTCTAATGAACACCGTGCTTATACTTCTGACCAGGACACATGATGACTTTGTTGAGAACCCTGTGGTACAAGTGACAGTTATGCTAACAAAGATCAAGTTGATTATGACTCATAGTGACCCTGGAAGGCAGAGTAAAACTTCCCTTGTGGTTTTCTGAGATTGTAAATCTTGAAGAGAAAGAATGCCTCCCTTTTCTCCCGAGGAGACACTGGTGGTTTTGAACAGCTCACATTGTGATTAGTAGCCCAACCTGTAACTCACTACCCCACCAGCCTTAGGACATAACCAATAGTGTCATAATGTCAACCCTTAGCAGGACCTGCGCCCCTTCACTCTGCTACTCTGATATTTAGTTTTTTAGACAGGAACTTGTGTGTCAATAAAGACAAAAATTTCATTACAGTTTTACTTTCCCCTCTATTTTTATTATTATTTGCTTTAGCCTCTCAGACCACCATTAAGGTTTGAGGGATAAAGAATGGGCATGGATTTTTTTAATACTAAGGAATGCACTATATATATACCTTATCAAGAAATGAAATCACCAATGTTATCTTATTCAACCCCCCCCTAAAGTTTATTCTCTTTATTTTTCAACCTACCCCTACCTCCCTCCTTCCTCAAAATCCTATCCTGCCCCACTCCCTACTCTGGCCCTTGTCTCTGGCCCTCGCTGGAATCCAGAATGGAGGGAAGGGGAGCATCAGACCACCAGGCCTGGCAGAGCACAGGATGTGCTGACAGTACAGGTTGAGGTTCTGTGGGGAATGGACCTGCAGCCATCACTCAAGCCCTTCAATTTGACTGGCAGAGGTGCTAAGCTTCAGACCTCCCTGACATGTGGCCACTCCCTCTATGCAAAACCCTCATTTCCCTGGGAGCCCCTAGGAGAAACTGGACAAGTTGCGATATTCCTGCAGCCGTCATGGTACTTACTCTGACTCCTGGGGTGACCTGGAAATCTGTCTTCTGCTGACTGAAAAAACAAGCTCTTGTAGTAAGACCGAGGCCCCCAACTCTGGAGATTCCTGAGGACAAAGTAAGGTTGCACATCAGACTTGGACCCACACCAGCTTCTCCAAGGGTGCTTGGTGTGGAAGGGGCTGCGGCTCATAGAGTACAAGGTGATGGAGTCTTTCTCAGTCATCTCCTAGACTCCACATCATGATAAACAAACAACAATAAAAACCTCGCCATTTGATCAATTCCAACTCATAGCCACTATAAAGGCAGAGTAAAACTGTCCCTTTCTGTTGGTTTCCCAGGCTGTAAATTATTCTGAGCGAAGAAAGCCTCATTTTTCGCTTACTCCGTGGCTGGTGAGTTTGAACCTCTGACGTTAGAGTCATGTTCTACTATGCCTCAGGGCTCTCTTACCACTCCGGAAGTGTCTGGAAGTTAATAAATCAGCCCATGAATATAAGTTCCTCTTTGTGAAATAGCTAACAAAACAAAACCTGTCCATATCGAGTTAGGTCTGGTTCTCCGTGAATTCTAGTTTTAAAAGAAACCAACGTCCTGCCATGGTGCGAATCCCTGCTCACAGATGAAGCTTAGAGACAGAGTAGAAGCACCCCGTGTGCTTCCTAGCCTTTCAGTCTTCCCGGGAGCAGCCAGATGCGTCTGTCTCCAGCATTGTGGTTTGCAGGCTCCTGATCCCCCAACCTGCTTCCGGACTCCAGGTCAGGCCTGAGGCCCGGCAGGAGCAGGACGGCTGATCCCTTGGGCATGAGAGGGAAGTGAAGTGTCTTTCAGACACAATAGCCGGGCTCAGACTTCCCGCCTCAGACAGAGGAGACTGTGGTGCAAGACTCGATGTGGGGTCTGGTTCTCAGGGTGCAGTCCATCAGTTTTAACTCGGGGTTCTCACCTGGTCTGGCGGCCGCTTGTGCACTTGGGCTCCCTCTGCTGGGCGAGGGCCGCCCCTCCCAGAAAGGGCTCCGCCCACAAGGGGGCAGTGTTACTCCTGACCACGCCCCTCGGGGAGGGCCTTGGAGGCAAACAGGGGAGGGGCTCCGTGGGGCTCCCTCATTGACTGCTGAGGGGGCGGGAATGTGAAGAGGTTTCACTGAAGTCACTGAAGGATCTCTGATGATAAGATCTGTACATGTCCCAGTCTCTCAGTTGCCTCAGCGAGTTTCAGAAGAAGGTTTCCATTTCCTGGGCATCCCTCATCTGAAGGAAGAGAAAGGCTAGGTCTAGCAGCCCTGTAGGAGGGCTCCCACACCTAGAGTAGGGGCTCTGGGGCAGTGAGGGCCGGCGCTGGTGGGGATAGGGATCTGAGAGGAGATTCTCAGAGCTCCTCTCTTTGTAGCCAATGCCAGTGTCTTCTTGTTAGAAACTTTCTACTAAAAGGAACTGCATTTGATAATGACAGGAAGAATGGAAGGGAGGCTGAGTAGGGCACGGGGAGGGAGGGAGGAGGAAGAAATCACTCAGAGTTCCACGCACAGAACAAAAGCACAAGGATAATATAGACCGTGCACTTTCTCCAGCCTTGTCCACGATCCCCACTCCTCAAAAATTGTCTACTGCCTCATTTCCCACAACAAAACTCCAGATTGCAGCATTTGAAATTTCTCTCTAAAAGGAGGAAAGAAAGGTAAAATTCCAAATTATACAAGTAGAACAGGAATTAAAAGAAGATAATAATTTTCTCCAACAGTAACCTTACCATCCACTATTAGAATATTGCTAGCCTATTTTAACCCCAAAGGGAAGGATCATTATTAAGTTTTTAGCTTTCACTCGGGGCAGGGGATTCTGCTGCTCTTACCATGGTGCGAGCCCTGGCTGTGTTTCTGGCTTGCAAACTCTCTTGCTCTTATCTCAAAGCCAGGGTGACCAAGCTTTTGGAGGAGGTATCACCGATGGTGGCAAAGAAGTCCAGGAGTTTAATCTTGGTGAGTTGAGCTTAGGCTCTGTGGCCCCATAGGAATTCATAGCATGGGGGCTATCTATTGGCCACCTGCCGGTACTCCAGGTAACCCAGCTGCACGAAATCTCGGGTGAGGTCTTTCTTGGGAGGTCTATAGACGCAGTGAGACTTGTCAGCATATACACCATCATGTTCAGCATTCCCCAGACCTCCTCCTCGGAGTCACAGTTGTCCTTCAGGAAATCACACTCAGCACCATCATCAGGAAGCCAGTCTGGGGCATGCTGGGGATTCTTTGATCCACCCTGGGATCCAGCTTATTGCTAAAGGTAGAGCAGTGCCAGATGGGATCCCCTTCCTTCCGGTCAACACCAAAGGTCAGCTCCAGGAGCGCAGATACTCTCTTGAGGATCTCGGGGAGGTGATTTTTGGACACTTTGACAACAGAGTTCACCATGTCTGCTTTTGTAACGGGCTCTCTCATTTGATAATTCTCCATCAAGTGTGTCACCAATAAAACCACCTTCTTTGTTATGGGACCTTTGCTGAGGCTTCTACTGGCCTGAGGGGAGCTGGGATTTACCTCGCCATCTTCATGGGCATCTGTGAGCACTGCAGGTGCAGCTCCCTGGAAGGACAGTGGAGGGCCCTCTGTCCCCATGGTGAGCAAATTCTAGGAGGGGAAGATTGCTGCAATAACTTGAGCAGCCTCTAGGGCTTTGGTCTCACTTTCGTCTTGGCGCTATTTCTCCCCCAGTTGGAGCTTATTTTTATGGCCGCGAGGCATGGCATCTTCTCCAGAGCACAGGTAGTTGCACTGCTAAAGAGCTCACACTTGAAGAAATTGATGTGTGTCGACTCAAGAGGGAGATTCTGCCATAGCTCCAGGAAAAGCTATTTCAGCGGGTTACTTTTACCTTGACAGTACTGCTGTAGAAACCCACAAGTAGGGCTGTGCAGGATTCTGGGGCCTTTTCTATTCTTTCGGGGGTTAGCAACTGAGAATTCTCCCTTCAACTCCTGTGTAGTCTGGGGAATCATCACTGTCTTATTCTGAGACTGCCTGCTTCAGACAAAAGCTTCTCTTCCTACAACCTCACTGGATGAAGTCAGGGGTCATTGGTTCTAACAAGCATGTCTCCAGCCTCCCTGGGGCAGATAATTGGGGTGGGGCTCTATCTGCCTCCCTCTGTTCTGGGATGAAGTTATTTCCACTCGGTTCTCACTTGAGATACATACCTTGACACCTGGTAGGACCTCAGACTTCTCCAGATCTCAAGCCTCGGGACTTAGAATAAAATGGCTCTCATCACAGCCGCCAGAACCTCCTTTCCTGAGGTTAGTGCATTAACATGTGGTGTGTCATTGTAGAACCAGCTATGTTCTGCTCCACAGAATTTACACAGAGGAAGGCCTTATTGCCACCTGCAAGTCCTCTTAAATAGGATCAGCCAGCGATGTCAAGACCCCCTTTTGCCCAACAAAAGAAGAAATGTGGAGCCTGAACCAAGCACCCATGCCTGGGGGGCTCCCAATGCAGAGTGTTGAGGTTCTGAGGGTCAGAGTTTTGAGGAAGAGAACCCCGTGGTCTCCTCTATTCAGAATGCATGGAACCCCCCAGTCCTCCCTCAGCACCTCACCTTGAATCTTGCAGGGACCTCTTCTCTGCTGATCTCAGACCACCTCCTTCAGGTGAGGCACTGAACTGGGAGATGTTTCGAGATGAGCTGGGTGCCTGTGTATCAGAAGTGACCAGAAGGTACTGGGGTTGGCTTAGGCTTAGACAGTCTTTTGATTGTTTTGTTCTTTGCTAATAAACATTGTACCCAATTTTTTCTTTAGATTAATTGTAAAGGCAAGCCCACTTAGTTGTGTCCATAGAGAACCTGACTATTTTTGTGAGTTTACATGTTAGGCATAAATTTAGATGTAACTGTTACTTTCAGTCGTATATTTTCCCATGAAACATTCCAAGTCCCTGTATGTGGTATGTGTGGCCCTAGCGATCTACCACACCAGTTTCTGAGGTTTCTTCTAGGAGAGGACATGATAAAGTTTGGGGGAAGTGACATATCTTTTCAAGGCATTCATTGGTCCATGAACTTAAAACACAATGACAGCAGCACAGCTTTATGACACGTAATTCACACATCACACAATTCAACAGATGCGTCTTATGTAACAGCATTGTGCGATCATCACCACGGTCAATTTTAGGACAGCTTCTTCTTTCGTGTACTCATGGCTGTTAGCTTCCCGTTCCTCCACCCCCACCAACCCACTCATCCCACTCGACCTCCTCTGCCCTGTCCCCCTCCCCAGGAAACCATTAATGCAAATACTGTCTCCATAGATTTATCAATCTTGGATTTGATATACAGAAAAACATACAACACAAAAACAAAAAATTAAAGCCGTAACAAAAAGAAACAGAAAATCCTCCATGGAAAAGAAATTCATAAACTTTGTGTGAAGGCTTCTTGGATACATAATTACTTTGTGAACTAGTCCATTGAAATATTTAAAGTAGAGGATCATATGATCTCTTTCTTTTCTTTATTCATACTTTAATATATTTTGCAATTACTGTATATGGTTGTACACTGGCTATACATTTCAAACTCTACTGTTCTTCTATCTTGGCCTGGATTTTATTGGGAATGCCTTTAATATTTCATATATAAGTATGTTTGCTCCCAATTTGATAAACTGTAAATTCCTTCCAGTATAAGGTTGTTAAAGTTTATTAAGCACTGTGAATTGGCATTGTATGTGAAAGGCTTGCTCTTTTTAGCATACGATTAAAGGCTATCCTTGATCTGTAAGGTAGTAGATTCCAATTGAATGTATTGTGATATTCCTTTTGTATTCTTTAGGCACCACCTATTTCTTCATTCAGTTCCCTGCTATCTCATATCTGCTAATCATTTATTTAGGATACTTGTATTACAAAGCCCCTTTGGGGCTCATATACGCTGTAAGGGCTCCAACTCTGCAAGCCAGACTCTTGCTTAAAGGCATTCAGCTTGAATAATTTTGTGGATAGAAACTCACAAAGCTCTGCCTCACACTCTTGGTACTGCTCCTCTGCCCTGTCTCATGGTCTTAGCTTTGCACCTCTACTGTGACCTCTGATGCTTATTGTGACTCTGCTCATTCAGGCAAGTCTTCTATATTGGCTAGTGGTTCACCTTTCTTAACAGGTGTGGGATTCATATGTCTGTTCCTTCTTCCTAGATGGTTGACTTATTTTTATACCCAGCAGAATTGCAAAACTGAGCAGTCCTCATGTTAAAGCCCTCTACAAATTTATTTATTTTACAAAATTTCATTCACTGGGTGAAAGTTACAAAAATAATAGTTAGATGAGCCATATTAAATAATTTCACTTTACCCCAGAAGTAAAGTCAATATACGGAGAAAATCTTAACATGATAGTTATGCTACAGACATTGTTTATGATAGCATCAAATATTTAACTGAAAAATACTCTCACTAGGCCTCAGTTTAGCTCTTTTATGTAAAAGAACCTTGTGGATAATTAGTTATTATATTTACTTTTTTATGTTGCATATGAACATAATCTGATTCAATGTACTACAGATAGACTAAATTCCCTGTATTTAATCCTATTGTAGTAATCTCTTAAAGAAAAATACAATTATCCTTAATCAATCAATTAAGTACAATTGTGAGGATGGTGCTGGACTGCAGAGAATTTCATTTTGCTGAACATACAATAATTAGGATTCAGAAATGACTCTAGCAACAACAAGAACAACACTTAATCCAAGAAATATTTACTAGCAATAAATTTTGATCATGCACTGTGGATAAAACAGGAAGCAACATATGGGAAGATCCGGCCTTTATGGAATTTATCATTTAGTGATATGATTCTCCATCTTCCTAATGCGGCTACCCTTTAATACAATTCCTCATGTTTTTGTGACCCGCCAACCATAAAATTATTTTGTTGCTAATTCAACACTGTAATTTTGCTACTCTTATGAATGTGGTGACACCTGTGAAAAGGGTGTTCAATCCCCAAAGGTGTCACAACCCACAGATTTAAAATGGCTGCCTACCTGGACACAAGGAGATCATGATCAGCTGATAACTTAAACGCGGATGACAATAGAAGCCCAAGATACATTTGTGAGAACTGCATAGGAAATAAGCCACCAGTGATCTTGTATCCATTATTGAAGGAGGAGAGAAAGTAACTATTAACAGAGTGCATTGGAGGGATGAGTATAGAAGATCAAAGGGATAAACCTGACTTGAACAGTTAATAGCTAGTCAGTTGACTCACTGGCTGATGCATGCTGCACCCGATCTAGATTTCAACATTTTCTGTTTGTGTTTTCATTTGTTCATATTAGGGTTTTTTTGTCAATGGTGTTGTGCCATTGGGTGTAACACTCTAGAAGCTATATTATGGTTTTTTTTAGTTTGTCTGTGTATGAAATTCAGACTTGAGAAAACTGTAGGTACAACGAGTACAATAAAGGTTTTGGTGGGAGAGGGGTGGGAATAAAGAGGTGGTGGTAGATGGGGTCCGTGAAAGGAAGATGATGTCAAGGAGTCCAGGAAGGAAAGGACTGTTTGAAAATTGACTGTGGCATCAATTGTACAATACTGCTTGACGTGAATGATATATGTATCAAATACCAATTAAATATACATTTTTAAAACTTGACACTTCAAACGCACCCAGATGTGCCAGGACGGAAAGGCCTGGAGATCAGCTTCTGTCAGGATTATAGCCCAGAAATACTTGTGGAGGAGTTCTGAACCTGTCACGGGTGAATCCACTGAGAGTTAGAATCGAGGTGGGTGTGGCCATGATAAGAAGGAACTCAATTAAAAGAGATAATTGTGAGTTCTTGTTTTCTTCAGGTGTGTTTTAGGCAACTTTGACATTTGCCAGTGAACATCTCAGATATACAGAAATCTAGGTGGACCTGGACTTGAGCTGTGAGAATCAGGCTGGAGATGCAACTGTGAGGCAGAATCAATTATCTCCCGAAGGAAGCAGCAGATCTCAGGGAGGTTGCCCAAGAAGACAGCACTGCATGAGAGAAAAACATAAAAGCAAGCCAATATTTAAAGACCTGGTAGGAAGCAGACTTGTGGTAGAACATTAAAACACAGAGAACAATATTTCATCACCTATCATTTCACTGTCCACACACACAAAGTACAGCCCCTTTGGTGCCTGAACTTGTCTCACTGCCATCAAGTCAATTCTGACTCCTGGCGACCCTTATAGGGCAGAGTAGAATTTCCCTCTGTGGGCTTCAGAGACTGTAAACCTTTAAGAGAGTAGAAAGCCCCATCTTTCTTCCTCCAGAAACCGTTTTTTGAACCTTAAGCGTCCCAACCGTATGCATACCCACTATGCCTCCAGGGCTCCTTTAACCTGAGCTCGTGGCCAATGTGAACACCCAGGGCACATTGTTATGTTTAATTAACAGAAAGACTAAGGGCTCCTTCTATGGCAGCAGTGAATTAATCTGCCCACCATGTCTTCAGATTATAAACAGAATAAGACAATGATAAAGAGAGCTCCATTCCAAGAGAAATAAAACCTATGTAATCAGTACTTCTCATTATAGCATCTAGAGAACTGGGCTAAATACACCTAAAACTGTAGCATTCAATACTGTATTTGAGGAAAAATCCATTAGCCCGATTTGAAAATCAGTACAAGACATACTTTTTGTTGCTGGTGGCATCTTGTTACTATGTGAAGGTCGGCACATTAAATGCACAGGATAGTGTAAAAGTCATTGTCTGTCCCAGGGGCTAGTCATTTGTGTTCTTCTTAAATGATTGTTATCCATCTTCCTCACATTTGATTTTGACTAAAACAGCTTTTTAAAATGTCAATTCCCATGAGCATATGATGTTCTATTTAAATGCACCTAAGATCATTTGAAAGAATAAAAGGTGGTTGTGAGGATTATAGGTATGTGGAAGTTGGAAATTAATAGCACAATGTATCATGATGAAACAATATTATTTGGAATTTACATCTGAGAGAGCTCATTCTGCTTTTGTTGGGACACGGGAAATGCGGCCAGGCGCAGTCATATGATGTATAATGTAAGAAACCCGCTGAGCCTTGGTGTCTCAGAGAGTACATAATAAATGAAGGAACCAAGTAAGGAGGGCCATGTCTCACGTCATATGTCTGTCGAGGACAGTGCGCAAATGTCTGTCCTAGGTGTTTCTCATAAACTGTTTCTTGACTGCAAACGATAAGGAATTTGGGGAACAACTGCATACAGTGTTCCCTGGGAGCAGTATGCACTGAGATGCGGAACTTTGTCAAGGCTATGAGAAATGTAAGTGTGGGAATAGTGAACTTATTTGGGAATACTGCCAGTATTTAGTTGATAAAAAATAAAGCTCTGCGTTCAGGCAGGGCTGCAGTTTTGTACCGTCTCTGTGTCTAATTTGTTCTGCAGACCTGTTTTGTGTGTGTGTGTGTGTGTGTGTGTGTGTGTGTGTGAGAGAGAGAGAGAGAGAGAGAGAGAGAGAGAGAGAGAGAGAGAGAGAGAGCGAGTTAGTTTTGTTCTTTGTTCATTTTCCCTACTGGGAAACCACGGCATTTGGTGCCCAACGTGGGGGCCGAAAAAACAAGTAGGGAAAACCCAAAGGGGAAGTGCCACAGTGGTAAGCCGTAATCACTAGAGGAACATTCATGGAATGAAATAAACCTGAGTGAAGCAGGGAAAACCGAAAGGGAGTGCCTGTATAGTCACAAGATGGACTTTCAGGGGAAAAAAAATAAACCTGAGTAAAGCAGGGAAACCCGTAAAAAAGCACCTCTGTAATCACTAGATGGACCTTCGGGGATGGGAGGGAGAGTAAATGAAGCAGAGAAAACAGAAAGGTAGCGCCTCTGTGATCACTAGACAGACTTTCAGAAAAAAACAAAAATAAACCTGAGTGTAGCAGGGAAAACCAAAAGGGAGCGCCTCTGTAATCACTAGAGGGACTTTCAGGGGTGGGGGGAGATGGGAAATTTCCTGTCCATGAATTTTCAATACCAAAAGTTAATAAAAGGACTTCTCCATTCTATGGTGGTGAAAGTTAAAAATAAATTATTAAGAAAATTATTTACTCATGTACAACAACATTGTTATTGGTCTTACAGTCAAGAAAAGGTTATATTGAATTCGTGAGCCTGGTAATAAGTAGTACAAACATTATGCACTGCTTATCAATGGGGACAAACTATACATCTAAACCTATGGTCTTTGTGTAGTGCTATTATTCAAGCTTTACAGTTATTAGAGACAGACTCAAAAAATGTTTAAAAAAAGATAAAGATAAAATAAGAGAATGGTAACAAAAGGGAGGAAGAGGAGGAAGTAAGTCCAGATTTACCACACAAAAATATCAGATGATGTGGGAAAAGGAAATGAGGTTCAAAAAATTATAAAATTGCTAAAACAGATACATAAATGCGATTCGGCTACCATCCCTTCAACTGCTTTTTGCCCTCAATTATATCCTGCTATGTTTCCCCCTCTAGTTGCTGCTCCATTGAGTAGAGTTACTTTTACTTTCGCATGGCAGGATCATGGGAGAAAAAAATAAGATTTTCCTTTAACCCCCAAATTTAATAGCATTCATAACAAGGACAAGCCACCTACCGATACAAAAATAATGGCTTTTCCCATCACTGGACAGCCGATTGCCCCTAATGCTCAGTTTCCCCAAGAAAGACACAATGTCCGCCATGCGGCATATCAAGCTGAGTCGTTGCAGGGGCTATAGCTGGTACTACGGTTGGTGGAAAGCTCTCTGTCTAGTAAAATCAGTGGCAATCGCTAAAAAAAACTCCGCAAAACTATCACATTTTTCTAAGCCTAAAAGAAAGTGTTCCCCTCCTAATCCAATATTTTATCAATCCGTAGAAGTAGAGTGGAAAGAAGGAAAAATTTTACAATGGGGTTGAGGGTTTGCTCTTGTTTCCACAAACTCCGGAGCTAAGTGGTTGCCAACCCAACTTCTAAAACAAAATAAAAATGACTAAAAGATCCCACACTCAGAAGTTACTGCAAATTTCAAAATGGCCCATCCCTTTTGCTGAAGAGGAAGGCAGACATATTAATAATTATAGCTTGGGGGCAAAAATATTCCCTATTTGCCTACAATATATAGTTCTCTTTGTTTATCTTATTCACATAATGTTTGGGACGTGCGGTAAATCATTCCTCTTTTGCAGCAACTACAGTTCTTATTTCTGCAAAAGGCTTTAGGGGGAAGGTTGGCAATATCTCTGAAACCACTCTTACCCTGTTATCTATTTGCCTACTCCCTACTATAAAACCCAAAATGCAACTTTTCGTATAAACTCGTTGTCAAGAAAAACAGCCTAAAATATTGTTAAACCATACAAACTTTAAAATAGTAGATTGAATCCCTCATGGAAACTTTATTAATAAATTTTCTAAAATACCTTTAAAATGGCACTACATAATGGTTCTTAAAAAAAACTGGCAATAAAACTTGTTTGGCATGACAGACAATTAACCATTTCTATGCCATATTGTTGAAAAACACCAAATCTCAAGGCCATTTATAAAAATTATTAGCATCTGGGAAGCCAATTAAAACCTGAACTGGCAATATGTCTATCAATGTGTCTAATACTGTTGCGCCTATTAGTGAAAATCTTCATATTAATGCTACTCGGTATATTCAAGCTTATAATAAAATTCCTTTTGTTGTTTTATCAAAAATATTACTTAAAATTCTAGTACAGGGGTTTTAACTTATCCTTCACATTGTACTTTACAACACTGTGCAAATTTTACCTAGTAAAAAACTTTTAACCAAACCCAAAACAGTTTGTATCTTGTTAAACGCGTCCCAAAATTTGTTTACCTATCAATTAAAATCAACCTTAAAACAGATCTGCAAAAGTAATGCAAATGTGCAATGCCTTAGCTGAATTAACCAATCAAACGAAAAAAAAAACAATTAAACTGATAATTGCCCCAGTAATTGGACTTGAAGCTATAGCATCTACTGCAGCCATAGGAAAAGTTGCTTAGCAGCAAAAAATACAAACAGCAAACTGTTCAAGGGTGGCATAAAAATTCACATCTGTTGTGACAACAGCAATATAACATTAATTCTCAAATTTCTAAAAACATCGCCAACCTACAACAAACAGTTATTTGAATGAAAAATCAAATATCTGTGTTAGCTACTCAAGTTATGCTTCAATGTAATTAAGACACCTCTTATTTTTGTATTACTCCTATTCCATATAATGTTAGTAAGGATTGGAAAAAATTAAAAATTATTAACTAGATATAAAAATGTATCCTTAAAAATTCAGGTATTAAAACATCATATTGGTGAGACTTTCAGTAAACATTTACCCAAACTTACTGGTAATAAAACTTTTCAAAAAATTGCTAAAATACTGTCTTCTATTAATTCTATAAAATAAGCAAACGTCTTGTTTTCCATAATCATTGGTAATGATATTCTATTAATTATTATATTTGTTTGCCTTTTAAATTTTCCAGCAACAAAACCAAAAACAAAACAATTATGTAAAAACAGCATAATGTAATGGCAGTGTTTCAACATATAAAAAATCAAAATGAAATAAAAAAGGGGGAGATGAAGGAACCAAGTAACGAGGGCTGTGTCTCATTTCATGTATCTGTCTAGGACAGTTTGCAAACGTCTGTCCTAGCTGGTTCTCATAAAATGCTTCCTTACTGAAAAAGGTAAGGAATTTGGGGAACAACTGCATACAGTTGTCTCTGGGAGCAGTAAACAAGAGTAGTACGCACTGAGATAGGGAACTTTGTCAAGGCTATGAGAAATATAAGTGTGGAAATAGCGAACATATCTGGGAACACTGCCAGTATTTAGTTGATAAAAATAAAGCTCTGTGTTCCATCAGGGTTGCAGTTTTGTACCATCTCTGTCTGTATCTTTTTTGTGCAGCAATCCTGTATTGTGTATGTGTGTGTGTGTGTGTGTGTGTGTGTGTGTGTGTGTGCGTGTGTGAGTTTTGTTCTTTGTTCATTTCCCTACACAGAAACTGCAGCAATACAATGGCAACAGGTCCCCTATAATGATATTAAATTTTTCTACAAGCTTGGTAGTAATTAACTTTTGACTTGTTTTGCAAAATTCAAACTTTTACAGGATTCAATGAATTCTGGAGTCCTGGCGGAATAGTGGGCTATGTGTTGGGCAGTTAACCATGAGGTCAACTGTTCAAAACCACTGGAAGCACCATGGGAGGAAAAATGATGCTGTCTACTCCCATTAGTATGCAGTCTTAGAATCCCATAGGGACTAAACTAATCTGTCCAATAGGGTCACTATGCTGTCAACATGATGAAAGGGAGGTAGGTGTTTATTTTATTTTTAGGGTTATAAAATTCAGGTTTCCCTATGTATTAATTTAATGTTAATGATTGAGGCATGTGTACATATGTTGTCATTCAGGCATCTTGGGGTTTTAAAACTGTTTAGATATGTTCCATTATATTTAAATCATGTTTTTTCTTACTAACGAGATAAAAACAAAATAAACAAAACAAATAAATAAAGAGTAAAGCCACCGATTCATAGGTTTGTCTATCGGAAGCGACTCCTTCATCTCCAGACCAAAGACCAGTCCTCACCTGGACTCCTGAGATGTCCAGGGAATTTTTCGTCCAAGCAAGAAAGTGCAAAGCTCCCCGAAGCTGAAGACTTTGCTTCCAGGGGCTCTCCCAAATGGAAGTCTTGTAACATCACATCTGCAGAAGCTGATTCTGGAGCCTGTAGGAGCCAAAAAGGATACTGGGGGTTCTGCCAGTGTGGACCTCAGGGGCGGGACATGAGGGGCATCACCACTCTTTGCAGAGGGTGCTCCCTTAGTGTTCACTCACAGGCCCTGGCATCCTCTTCTTTGTTTGAAGAACATTATCAATTATCCTCCAGGGGTTACAAGGTCGTTCTCTTGAAAGTACGATGAATTTAGCCTGTGGTAGGGAACAGCAAAGAGGGTTGGGGGAAACTACAAAAATATGGGACCTTATTTGCTGCCCAAATGCTAGGATTGCTGGTTTGCGTTGGTAAATGTGTGTTGTTCTGTAAGAGTGGACACGATGTACATCAACAATGACATTTAGAGAGAAGGAAAAAGAATAATTCTCCTTTTCTAAGGAAGAGCTGGAATGAATGTCATCAAAGGCAGAGTGAGTATGTTTATAGCACACTTCTGGCCCTTAGGAGTTGTCATTGATTGAGCACTCTCAAAGCAAGAATTTTGAACCAATGTCCAATGACGTCCTCATCAACAAGTTTGGGACAGTAGGGGTCTGCTTCATCCCTAAGTAGGGGTCCAGTCTTATGCTCATGTGAGCCGGGACTCCTTGGTTCCTTAGGGCTCTCATGTGCTATGCCTTCTCATATCCCTCTGTTCCTAGCGTGAGCTTGGAAAAATTGCTTTGTCAGTTCCTTTATATCTCACAAAAATAAAATTTAGCCACCCACTATAAGAAGACTGATGCTTTAAATTAACAGGAAAACCTGTGCCCAATGAGCATTAGAGCCATGGGTATAGTGTGAGGCTTGAGAGTCCATATTATTTGGAAGAAATAGGTAGCAGGGCAGGCGATTGGGGGATGGGGTAGGGTAATATTCAGTCCATAGTAGTGAGTTTACAGAGTAGTGGGCAGGGTCAAAACTCCTATATTTAATGAACCCACAATTCCAATAATTGTTGGCAAGATCCAGAGATAACACATCCTACCGATGTCACACTGGTTTCCCTTTCTTATCACCAGGGACAAAAGTATAGGCTTCACTTGGAGTGTGCTAAATGTCACTCCAAATACTCCAAATCTAATGCCTTCTGTGCGGAGTGAGAACCTGATCACTAATTCCCCAGGAATGTGCCAGAGCCTTTGCTTATCAACATCAGAAATAGAGCCCTGGATGTGTGCAGGCTTCCAAGTGCACTAGAAACAGAGTACGGGATACCTGTCAGTCCTGCCTCAGGTGTACATGGCTCTGTGGTGGACTCGTCACCCCTACTCCAGAGCATGGGCTCAGAGGCAGTCTCCATCGCAGCCCCTGATGGCTTCTAGGGAACAAATTGAGAATGAATGTCTAGCTAGGCACACCCAGTGTATGCTCATCCATTCCCACCACAATCAAACTCCTACCCTTCCAGACCAAGTACTCTTACCCTTATTTAGAATGGCCTGATACTCAGAGTTTTAAGTGGCTCATGGCTAAAAAGTGACCTTTTGGCAGGGCCTTTAATGTACAAGTATCCCCAAAATGAGTTTTCTTCTTATAGGCTCACTTCATGAAGATTAGATCTGGGGCTTCCAGGTTCATCATTGCTGTTAGAAAGGACAATTTTTTGACAATGGAATGCATCATCTTGGCCTCAAGTTCTTAATACCAGTATGAAAACTCCAAAGGATGGATTCTAGGTACCATGTTGGCAAGGCAATAGTAAGTCAACAACGTGTGTATATCACCACCTCTTATTTCCTCCGACATTCTTAGAAAAACTAAATAAATATAGTCACTTATGTGATTTATTGGGAAAAAGTACAATCAGGGACCCTGACACAGCCCTCTCCACCCTTTGCACAGTCAACCACGTGCTCTGTTAATTATTATGGACTTCTGTGACACCTGAGATTCCCTCTACCCTCACGCTGCATTAACTACATCTAGATCACCTTAAGAACCATCCATTTCACTTACCAAAGACATTGTTGGTCAAAACAAAATCTAAGAAACAGCTAGGAAACTTCTTGGTTAGATATGAGTTGAGTCTCAGAAACATTGAGTAAAAGGAACAACATTAGTCAATTGGAAAAATATATATACAAAAAATAAGTAAATGAAAAGGCCCAGCAATATGGACAACGCAAGGATGTGTGATGGGAACAGGAGAAGGCAACCATGTCTTCTATATTGTCCAACTATGTTGAATAAGAAGCATTTTGGACCAGAAAGTGAAGCGGTTCACTCATCCTTCATTTGGTACCAAGGCTGAGGAAGATGCGTGGGGACAGGTGGATCAGCAGAATCAGGTGATTCCTGGGATACCCAGGAGGTATTGGGCTGTGACCAGGCCTGGCTGGTCTGCTTGGCCTTGATGGCCTTGCTGGACTTGGCTCTGAAACGGGCCCTGGCCCTGGCATTAAGGCAAGTGCCACCCCATCCTGAGGCTGCCACTCTCCTTTCTTCATTGCTCCACGTGCGTTCGAAGAGGTCACGAAACTCTTTGATGTCGATCTTATCAAGCTTCTCCACGAACTCCAGCACTTTCTTCTTATTAGCTTCCACATGGGCTCTGGGACCCCACAGGAATTCATAGCATGGAGGATCACAGATTGGCACGTGCCGGAACTCCAGTTATTCTCCTCAACCAGATCTCTGGTGAGGAGCTTTCTGGGCTCTCCAAAGATGAAGTAGCACTTTCCGTCGAGGATGCCCAATGCATTCAGGAATCCCCACAAGCTTTCTTCTCTGATCTGGTAGCTATTCCTGTAGACCAGGCCCAGGACAGGCACCAGAATCCCCATAGTGGGAAATCCCCTGGGGTTAAACAGCCTCTCTTCCCTGGTAATCTCCAAAAGTTGACCAGAACGTAGGTTTGGCTTCGGCAATCCACTTCCTTCATCTCAAGGCCAAAGACCATCTCTTTCTGCAAGGAGGCGTTCCTCAGTATCTTAGAGTAATGTTGTAGATACTTTTTGTTGACAATCTTCATCATGTCTGCCTTGGAAACGTGCTCTTTCATTTTATGCTTGTGCAGCAGCAACTGAACCAAAATGTTGAACCTCCGGCCAATGGGGTCTCATTGAGAGCCCAGAGCAGAGCTTGGGCCAGCCACAGGAGGGCATGAATCTCCCTCACCACCTTGGGTCTCGGTCTTCGAGTGGTCAGCAACCTTTGGACAGGAAGCCTCTTCGGCAGACACAATGCAGGGCAGGGATTCCTGCGGCACCCTTGGGCCTTCATTCGCAGGGGAGCCCGGGGGTGACTCCTCAAAAGGAATAGGCACAGGAGCAAAGGGGTTTTCCTCCTCTACGTCAGAGGCCTGGTCACGCTCCACGCTCTTGGCGTCAGCGGGGTCCCGGGCCTGGCAACGTTTGTGACCAGAGCAGCCTTTACTCTTCTGACGGCGAGGCATGACGACTCTCGGCAAGGGCAGCAGGCAGGCGTTGGAGAGGACAACGTGTGAGCCGGCTGGCTCCGCTGTACAAGGAGAAAAGGGAAGGTGTGAGCCCTTCAGCACGGAGATGCCTCCCTGGCTTTGACATCCACACGGCTGTCAATGCACACTTTTTGTGAGGGCCCTGCTCTAGGAACCCAAAACCCACCACTCCTCAGTTTGCCCCTCTCCCTCTTGGAGGACCTTTGCGGGATGCTCGTTTGCACTTTAGCTGGCTGGAGTGGGGCTTACTGGGTGCACCATAGGACGGACTGCAAGGACTCCATGAGGAGCAGGAAGAGGGTCTTCACAGATCACTTGCTGGGTCGGTCAACAAATGTTCCCAAGGCCTCTCGGCCATTTCCCAATGCTCCTGTGCACCCACACCTCCAGGCTTTGGGGACATACAAGTACAAACAGAAGGAAGACACTGGGGCCCACTCTTGTAAAGCTGTCTGTGTGTCCAAAGCACACACAGACGTTTCTCTCCCTGGGTTCTCTAAGGATCTTAGTACTTCAGCACTGTCCTTGTGCCTTCAGGACCAGGCGGGACACGATCCCTGCTAACACCCTCTGTGAGCAAGTGAGTAACTGCAGTAGAAAGCACGAGTTACGTCACTCTCCAAATAATAGGCCAGGGATGATGCAGCCTCTCCTTTTTTGGAGGATGGAATGCATGGGATTGGTGGCCTTTTTCCTCTTTAGATAGTCTAACGCTGCGACGTGCCATCCACGCCCAACCCACCAATTCCAGGGAGATCACCTTCTGTCATTCTACCACCAGCTGAATGGAGCTGAAATAAAAACCTCAACTGCCTATGACCCTCCTGGCAGGAGACTACAGGTATTAGTAATTGAGAGTTTTGTCCTGGGCTTCCAGAGTCAAAGGGGCTTGCTGGACTCCGGACAGTCCTCCCCCCTCCACTTTCTCTGATCATTCTCTTGGGGGCTCATACGGCTGTTATCACAATCCATACATCCATCTTTTGCGTCAAGCACATTTGTACCCTTGATGCCAACATCATTTTCAAAGCATTTTCTTTCTCCTTGAGCCTTTTCTATCAGCTTCCCACGTTTCCTAGTCCCTCCCAGAGCATCCCTCTCTGTTGAACCCTTGATAACTTATAAATGAATGTTTCAGTTCGTGCTTCTGATGGGCATGCTGACACCTGAGTGCTCCATTGCCGGGAGGCAGATGCAGTGCAAAGCTGTGGCGTGTCACTAAGACTAAAGCCTAGCCCTGCATGAGACCTCAGGGTCCTGAGAGAGAGCCAGCTGCACCAGGGCGAGGGTGCTTTAGGGCGGCTAGGGCTGGGGGACCTGAACATGGAGGTGGACCGCGAGGGCACGGTGGCTGTGCACGGAGGCTTCGGGGATCTCTCTGGATCTCAATCGCGAGGACCCTTCCTTCTTCACTGGAGATTCAGACCTTGACTTGGGGTGGGGCTTTGAATTCTTCTCTCTGCTCCCTTGAGGCTCTCAGGAGCATTGATGGGACTTTGTGCCCCAGGCCTACGCCCTCAACTCCAAATCGGGGTGCAGCTCTTCTGAGGAGTGGGGACGGGGTGGGGACAGTGGCAGGGACAGAGTGGGGACATTGGCAGGGACCGGGACAGGCGGGGGTCCTGAGGGGGGGGCGCTGCAATTCTTCCTGGAGGGCATTTCCCACAGGTGAGCACAAGGCTCTGGTCCCCTCATTCACTCCGCCTCCTTCAGGGTCCACGCCTGACCTCCGGGAGGGTCTTCTTCCCCTTCCTCTGCAGAAAAGGCTCGCTCTGCTAGACCGAAGCACAGACCCTTGGGTCCACCTGACATTGCAGGTCTAAGGTGCCCCTGGCCTTGACTCTAGCGATGAAAACAACACAGTGTATTTAGTGGTATTCTACACTCGGATCCGGGAACCCCCTGAAATGCATGCAAGGGCCTCACCTAGACTCCGGAGCCGCCCGTGGAATTTTCCGGCAAGCAGGAAGGAACGCAGCTCCCCAACAACAAAACCTTCGCTTCCAGGGCCATTTCCAAAATGGAAGTCTGATAACGTCACCTTCGCAGAAGCCTATCGGTGAGCCGGCAGGGGCCAAAAATGATACTGCGGCTTTCTATACGCGTGACGTCAGGGGCGGGACCCTGGAGTCCCACTGGTTTGCAGAAGGTGTTTCCTTTGTGCTCACTCACAGTGTTTAGGGAGAGAGCCGATCACTCCTGTGCACTGAACTGGACTGCCTGTGCACTGAAACCCGAGTTGTAGTCTGCGTTCAAGATCCTCCGAGGGGAAGAGCCCTAACTGGGGGAGGTCGGGCACAGAGCTCCATTTTCCATGTTTGTGCGTCAGGGAGTGCTCGCCTGATCTTTGTTCTGCAAAGAGCCTTAGACCCTGGTCATCTCACCTGTCCTGGCGTCCATAAAAAGAAAACAACACAGTCAAAGAAACACACCAAACGGCCCATCCACAACGACAGAATGCAGCACAGACAGCCCTCAGTCTGAAGCAAAGTTCTCCGGAGGAAAAACGGGAACCCTTCATGGAGGATCCAGAAGGTTTTCCAATGACGAGGTGGAATATTTCCAACTGCCTACAGAAGCAGCAAGCACCCCTACAAGCCACTCTGTCGGCTAAGAAGACCTTTCCCATCACTTGTCCATATTCCCTGGGGGACTGGGGGCTTTTATTCTCCTTTCCCCTTTGGTCCTGACTGCAGGCCCCGTCTCTCTTCCCCACCTCAGTCCCAGTAGCAATGATCTGACCAGTAAACACTTCTTGAGAGACAGGGTGCGAGCGGGGCCAAGTCATAGGTACCCATGTTCCAAAGTTGATCTCTGCCATTAAGTGTGAGCTCCAAATCCACTCACCTAGTTATGGCGTGTGTGTGTGTGTGTGTGTGTGTGTGTTTGCGCGTGTGCGCTCACGTTTGTTTATATTTTTATGCCTGGGTCCGCATTAAATCTTCCTCAATCTTTTTAGAAGTTCCTCATGTGAAACGCTTAAAGAGGAGGATGGTCGTTCTTCTGATGGTACCGTGGTTTTAGACGTGGTAGAGACTGGAAAAGAATGTCCAATTGTAACTGTACAATACAGAGCTCCTTGTTACGCCAAAATGCAGGGAGCTTTGCTGTGCTTAGACAAACTGTATTCCTCTGTACAGGAGGACACAATCTGAAAACAACAGTGAAGTTTGGAGACAGAGAGAAAGAACCCTTCTCCTTCTCAAAGGAAGAAGTGCATGAATGTCATCCAAGGCACAGTGAGTATGGACATTTTGGGTTGCCATTGACTGCGCACACTCCAAGTAAGAAACCTGCACTAAAGGCCAATTTCCTCCTCATCCACTGGCTTTGGATATTCTCACCCAAGTGCCTCCAGCCTTAGACTCCTGTGAGAGCCTTCCTCTTGTTTCCAGGGAGCTCTCCTATACTATGCCTGCGAATATCCTTCTTGTCACAGCATGAGCTGCGGGTACTTGCTCAGTGGGCAAGGCAGTTTCATCACCACCTGTCAACTTGAGGGCAGGGTTTGAGTGGAGACTGTCCATCAGGTCAAAACCATTCATGCCTGTGCTTGCACACGGCCTACTCCTCAGACTTCCAGAACCTCCTGTCTTCCCCGCTCAGGCCGAAGAGATAAGATCACTCCCTGTTTCACCTTCTGTGGACAAATGGGATGGAGCTCAGCTGAGGGAGGAGCCTCATGGGGATTCACGGCAGTACCATGATGCTCCCACTGCCAGTGGACCCACAGGACTTTCCATCCACTGTCCTGTGATCTCCCGGCCCGGCGCCTCGTAGCATGTGTCACATGAATCTCAAGAAGAATTTATAAACTCCTTTAGGATGTAAGCTGTACAACTGGACTTACGGACTTGATTTGGACTGGCCTGTGATGTTTCCTTAAGATGCAAATACTTTTGGCTAAAACGCTCTCTTACACACATAGGAGTCTCCCTGGATTTCTTTCTACAAATCAACCAGACGGACACACTGGGGTTCATTGATAGCTCGCAAAAATGAACTTCTGGTACCCATGACGTTATCTCAGATCAAATAAATTAAGGACGACAACCTGTGTCCCATGAGCATTATAACCGTGGGAATCGTGTGAGCTCTTAGAGCACCTATTCTTTGGAGGGACTAGGTAACAATGTTGCGGGAGGGAGAACAATAGTCATCCCATACTAAGAGGTGTACTTCTGACAGTGGGCTGAGTCTAGACATCTGTAATGGAATGGGACACACGGCTCCAAGCATTGCTGACAGGGTCCGTGTACCCCCTTCAGCCCATGACATCCCAGCTTCCCTTCGTTATCACCAGGGCTGAAATTCGTGTCTTCCTTTGGAGTTTGCGCTATGTGGGTCCACATATTCCATACCTAACGATCTGTGTGATCCCTGAAGACCCCATCCCGCGGGAACGGGCCATGACCTGGGCTCTTCGAAATCATACTCACATCAAGCGAGTATCAAGTCATCCCTGAATCCGCACAGGATTTCAAGGGCACTGCCAACCAGAGCCCTGCACAGCTGTCAGTCCTTCCCCAAATGGGGATGACTCTCCCGTTCACTCACCACCTGAGGCTGGGCTCAGAGGCAGGCTCTATTGCAGGCCATGCCTGGATATTAGAACACAAATTAAAACTGAATGACCAACTGTGCTCACCCCAGTGTGCTCTCACTTATTCCAGCGACCTGCAAACCCCTGCAGTTCCGATCCGAACACCCTTAGCTATCATGGCCAGCTACTCTGAGATCCAAGTGTCTCGTGGACAAAAAGGGGCCTGGCCCAGGGTTTTTACTGCAACTCAATGTGGTAACTCCATGTGGGTTTTCTTCTTCGGAGCTCAAGTCATGAAGAGTAGCTCTGTGGTTTCTAGATTCATCATTGCTGTCAGACAGGGCAAATTTTAACAAGGGAATACATGATCTTTGGCGCCAGGTCTCAATACCAGCCTGAAGACTCCAAAGGATGCACTCTAGGTACCATTTTTGGCAAATCAAAGGGAAGTCAAAAACGGGTGTATGTCACCGCCCCCTTTTCCTCTGACATTCTTACATAAACTAAACAGATACAGTCACATATGTGATTTATTGGGAAAAATTACAATCAGGGACCCTGACATGGCCCCTCTCCACCTTTTGCGTAATCAACCACGTGGCGTTCTGTGACACCTGAGCTTCCCCCAACACTCATGCTGCATTAACTACAGCTAGATCACCCAGGAATCATCCAATGCACCAACCAAAGACATTGATTGTCAAAACACAACCTAGGCAACAGCTAGCGATTTGCAGGTAGATATAAGTTGAGTCTAAGCCAACCTTGGGTAAAAGGAACAACGTTAATCAACCGGAATAAAACCATACAAACATTAATAAAAAAAAAAACAAACCCAGCTCAATAGAGAGCGTAAGGATGTGTGATGGGTACACATGAAGGCAGCCATGTGCTCCATGTTTTCCCACAATGAGGAGTAAGAAGCATTTTCAACCAGGCAGTCACCCGGTTCCATCAATCTTCATTCGGTGGCAAGGCTGAGGAAGCCAGGTGCGGAGCAGGTGGAGCAGCAGAAGCAGGGGACTCCGGGGCTGCCGAGGAGGTGGTGGGCTGCGCCGAAGCCTGGCTGGCCTGCTTGGCCTTGATGGCCTTGCTGGACTTGGCTCTGAAACGGGCCCTGGCCCTGGCATTAACCCCAGTGCCACCCCATCCTGAGGCTGCCACTCTCCTTTCTTCATCGCGCCACGTGCGTTCGAAGAGGTCACGAAACTCTTTGATGTCGATCTCATCAAGCATCTTCAAGAACTCCAGCACTTTCTTCTTATTAGCTTCCGCGTGGGCTCTGGCACCCCACAGGAACTCATAGCAAGGAGGCTCGCTGTTGGGCACCTTACGGTACTCCAGGTACTTCTCCTCAACCAGATCTCTGGTGAGGAGCTTCCTGGGCTCTCCATAGATGAAGTGGCACTTTCCATCGAAGATTCCCAATGCATTCAGGAAGCCCCACATGGTTTCTTCCCTGATCTGGTAGCCATTCCTATAGATCAGGCCCAGGACAGGCAAGAAGATCCCCATAGTGGGAAATCCCCTGGGGTTAAACAGCCTCTCTTCCCTGCTGATCTCCAAAACGCTGACCAGAACATAGGTTTGGCTTCGGGAATCAACTTCCTTCATCTCAAGGCCAAAGACGATCCACATGTGCAAGGAGGCTTTCCTCAGCATCTCAGGGTAATGCTGCTGGTACTTTTTGTTGATGACCTTCATCATGTCTGCCTTGGAAACGGGCTCTTTCATTTTATGCTTGTGCAGCAGCAACTGAACCAAAATGTTGAACCTCCGGCCAATGGGGTCTCTCTCAGAACCCAGAGCAGAGCTTGGGCCGGCGACAGGAGCACTTGCATCTCCCTCACCTTGGGTCTGGGTCAGGGAGGGGTCAGCAGCCTTTGGACAGGAAGCCTCTTCAGCAGGAACAGTGCAGGGCAGGGATTCCTGCGGCACCCTTGGGCCTTCATCCGCAGGGGAGCCCGGGGGTGACTCCTCAAAAGGAAAAGGCACGGGAGCAAAGGCATTTTCCTCCTCTACGTCAGAGGCCTGGTCACCCTCCACGCTCTTGGCGTCAGCGGGGTCCCGGGCCAGGCGACGTTTGTGACCAGAGCGGCCTTTACTCTTCTGACGGCGAGGCATGACGACTCTCGGCAAGGGCAGCAGGCAGGCGTTGGAGAGGACAACGTGTGAGCCGGCTGGCTCCGCTGTACAAGGAGAAAAGGGAAGGTGTGAGCCCTTCAGCACGGAGATGCCTCCCTGGTTTGACATCCACACGGCTGTCAATGCACACTTTTTGTGAGGGCCCTGCTCTAGGAACCCAAAACCCACCAGTCCTCAGTTTGCCCCTCTCCCTCTTGGAGGACCTTTGCGGGATGCTCGTTTGCACTTTGTCTGGCTGGAGTGGGGCTTACTGGGTCCAAAAAGGACGGACTGCAAGGACTCCATGAGGAGCAGGAAGAGGGTCTTCACAGATCACTTGCTGGGTCGGTCCAACAAATGTTCCCAAGGCCTCTCGGCCATTTCCCAATGCTCCTGTGCACCCACACCTCCAGGCTTTGGGGACATACAAGTACAAACAGAAGGAAGACACTGGGGCCCACTCTTGTAAAGCTGTCTGTGTGTCCAAAGCACACACAGACGTTTCTCTCCCTGGGTTCTCTAAGGATCTTAGTACTTCAGCACTGTCCTTGTGCCTTCAGGACCAGGCGGGACACGATCCCTGCTAGCACCCTCTGTGAGCAAGTGAGTAACTGCAGTAGAAAGCACGAGTTACGTCACTCTCCAAATAATAGGCCAGGGATGATGCAGCCTCTCCTTTTTTGGAGGATGGAATGCATGGGATTGGTGGCCTTTTTCCTCTTTAGATAGTCTAACGCTGCGACGTGCCATCCACGCCCAACCCACCAATTCCAGGGAGATCACCTTCTGTCATTCTACCACCAGCTGAATGGAGCTGAAATAAAAACCTCAACTGCCTATGACCCTCCTGGCAGGAGACTACAGGTATTAGTAATTGAGAGTTTTGTCCTGGGCTTCCAGAGTCAAAGGGGCTTGCTGGACTCCGGACAGTCCTCCCCCCTCCACTTTCTCTGATCATTCTCTTGGGGGCTCATACGGCTGTTATCACAATCCATACATCCATCTTTTGCGTCAAGCACATTTGTACCCTTGATGCCAACATCATTTTCAAAGCATTTTCTTTCTCCTTGAGCCTTTTCTATCAGCTTCCCACGTTTCCTAGTCCCTCCCAGAGCATCCCTCTCTGTTGAACCCTTGATAACTTATAAATGAATGTTTCAGTTGGTGCTTCTGATGGTCATGCTGACACCTGAGTGCTCCATTGCCGGGAGGCAGATGCAGTGCGAAGCTGTGGCGTGTCACTAAGACTAAAGCCTAGCCCTGCATGAGACCTCAGGGTCCTGAGAGAGAGCCAGCTGCACCAGGGCGAGGGTGCTTTAGGGCGGCTAGGGCTGGGGGACCTGAACATGGAGGTGGACCGCGAGGGCACGGTGGCTGTGCACGGAGGCTTTGGGGATCTCAATCGCGACGACCCTTCCTTCTTCACTGGAGATTCAGACCTTGACTTGGGGTGGGGCTTTGAATTCCTCTCTCTGCTCCCTTGAGGCTCTCAGGAGCATTGATGGGACTTTGTGCCCCAGGCCAACGCCCTCAACTCCAAATCGGGGTGCAGCTCTTCTGAGGAGTGGGGACGGGGTGGGGACAGTGGCAGGGACAGAGTGGGGACATTGGCAGGGACCGGGACAGGCGGGGGTCCTGAGGGGGGGGCGCTGCAATTCTTCCTGGAGGGCATTTCCCACAGGTGAGCACAAGGCTCTGGTCCCCTCATTCACTCCGCCTCCTTCAGGGTCCACGCCTGACCTCCGGGAGGGTCTTCTTCCCCTTCCTCTGCAGAAAAGGCTTGCTCTGCTAGACCGAAGCACAGACCCTTGGGTCCACCTGACATTGCAGGTCTAAGGTGCCCCTGGCCTTGACTCTAGCGATGAAAACAACACAGTGTATTTAGTGGTATTCTACACTCGGATCCGGGAACCCCCTGAAATGCATGCAAGGGCCTCACCTAGACTCCGGAGCCGCCCGTGGAATTTTCCGGCAAGCAGGAAGGAACGCAGCTCCCCAACAACGAAACCTTCGCTTCCAGGGCCGTTTCCAAAATGGAAGTCTGCTAACGTCACCTTCGCAGAAGCCTATCGGGGAGCCGGCAGGGGCCAAAAATGATACTGTGGCTTTCTATACGCGTGACGTCAGGGGCGGGACCCTGGAGTCCCACTGGTTTGCAGAAGGTGTTTCCTTTGTGCTCACTCACAGTGTTTAGGGAGAGAGCCGATCACTCCTGTGCACTGAACTGGACTGCCTGTGCACTGAAACCCGAGTTGTAGTCTGCGTTCAAGATCCTCCGAGGGGAAGAGCCCTGACGGGGAGGTCGGGCACAGAGCTCCATTTTCCACGTCTGCGCGTCAGGGAGTGCTCGCCTGATCTTTGTTCTGCAAAGAGCCTTAGACCCTGGTCATCTCACCTGTCCTGGCGTCCATAAAAAGAAAACAACACAGTCAAAGAATCACACCAAACGGCCCATCCACAACGACAGAATGCAGCACAGACAGCCCTCAGTCTGAAGCAAAGCTCTCCGGAGGAAAAACGGGAACCCTTCATGGAGGATCCAGAAGGTTTTCCAATGACGAGGTGGAATATTTCCAACTGCCTACAGAAGCAGCAAGCACCCCTACAAGCCACTCTGTCGGCTAAGAAGACCTTTCCCATCACTTGTCCATATTCCCTGGGGGACTGGGGGCTTTTATTCTCCTTTCCCCTTTGGTCCTGACTGCAGGCCCCGTCTCTCTTCCCCACCTCAGTCCCAGTAGCAATGATCTGACCAGTAAACACTTCTTGAGAGACAGGGTGCGAGCGGGGCCAAGTCATAGGTACCCATGTTCCAAAGTTGATCTCTGCCATTAAGTGTGAGCTCCAAATCCACTCACCTAGTTATGGCGTGTGTGTGTGTGTGTGTGTGTGTGTGTGTGTTTGCGCATGTGCGCTCACGTTTGTTTATATTTTTATGCCTGGGTCCGCATTAAATCTTCCTCAATCTTTTTAGAAGTTCCTCATGTGAAACGCTTAAAGAGGAGGATGGTCGTTCTTCTGATGGTACCGTGGTTTTAGACGTGGTAGAGACTGGAAAAGAATGTCCAATTGTAACTATACAATACAGAGCTCCTTGTTACGCCAAAATGCAGGGAGCTTTGCTGTGCTTAGACAAACTGTATTCCTCTGTACAGGAGGACACAATCTGAAAACAACAGTGAAGTTTGGAGACAGAGAGAAAGAACCCTTCTCCTTCTCAAAGGAAGAAGTGCATGAATGTCATCCAAGGCACAGTGAGTATGGACATTTTGGGTTGCCATTGACTGCGCACACTCCAAGTAAGAAACCTGCACTAAAGGCCAATTTCCTCCTCATCCAATGGCTTTGGATATTCTCACCCAAGTGCCTCCAGCCTTAGACTCCTGTGAGAGCCTTCCTCTTGTTTCCAGGGAGCTCTCCTATACTATGCCTGCGAATATCCTTCTTGTCACAGCATGAGCTGCGGGTACTTGCTCAGTGGGCAAGGCAGTTTCATCACCACCTGTCAACTTGAGGGCAGGGTTTGAGTGGAGACTGTCCATCAGGTCAAAACCATTCATGCCTGTGCTTGCACACGGCCTACTCCTCAGACTTCCGGAACCTCCTGTCTTCCCCACTCAGGCCGAAGAGATAAGATCACTCCCTGTTTCACCTTCTGTGGACAAATGGGATGGAGCTCAGCTGAGGGAGGAGCCTCATGGGGATTCACGGCAGTACCATGATGCTCCCACTGCCAGTGGACCCACAGGACTTTCCATCCACTGTCCTGTGATCTCCCGGCCCGGCGCCTCGTAGCATGTGTCACATGAATCTCAAGAAGAATTTATAAACTCCTTTAGGATGTAAGCTGTACAACTGGACTTACGGACTTGATTTGGACTGGCCTGCGATGTTTCCTTAAGATGCAAATACTTTTGGATAAAACGCTCTCTTACACACATAGGAGTCTCCCTGGATTTCTTTCTACAAATCAACCAGACGGACACACTGGGGTTCATTGATAGCTCGCAAAAATGAACTTCTGGTACCCATGACGTTATCTCAGATCAAATAAATTAAGGACGACAACCTGTGTCCCATGAGCATTATAACCGTGGGAATCGTGTGAGCTCTTAGAGCACCTATTCTTTGGAGGGACTAGGTAACAATGTTGCGGGAGGGAGAACAATAGTCATCCCATACTAAGAGGTGTACTTCTGACAGTGGGCTGAGTCTAGACATCTGTAATGGAATGGGACACACGGCTCCAAGCATTGCTGACAGGGTCCGTGTACCCCCTTCAGCCCATGACATCCCAGCTTCCCTTCGTTATCACCAGGGCTGAAATTCGTGTCTTCCTTTGGAGTTTGCGCTATGTGGGTCCACATATTCCATACCTAACGATCTGTGTGATCCCTGAAGACCCCATCCCGCGGGAACGGGCCATGACCTGGGCTCTTCGAAATCATACTCACATCAAGCGAGTATCAAGTCATCCCTGAATCCGCACAGGATTTCAAGGGAACTGGCAACCAGAGCCCTGCACAGCTGTCAGTCCTTCCCCAAATGGGGATGACTCTCCCGTTCACTCACCACCTGAGGCTGGGCTCAGAGGCAGGCTCTATTGCAGGCCATGCCTGGATATTAGAACACAAATTAAAACTGAATGACCAACTGTGCTCACCCCAGTGTGCTCTCACTTATTCCAGCGACCTGCAAACCCCTGCAGTTCCGATCCGAACACCCTTAGCTATCATGGCCAGCTACTCTGAGATCCAAGTGTCTCGTGGACAAAAAGGGGCCTGGCCCAGGGTTTTTACTGCAACTCAATGTGGTAACTCCATGTGGGTTTTCTTCTTCGGAGCTCAAGTCATGAAGAGTAGCTCTGTGGTTTCTAGATTCATCATTGCTGTCAGACAGGGCAAATTTTAACAAGGGAATACATGATCTTTGGCGCCAGGTCTCAATACCAGCCTGAAGACTCCAAAGGATGCACTCTAGGTACCATTTTTGGCAAATCAAAGGGAAGTCAAAAACGGGTGTATGTCACCGCCCCCTTTTCCTCTGACATTCTTACATAAACTAAACAGATACAGTCACATATGTGATTTATTGGGAAAAATTACAATCAGGGACCCTGACATGGCCCCTCTCCACCTTTTGCGTAATCAACCACGTGGCGTTCTGTGACACCTGAGCTTCCCCCAACACTCATGCTGCATTAACTACAGCTAGATCACCCAGGAATCATCCAATGCACCAACCAAAGACATTGATTGTCAAAACACAACCTAGGCAACAGCTAGCGATTTGCAGGTAGATATAAGTTGAGTCTAAGCCAACCTTGGGTAAAAGGAACAACGTTAATCAACCGGAATAAAACCATACAAACATTAATAAAAAAAAAACAAACCCAGCTCAATAGAGAGCGTAAGGATGTGTGATGGGTACACATGAAGGCAGCCATGTGCTCCATGTTTTCCCACAATGAGGAGTAAGAAGCATTTTCAACCAGGCAGTCACCCGGTTCCATCAATCTTCATTCGGTGGCAAGGCTGAGGAAGCCAGGTGCGGAGCAGGTGGAGCAGCAGAAGCAGGGGACTCCGGGGCTGCCGAGGAGGTGGTGGGCTGCGCCGAAGCCTGGCTGGCCTGCTTGGCCTTGATGGCCTTGCTGGACTTGGCTCTGAAACGGGCCCTGGCCCTGGCATTAACCCCAGTGCCACCCCATCCTGAGGTTGCCACTCTCCTTTCTTCATCGCGCCACGTGCGTTCGAAGAGGTCACGAAACTCTTTGATGTCGATCTCATCAAGCATCTTCAAGAACTCCAGCACTTTCTTCTTATTAGCTTCCGCGTGGGCTCTGGCACCCCACAGGAACTCATAGCAAGGAGGCTCGCTGTTGGGCACCTTACGGTACTCCAGGTACTTCTCCTCAACCAGATCTCTGGTGAGGAGCTTCCTGGGCTCTCCATAGATGAAGTGGCACTTTCCATCGAAGATTCCCAATGCATTCAGGAAGCCCCACATGATCTGGTAGCCATTCCTATAGATCAGGCCCAGGACAGGCAAGAAGATCCCCATAGTGGGAAATCCCCTGGGGTTAAACAGCCTCTCTTCCCTGCTGATCTCCAAAACGCTGACCAGAACATAGGTTTGGCTTCGGGAATCAACTTCCTTCATCTCAAGGCCAAAGACGATCCACATGTGCAAGGAGGCTTTCCTCAGCATCTCAGGGTAATGCTGCTGGTACTTTTTGTTGATGACCTTCATCATGTCTGCCTTGGAAACGGGCTCTTTCATTTTATGCTTGTGCAGCAGCAACTGAACCAAAATGTTGAACCTCCGGCCAATGGGGTCTCTCTCAGAACCCAGAGCAGAGCTTGGGCCGGCGACAGGAGCACTTGCATCTCCCTCACCTTGGGTCTGGGTCAGGGAGGGGTCAGCAGCCTTTGGACAGGAAGCCTCTTCAGCAGGAACAGTGCAGGGCAGGGATTCCTGCGGCACCCTTGGGCCTTCATCCGCAGGGGAGCCCGGGGGTGACTCCTCAAAAGGAAAAGGCACGGGAGCAAAGGCATTTTCCTCCTCTACGTCAGAGGCCTGGTCACCCTCCACGCTCTTGGCGTCAGCGGGGTCCCGGGCCAGGCGACGTTTGTGACCAGAGCGGCCTTTACTCTTCTGACGGCGAGGCATGACGACTCTCGGCAAGGGCAGCAGGCAGGCGTTGGAGAGGACAACGTGTGAGCCGGCTGGCTCCGCTGTACAAGGAGAAAAGGGAAGGTGTGAGCCCTTCAGCACGGAGATGCCTCCCTGGTTTGACATCCACACGGCTGTCAATGCACACTTTTTGTGAGGGCCCTGCTCTAGGAACCCAAAACCCACCAGTCCTCAGTTTGCCCCTCTCCCTCTTGGAGGACCTTTGCGGGATGCTCGTTTGCACTTTGTCTGGCTGGAGTGGGGCTTACTGGGTCCAAAAAGGACGGACTGCAAGGACTCCATGAGGAGCAGGAAGAGGGTCTTCACAGATCACTTGCTGGGTCGGTCCAACAAATGTTCCCAAGGCCTCTCGGCCATTTCCCAATGCTCCTGTGCACCCACACCTCCAGGCTTTGGGGACATACAAGTACAAACAGAAGGAAGACACTGGGGCCCACTCTTGTAAAGCTGTCTGTGTGTCCAAAGCACACACAGACGTTTCTCTCCCTGGGTTCTCTAAGGATCTTAGTACTTCAGCACTGTCCTTGTGCCTTCAGGACCAGGCGGGACACGATCCCTGCTAGCACCCTCTGTGAGCAAGTGAGTAACTGCAGTAGAAAGCACGAGTTACGTCACTCTCCAAATAATAGGCCAGGGATGATGCAGCCTCTCCTTTTTTGGAGGATGGAATGCATGGGATTGGTGGCCTTTTTCCTCTTTAGATAGTCTAACGCTGCGACGTGCCATCCACGCCCAACCCACCAATTCCAGGGAGATCACCTTCTGTCATTCTACCACCAGCTGAATGGAGCTGAAATAAAAACCTCAACTGCCTATGACCCTCCTGGCAGGAGACTACAGGTATTAGTAATTGAGAGTTTTGTCCTGGGCTTCCAGAGTCAAAGGGGCTTGCTGGACTCCGGACAGTCCTCCCCCCTCCACTTTCTCTGATCATTCTCTTGGGGGCTCATACGGCTGTTATCACAATCCATACATCCATCTTTTGCGTCAAGCACATTTGTACCCTTGATGCCAACATCATTTTCAAAGCATTTAATTTCTCCTTGAGCCTTTTCTATCAGCTTCCCACGTTTCCTAGTCCCTCCCAGAGCATCCCTCTCTGTTGAACCCTTGATAACTTATAAATGAATGTTTCAGTTGGTGCTTCTGATGGTCATGCTGACACCTGAGTGCTCCATTGCCGGGAGGCAGATGCAGTGCGAAGCTGTGGCGTGTCACTAAGACTAAAGCCTAGCCCTGCATGAGACCTCAGGGTCCTGAGAGAGAGCCAGCTGCACCAGGGCGAGGGTGCTTTAGGGCGGCTAGGGCTGGGGGACCTGAACATGGAGGTGGACCGCGAGGGCACGGTGGCTGTGCACGGAGGCTTTGGGGATCTCAATCGCGAGGACCCTTCCTTCTTCACTGGAGATTCAGACCTTGACTTGGGGTGGGGCTTTGAATTCCTCTCTCTGCTCCCTTGAGGCTCTCAGGAGCATTGATGGGACTTTGTGCCCCAGGCCTACGCCCTCAACTCCAAATCGGGGAGCAGCTCTTCTGAGGAGTGGGGACGGGGTGGGGACAGTGGCAGGGACAGAGTGGGGACATTGGCAGGGACCGGGACAGGCGGGGGTCCTGAGGGGGGGGCGCTGCAATTCTTCCTGGAGGGCATTTCCCACAGGTGAGCACAAGGCTCTGGTCCCCTCATTCACTCCGCCTCCTTCAGGGTCCACGCCTGACCTCCAGGAGGGTCTTCTTCCCCTTCCTCTGCAGAAAAGGCTCGCTCTGCTAGACCGAAGCACAGACCCTTGGGTCCACCTGACATTGCAGGTCTAAGGTGCCCCTGGCCTTGACTCTAGCGATGAAAACAACACAGTGTATTTAGTGGTATTCTACACTCGGATCCGGGATCCCCCTGAAATGCATGCAAGGGTCTCACCTAGACTCCGGAGCCGCCCGTGGAATTTTCCGGCAAGCAGGAAGGAACGCAGCTCCCCAACAACGAAACCTTCGCTTCCAGGGCCGTTTCCAAAATGGAAGTCTGCTAACGTCACCTTCGCAGAAGCCTATCGGGGAGCCGGCAGGGGCCAAAAATGATACTGCGGCTTTCTATACGCGTGACGTCAGGGGCGGGACCCTGGAGTCCCACTGGTTTGCAGAAGGTGTTTCCTTTGTGCTCACTCACAGTGTTTAGGGAGAGAGCCGATCACTCCTGTGCACTGAACTGGACTGCCTGTGCACTGAAACCCGAGTTGTAGTCTGCGTTCAAGATCCTCCGAGGGGAAGAGCCCTGACTGGGGGAGGTCGGGCACAGAGCTCCATTTTCCACGTCTGCGCGTCAGGGAGTGCTCGCCTGATCTTTGTTCTGCAAAGAGCCTTAGACCCTGGTCATCTCACCTGTCCTGGCGTCCATAAAAAGAAAACAACACAGTCAAAGAAACACACCAAACGGCCCATCCACAACGACAGAATGCAGCACAGACAGCCCTCAGTCTGAAGCAAAGCTCTCCGGAGGAAAAACGGGAACCCTTCATGGAGGATCCAGAAGGTTTTCCAATGACGAGGTGGAATATTTCCAACTGCCTACAGAAGCAGCAAGCACCCCTACAAGCCACTCTGTCGGCTAAGAAGACCTTTCCCATCACTTGTCCATATTCCCTGGGGGACTGGGGGCTTTTATTCTCCTTTCCCCTTTGGTCCTGACTACAGGCCCCGTCTTTCTTCCCCACCTCAGTCCCAGTAGCAATGATCTGACCAGTAAACACTTCTTGAGAGACAGGGTGCGAGCGGGGCCAAGTCATAGGTACCCATGTTCCAAAGTTGATCTCTGCCATTAAGTGTGAGCTCCAAATCCACTCACCTAGTTATGGCGTGTGTGTGTGTGTGTGTGTGTGTGTGTGTGTGTTTGCGCATGTGCGCTCACGTTTGTTTATATTTTTATGCCTGGGTCCGCATTAAATCTTCCTCAATCTTTTTAGAAGTTCCTCATGTGAAACGCTTAAAGAGGAGGATGGTCGTTCTTCTGATGGTACCGTGGTTTTAGACGTGGTAGAGACTGGAAAAGAATGTCCAATTGTAACTATACAATACAGAGCTCCTTGTTACGCCAAAATGCAGGGAGCTTTGCTGTGCTTAGACAAACTGTATTCCTCTGTACAGGAGGACACAATCTGAAAACAACAGTGAAGTTTGGAGACAGAGAGAAAGAACCCTTCTCCTTCTCAAAGGAAGAAGTGCATGAATGTCATCCAAGGCACAGTGAGTATGGACATTTTGGGTTGCCATTGACTGCGCACACTCCAAGTAAGAAACCTGCACTAAAGGCCAATTTCCTCCTCATCCACTGGCTTTGGATATTCTCACCCAAGTGCCTCCAGCCTTAGACTCCTGTGAGAGCCTTCCTCTTGTTTCCAGGGAGCTCTCCTATACTATGCCTGCGAATATCCTTCTTGTCACAGCATGAGCTGCGGGTACTTGCTCAGTGGGCAAGGCAGTTTCATCACCACCTGTCAACTTGAGGGCAGGGTTTGAGTGGAGACTGTCCATCAGGTCAAAACCATTCATGCCTGTGCTTGCACACGGCCTACTCCTCAGACTTCCAGAACCTCCTGTCTTCCCCGCTCAGGCCGAAGAGATAAGATCACTCCCTGTTTCACCTTCTGTGGACAAATGGGATGGAGCTCAGCTGAGGGAGGAGCCTCATGGGGATTCACGGCAGTACCATGATGCTCCCACTGCCAGTGGACCCACAGGACTTTCCATCCACTGTCCTGTGATCTCCCGGCCCGGCGCCTCGTAGCATGTGTCACATGAATCTCAAGAAGAATTTATAAACTCCTTTAGGATGTAAGCTGTACAACTGGACTTACGGACTTGATTTGGACTGGCCTGCGATGTTTCCTTAAGATGCAAATACTTTTGGATAAAACGCTCTCTTACACACATAGGAGTCTCCCTGGATTTCTTTCTACAAATCAACCAGACGGACACACTGGGGTTCATTGATAGCTCGCAAAAATGAACTTCTGGTACCCATGACGTTATCTCAGATCAAATAAATTAAGGACGACAACCTGTGTCCCATGAGCATTATAACCGTGGGAATCGTGTGAGCTCTTAGAGCACCTATTCTTTGGAGGGACTAGGTAACAATGTTGCGGGAGGGAGAACAATAGTCATCCCATACTAAGAGGTGTACTTCTGACAGTGGGCTGAGTCTAGACATCTGTAATGGAATGGGACACACGGCTCCAAGCATTGCTGACAGGGTCCGTGTACCCCCTTCAGCCCATGACATCCCAGCTTCCCTTCGTTATCACCAGGGCTGAAATTCGTGTCTTCCTTTGGAGTTTGCGCTATGTGGGTCCACATATTCCATACCTAACGATCTGTGTGATCCCTGAAGACCCCATCCCGCGGGAACGGGCCATGACCTGGGCTCTTCGAAATCATACTCACATCAAGCGAGTATCAAGTCATCCCTGAATCCGCACAGGATTTCAAGGGCACTGCCAACCAGAGCCCTGCACAGCTGTCAGTCCTTCCCCAAATGGGGATGACTCTCCCGTTCACTCACCACCTGAGGCTGGGCTCAGAGGCAGGCTCTATTGCAGGCCATGCCTGGATATTAGAACACAAATTAAAACTGAATGACCAACTGTGCTCACCCCAGTGTGCTCTCACTTATTCCAGCGACCTGCAAACCCCTGCAGTTCCGATCCGAACACCCTTAGCTATCATGGCCAGCTACTCTGAGATCCAAGTGTCTCGTGGACAAAAAGGGGCCTGGCCCAGGGTTTTTACTGCAACTCAATGTGGTAACTCCATGTGGGTTTTCTTCTTCGGAGCTCAAGTCATGAAGAGTAGCTCTGTGGTTTCTAGATTCATCATTGCTGTCAGACAGGGCAAATTTTAACAAGGGAATACATGATCTTTGGCGCCAGGTCTCAATACCAGCCTGAAGACTCCAAAGGATGCACTCTAGGTACCATTTTTGGCAAATCAAAGGGAAGTCAAAAACGGGTGTATGTCACCGCCCCCTTTTCCTCTGACATTCTTACATAAACTAAACAGATACAGTCACATATGTGATTTATTGGGAAAAATTACAATCAGGGACCCTGACATGGCCCCTCTCCACCTTTTGCGTAATCAACCACGTGGCGTTCTGTGACACCTGAGCTTCCCCCAACACTCATGCTGCATTAACTACAGCTAGATCACCCAGGAATCATCCAATGCACCAACCAAAGACATTGATTGTCAAAACACAACCTAGGCAACAGCTAGCGATTTGCAGGTAGATATAAGTTGAGTCTAAGCCAACCTTGGGTAAAAGGAACAACGTTAATCAACCGGAATAAAACCATACAAACATTAATAAAAAAAAAACAAACCCAGCTCAATAGAGAGCGTAAGGATGTGTGATGGGTACACATGAAGGCAGCCATGTGCTCCATGTTTTCCCACAATGAGGAGTAAGAAGCATTTTCAACCAGGCAGTCACCCGGTTCCATCAATCTTCATTCGGTGGCAAGGCTGAGGAAGCCAGGTGCGGAGCAGGTGGAGCAGCAGAAGCAGGGGACTCCGGGGCTGCCGAGGAGGTGGTGGGCTGCGCCGAAGCCTGGCTGGCCTGCTTGGCCTTGATGGCCTTGCTGGACTTGGCTCTGAAACGGGCCCTGGCCCTGGCATTAACCCCAGTGCCACCCCATCCTGAGGTTGCCACTCTCCTTTCTTCATCGCGCCACGTGCGTTCGAAGAGGTCACGAAACTCTTTGATGTCGATCTCATCAAGCATCTTCAAGAACTCCAGCACTTTCTTCTTATTAGCTTCCGCGTGGGCTCTGGCACCCCACAGGAACTCATAGCAAGGAGGCTCGCTGTTGGGCACCTTACGGTACTCCAGGTACTTCTCCTCAACCAGATCTCTGGTGAGGAGCTTCCTGGGCTCTCCATAGATGAAGTGGCACTTTCCATCGAAGATTCCCAATGCATTCAGGAAGCCCCACATGGTTTCTTCCCTGATCTGGTAGCCATTCCTATAGATCAGGCCCAGGACAGGCAAGAAGATCCCCATAGTGGGAAATCCCCTGGGGTTAAACAGCCTCTCTTCCCTGCTGATCTCCAAAACGCTGACCAGAACATAGGTTTGGCTTCGGGAATCAACTTCCTTCATCTCAAGGCCAAAGACGATCCACATGTGCAAGGAGGCTTTCCTCAGCATCTCAGGGTAATGCTGCTGGTACTTTTTGTTGATGACCTTCATCATGTCTGCCTTGGAAACGGGCTCTTTCATTTTATGCTTGTGCAGCAGCAACTGAACCAAAATGTTGAACCTCCGGCCAATGGGGTCTCTCTCAGAACCCAGAGCAGAGCTTGGGCCGGCGACAGGAGCACTTGCATCTCCCTCACCTTGGGTCTGGGTCAGGGAGGGGTCAGCAGCCTTTGGACAGGAAGCCTCTTCAGCAGGAACAGTGCAGGGCAGGGATTCCTGCGGCACCCTTGGGCCTTCATCCGCAGGGGAGCCCGGGGGTGACTCCTCAAAAGGAAAAGGCACGGGAGCAAAGGCATTTTCCTCCTCTACGTCAGAGGCCTGGTCACCCTCCACGCTCTTGGCGTCAGCGGGGTCCCGGGCCAGGCGACGTTTGTGACCAGAGCGGCCTTTACTCTTCTGACGGCGAGGCATGACGACTCTCGGCAAGGGCAGCAGGCAGGCGTTGGAGAGGACAACGTGTGAGCCGGCTGGCTCCGCTGTACAAGGAGAAAAGGGAAGGTGTGAGCCCTTCAGCACGGAGATGCCTCCCTGGTTTGACATCCACACGGCTGTCAATGCACACTTTTTGTGAGGGCCCTGCTCTAGGAACCCAAAACCCACCAGTCCTCAGTTTGCCCCTCTCCCTCTTGGAGGACCTTTGCGGGATGCTCGTTTGCACTTTGTCTGGCTGGAGTGGGGCTTACTGGGTCCAAAAAGGACGGACTGCAAGGACTCCATGAGGAGCAGGAAGAGGGTCTTCACAGATCACTTGCTGGGTCGGTCCAACAAATGTTCCCAAGGCCTCTCGGCCATTTCCCAATGCTCCTGTGCACCCACACCTCCAGGCTTTGGGGACATACAAGTACAAACAGAAGGAAGACACTGGGGCCCACTCTTGTAAAGCTGTCTGTGTGTCCAAAGCACACACAGACGTTTCTCTCCCTGGGTTCTCTAAGGATCTTAGTACTTCAGCACTGTCCTTGTGCCTTCAGGACCAGGCGGGACACGATCCCTGCTAACACCCTCTGTGAGCAAGTGAGTAACTGCAGTAGAAAGCACGAGTTACGTCACTCTCCAAATAATAGGCCAGGGATGATGCAGCCTCTCCTTTTTTGGAGGATGGAATGCATGGGATTGGTGGCCTTTTTCCTCTTTAGATAGTCTAACGCTGCGACGTGCCATCCACGCCCAACCCACCAATTCCAGGGAGATCACCTTCTGTCATTCTACCACCAGCTGAATGGAGCTGAAATAAAAACCTCAACTGCCTATGACCCTCCTGGCAGGAGACTACAGGTATTAGTACTTGAGAGTTTTGTCCTGGGCTTCCAGAGTCAAAGGGGCTTGCTGGACTCCGGACAGTCCTCCCCCCTCCACTTTCTCTGATCATTCTCTTGGGGGCTCATACGGCTGCTATCACAATCCATACATCCATCTTTTGCGTCAAGCACATTTGTACCCTTGATGACAACATCATTTTCAAAGCATTTTCTTTCTCCTTGAGCCTTTTCTATCAGCTTCCCACGTTTCCTAGTCCCTCCCAGAGCATCCCTCTCTGTTGAACCCATGATAACTTATAAATGAATGTTTCAGTTGGTGCTTCTGATGGTCATGCTGACACCTGAGTGCTCCATTGCCGGGAGGCAGATGCAGTGCGAAGCTGTGGCGTGTCACTAAGACTAAAGCCTAGCCCTGCATGAGACCTCAGGGTCCTGAGAGAGAGCCAGCTGCACCAGGGCGAGGGTGCTTTAGGGCGGCTAGGGCTGGGGGACCTGAACATGGAGGTGGACCGCGAGGGCACGGTGGCTGTGCACGGAGGCTTTGGGGATCTCAATCGCGACGACCCTTCCTTCTTCACTGGAGATTCAGACCTTGACTTGGGGTGGGGCTTTGAATTCCTCTCTCTGCTCCCTTGAGGCTCTCAGGAGCATTGATGGGACTTTGTGCCCCAGGCCAACGCCCTCAACTCCAAATCGGGGTGCAGCTCTTCTGAGGAGTGGGGACGGGGTGGGGACAGTGGCAGGGACAGAGTGGGGACATTGGCAGGGACCGGGACAGGCGGGGGTCCTGAGGGGGGGGCGCTGCAATTCTTCCTGGAGGGCATTTCCCACAGGTGAGCACAAGGCTCTGGTCCCCTCATTCACTCCGCCTCCTTCAGGGTCCACGCCTGACCTCCGGGAGGGTCTTCTTCCCCTTCCTCTGCAGAAAAGGCTCGCTCTGCTAGACCGAAGCACAGACCCTTGGGTCCACCTGACATTGCAGGTCTAAGGTGCCCCTGGCCTTGACTCTAGCGATGAAAACAACACAGTGTATTTAGTGGTATTCTACACTCGGATCCGGGAACCCCCTGAAATGCATGCAAGGGCCTCACCTAGACTCCGGAGCCGCCCGTGGAATTTTCCGGCAAGCAGGAAGGAACGCAGCTCCCCAACAACGAAACCTTCGCTTCCAGGGCCGTTTCCAAAATGGAAGTCTGCTAACGTCACCTTCGCAGAAGCCTATCGGGGAGCCGGCAGGGGCCAAAAATGATACTGTGGCTTTCTATACGCGTGACGTCAGGGGCGGGACCCTGGAGTCCCACTGGTTTGCAGAAGGTGTTTCCTTTGTGCTCACTCACAGTGTTTAGGGAGAGAGCCGATCACTCCTGTGCACTGAACTGGACTGCCTGTGCACTGAAACCCGAGTTGTAGTCTGCGTTCAAGATCCTCCGAGGGGAAGAGCCCTGACGGGGAGGTCGGGCACAGAGCTCCATTTTCCACGTCTGCGCGTCAGGGAGTGCTCGCCTGATCTTTGTTCTGCAAAGAGCCTTAGACCCTGGTCATCTCACCTGTCCTGGCGTCCATAAAAAGAAAACAACACAGTCAAAGAATCACACCAAACGGCCCATCCACAACGACAGAATGCAGCACAGACAGCCCTCAGTCTGAAGCAAAGCTCTCCGGAGGAAAAACGGGAACCCTTCATGGAGGATCCAGAAGGTTTTCCAATGACGAGGTGGAATATTTCCAACTGCCTACAGAAGCAGCAAGCACCCCTACAAGCCACTCTGTCGGCTAAGAAGACCTTTCCCATCACTTGTCCATATTCCCTGGGGGACTGGGGGCTTTTATTCTCCTTTCCCCTTTGGTCCTGACTGCAGGCCCCGTCTCTCTTCCCCACCTCAGTCCCAGTAGCAATGATCTGACCAGTAAACACTTCTTGAGAGACAGGGTGCGAGCGGGGCCAAGTCATAGGTACCCATGTTCCAAAGTTGATCTCTGCCATTAAGTGTGAGCTCCAAATCCACTCACCTAGTTATGGCGTGTGTGTGTGTGTGTGTGTGTGTGTTTGCGCATGTGCGCTCACGTTTGTTTATATTTTTATGCCTGGGTCCGCATTAAATCTTCCTCAATCTTTTTAGAAGTTCCTCATGTGAAACGCTTAAAGAGGAGGATGGTCGTTCTTCTGATGGTACCGTGGTTTTAGACGTGGTAGAGACTGGAAAAGAATGTCCAATTGTAACTATACAATACAGAGCTCCTTGTTACGCCAAAATGCAGGGAGCTTTGCTGTGCTTAGACAAACTGTATTCCTCTGTACAGGAGGACACAATCTGAAAACAACAGTGAAGTTTGGAGACAGAGAGAAAGAACCCTTCTCCTTCTCAAAGGAAGAAGTGCATGAATGTCATCCAAGGCACAGTGAGTATGGACATTTTGGGTTGCCATTGACTGCGCACACTCCAAGTAAGAAACCTGCACTAAAGGCCAATTTCCTCCTCATCCAATGGCTTTGGATATTCTCACCCAAGTGCCTCCAGCCTTAGACTCCTGTGAGAGCCTTCCTCTTGTTTCCAGGGAGCTCTCCTATACTATGCCTGCGAATATCCTTCTTGTCACAGCATGAGCTGCGGGTACTTGCTCAGTGGGCAAGGCAGTTTCATCACCACCTGTCAACTTGAGGGCAGGGTTTGAGTGGAGACTGTCCATCAGGTCAAAACCATTCATGCCTGTGCTTGCACACGGCCTACTCCTCAGACTTCCGGAACCTCCTGTCTTCCCCGCTCAGGCCGAAGAGATAAGATCACTCCCTGTTTCACCTTCTGTGGACAAATGGGATGGAGCTCAGCTGAGGGAGGAGCCTCATGGGGATTCACGGCAGTACCATGATGCTCCCACTGCCAGTGGACCCACAGGACTTTCCATCCACTGTCCTGTGATCTCCCGGCCCGGCGCCTCGTAGCATGTGTCACATGAATCTCAAGAAGAATTTATAAACTCCTTTAGGATGTAAGCTGTACAACTGGACTTACGGACTTGATTTGGACTGGCCTGCGATGTTTCCTTAAGATGCAAATACTTTTGGATAAAACGCTCTCTTACACACATAGGAGTCTCCCTGGATTTCTTTCTACAAATCAACCAGACGGACACACTGGGGTTCATTGATAGCTCGCAAAAATGAACTTCTGGTACCCATGACGTTATCTCAGATCAAATAAATTAAGGACGACAACCTGTGTCCCATGAGCATTATAACCGTGGGAATCGTGTGAGCTCTTAGAGCACCTATTCTTTGGAGGGACTAGGTAACAATGTTGCGGGAGGGAGAACAATAGTCATCCCATACTAAGAGGTGTACTTCTGACAGTGGGCTGAGTCTAGACATCTGTAATGGAATGGGACACACGGCTCCAAGCATTGCTGACAGGGTCCGTGTACCCCCTTCAGCCCATGACATCCCAGCTTCCCTTCGTTATCACCAGGGCTGAAATTCGTGTCTTCCTTTGGAGTTTGCGCTATGTGGGTCCACATATTCCATACCTAACGATCTGTGTGATCCCTGAAGACCCCATCCCGCGGGAACGGGCCATGACCTGGGCTCTTCGAAATCATACTCACATCAAGCGAGTATCAAGTCATCCCTGAATCCGCACAGGATTTCAAGGGCACTGCCAACCAGAGCCCTGCACAGCTGTCAGTCCTTCCCCAAATGGGGATGACTCTCCCGTTCACTCACCACCTGAGGCTGGGCTCAGAGGCAGGCTCTATTGCAGGCCATGCCTGGATATTAGAACACAAATTAAAACTGAATGACCAACTGTGCTCACCCCAGTGTGCTCTCACTTATTCCAGCGACCTGCAAACCCCTGCAGTTCCGATCCGAACACCCTTAGCTATCATGGCCAGCTACTCTGAGATCCAAGTGTCTCGTGGACAAAAAGGGGCCTGGCCCAGGGTTTTTACTGCAACTCAATGTGGTAACTCCATGTGGGTTTTCTTCTTCGGAGCTCAAGTCATGAAGAGTAGCTCTGTGGTTTCTAGATTCATCATTGCTGTCAGACAGGGCAAATTTTAACAAGGGAATACATGATCTTTGGCGCCAGGTCTCAATACCAGCCTGAAGACTCCAAAGGATGCACTCTAGGTACCATTTTTGGCAAATCAAAGGGAAGTCAAAAACGGGTGTATGTCACCGCCCCCTTTTCCTCTGACATTCTTACATAAACTAAACAGATACAGTCACATATGTGATTTATTGGGAAAAATTACAATCAGGGACCCTGACATGGCCCCTCTCCACCTTTTGCGTAATCAACCACGTGGCGTTCTGTGACACCTGAGCTTCCCCCAACACTCATGCTGCATTAACTACAGCTAGATCACCCAGGAATCATCCAATGCACCAACCAAAGACATTGATTGTCAAAACACAACCTAGGCAACAGCTAGCGATTTGCAGGTAGATATAAGTTGAGTCTAAGCCAACCTTGGGTAAAAGGAACAACGTTAATCAACCGGAATAAAACCATACAAACATTAATAAAAAAAAAACAAACCCAGCTCAATAGAGAGCGTAAGGATGTGTGATGGGTACACATGAAGGCAGCCATGTGCTCCATGTTTTCCCACAATGAGGAGTAAGAAGCATTTTCAACCAGGCAGTCACCCGGTTCCATCAATCTTCATTCGGTGGCAAGGCTGAGGAAGCCAGGTGCGGAGCAGGTGGAGCAGCAGAAGCAGGGGACTCCGGGGCTGCCGAGGAGGTGGTGGGCTGCGCCGAAGCCTGGCTGGCCTGCTTGGCCTTGATGGCCTTGCTGGACTTGGCTCTGAAACGGGCCCTGGCCCTGGCATTAACCCCAGTGCCACCCCATCCTGAGGTTGCCACTCTCCTTTCTTCATCGCGCCACGTGCGTTCGAAGAGGTCACGAAACTCTTTGATGTCGATCTCATCAAGCATCTTCAAGAACTCCAGCACTTTCTTCTTATTAGCTTCCGCGTGGGCTCTGGCACCCCACAGGAACTCATAGCAAGGAGGCTCGCTGTTGGGCACCTTACGGTACTCCAGGTACTTCTCCTCAACCAGATCTCTGGTGAGGAGCTTCCTGGGCTCTCCATAGATGAAGTGGCACTTTCCATCGAAGATTCCCAATGCATTCAGGAAGCCCCACATGATCTGGTAGCCATTCCTATAGATCAGGCCCAGGACAGGCAAGAAGATCCCCATAGTGGGAAATCCCCTGGGGTTAAACAGCCTCTCTTCCCTGCTGATCTCCAAAACGCTGACCAGAACATAGGTTTGGCTTCGGGAATCAACTTCCTTCATCTCAAGGCCAAAGACGATCCACATGTGCAAGGAGGCTTTCCTCAGCATCTCAGGGTAATGCTGCTGGTACTTTTTGTTGATGACCTTCATCATGTCTGCCTTGGAAACGGGCTCTTTCATTTTATGCTTGTGCAGCAGCAACTGAACCAAAATGTTGAACCTCCGGCCAATGGGGTCTCTCTCAGAACCCAGAGCAGAGCTTGGGCCGGCGACAGGAGCACTTGCATCTCCCTCACCTTGGGTCTGGGTCAGGGAGGGGTCAGCAGCCTTTGGACAGGAAGCCTCTTCAGCAGGAACAGTGCAGGGCAGGGATTCCTGCGGCACCCTTGGGCCTTCATCCGCAGGGGAGCCCGGGGGTGACTCCTCAAAAGGAAAAGGCACGGGAGCAAAGGCATTTTCCTCCTCTACGTCAGAGGCCTGGTCACCCTCCACGCTCTTGGCGTCAGCGGGGTCCCGGGCCAGGCGACGTTTGTGACCAGAGCGGCCTTTACTCTTCTGACGGCGAGGCATGACGACTCTCGGCAAGGGCAGCAGGCAGGCGTTGGAGAGGACAACGTGTGAGCCGGCTGGCTCCGCTGTACAAGGAGAAAAGGGAAGGTGTGAGCCCTTCAGCACGGAGATGCCTCCCTGGTTTGACATCCACACGGCTGTCAATGCACACTTTTTGTGAGGGCCCTGCTCTAGGAACCCAAAACCCACCAGTCCTCAGTTTGCCCCTCTCCCTCTTGGAGGACCTTTGCGGGATGCTCGTTTGCACTTTGTCTGGCTGGAGTGGGGCTTACTGGGTCCAAAAAGGACGGACTGCAAGGACTCCATGAGGAGCAGGAAGAGGGTCTTCACAGATCACTTGCTGGGTCGGTCCAACAAATGTTCCCAAGGCCTCTCGGCCATTTCCCAATGCTCCTGTGCACCCACACCTCCAGGCTTTGGGGACATACAAGTACAAACAGAAGGAAGACACTGGGGCCCACTCTTGTAAAGCTGTCTGTGTGTCCAAAGCACACACAGACGTTTCTCTCCCTGGGTTCTCTAAGGATCTTAGTACTTCAGCACTGTCCTTGTGCCTTCAGGACCAGGCGGGACACGATCCCTGCTAGCACCCTCTGTGAGCAAGTGAGTAACTGCAGTAGAAAGCACGAGTTACGTCACTCTCCAAATAATAGGCCAGGGATGATGCAGCCTCTCCTTTTTTGGAGGATGGAATGCATGGGATTGGTGGCCTTTTTCCTCTTTAGATAGTCTAACGCTGCGACGTGCCATCCACGCCCAACCCACCAATTCCAGGGAGATCACCTTCTGTCATTCTACCACCAGCTGAATGGAGCTGAAATAAAAACCTCAACTGCCTATGACCCTCCTGGCAGGAGACTACAGGTATTAGTACTTGAGAGTTTTGTCCTGGGCTTCCAGAGTCAAAGGGGCTTGCTGGACTCCGGACAGTCCTCCCCCCTCCACTTTCTCTGATCATTCTCTTGGGGGCTCATACGGCTGTTATCACAATCCATACATCCATCTTTTGCGTCAAGCACATTTGTACCCTTGATGCCAACATCATTTTCAAAGCATTTTCTTTCTCCTTGAGCCTTTTCTATCAGCTTCCCACGTTTCCTAGTCCCTCCCAGAGCATCCCTCTCTGTTGAACCCTTGATAACTTATAAATGAATGTTTCAGTTGGTGCTTCTGATGGGCATGCTGACACCTGAGTGCTCCATTGCCGGGAGGCAGATGCAGTGCGAAGCTGTGGCGTGTCACTAAGACTAAAGCCTAGCCCTGCATGAGACCTCAGGGTCCTGAGAGAGAGCCAGCTGCACCAGGGCGAGGGTGCTTTAGGGCGGCTAGGGCTGGGGGACCTGAACATGGAGGTGGACCGCGAGGGCACGGTGGCTGTGCACGGAGGCTTTGGGGATCTCAATCGCGAGGACCCTTCCTTCTTCACTGGAGATTCAGACCTTGACTTGGGGTGGGGCTTTGAATTCCTCTCTCTGCTCCCTTGAGGCTCTCAGGAGCATTGATGGGACTTTGTGCCCCAGGCCTACGCCCTCAACTCCAAATCGGGGAGCAGCTCTTCTGAGGAGTGGGGACGGGGTGGGGACAGTGGCAGGGACAGAGTGGGGACATTGGCAGGGACCGGGACAGGCGGGGGTCCTGAGGGGGGGGCGCTGCAATTCTTCCTGGAGGGCATTTCCCACAGGTGAGCACAAGGCTCTGGTCCCCTCATTCACTCCGCCTCCTTCAGGGTCCACGCCTGACCTCCAGGAGGGTCTTCTTCCCCTTCCTCTGCAGAAAAGGCTCGCTCTGCTAGACCGAAGCACAGACCCTTGGGTCCACCTGACATTGCAGGTCTAAGGTGCCCCTGGCCTTGACTCTAGCGATGAAAACAACACAGTGTATTTAGTGGTATTCTACACTCGGATCCGGGATCCCCCTGAAATGCATGCAAGGGTCTCACCTAGACTCCGGAGCCGCCCGTGGAATTTTCCGGCAAGCAGGAAGGAACGCAGCTCCCCAACAACGAAACCTTCGCTTCCAGGGCCGTTTCCAAAATGGAAGTCTGCTAACGTCACCTTCGCAGAAGCCTATCGGGGAGCCGGCAGGGGCCAAAAATGATACTGCGGCTTTCTATACGCGTGACGTCAGGGGCGGGACCCTGGAGTCCCACTGGTTTGCAGAAGGTGTTTCCTTTGTGCTCACTCACAGTGTTTAGGGAGAGAGCCGATCACTCCTGTGCACTGAACTGGACTGCCTGTGCACTGAAACCCGAGTTGTAGTCTGCGTTCAAGATCCTCCGAGGGGAAGAGCCCTGACTGGGGGAGGTCGGGCACAGAGCTCCATTTTCCACGTCTGCGCGTCAGGGAGTGCTCGCCTGATCTTTGTTCTGCAAAGAGCCTTAGACCCTGGTCATCTCACCTGTCCTGGCGTCCATAAAAAGAAAACAACACAGTCAAAGAAACACACCAAACGGCCCATCCACAACGACAGAATGCAGCACAGACAGCCCTCAGTCTGAAGCAAAGCTCTCCGGAGGAAAAACGGGAACCCTTCATGGAGGATCCAGAAGGTTTTCCAATGACGAGGTGGAATATTTCCAACTGCCTACAGAAGCAGCAAGCACCCCTACAAGCCACTCTGTCGGCTAAGAAGACCTTTCCCATCACTTGTCCATATTCCCTGGGGGACTGGGGGCTTTTATTCTCCTTTCCCCTTTGGTCCTGACTACAGGCCCCGTCTTTCTTCCCCACCTCAGTCCCAGTAGCAATGATCTGACCAGTAAACACTTCTTGAGAGACAGGGTGCGAGCGGGGCCAAGTCATAGGTACCCATGTTCCAAAGTTGATCTCTGCCATTAAGTGTGAGCTCCAAATCCACTCACCTAGTTATGGCGTGTGTGTGTGTGTGTGTGTGTGTGTGTGTGTGTGTTTGCGCATGTGCGCTCACGTTTGTTTATATTTTTATGCCTGGGTCCGCATTAAATCTTCCTCAATCTTTTTAGAAGTTCCTCATGTGAAACGCTTAAAGAGGAGGATGGTCGTTCTTCTGATGGTACCGTGGTTTTAGACGTGGTAGAGACTGGAAAAGAATGTCCAATTGTAACTATACAATACAGAGCTCCTTGTTACGCCAAAATGCAGGGAGCTTTGCTGTGCTTAGACAAACTGTATTCCTCTGTACAGGAGGACACAATCTGAAAACAACAGTGAAGTTTGGAGACAGAGAGAAAGAACCCTTCTCCTTCTCAAAGGAAGAAGTGCATGAATGTCATCCAAGGCACAGTGAGTATGGACATTTTGGGTTGCCATTGACTGCGCACACTCCAAGTAAGAAACCTGCACTAAAGGCCAATTTCCTCCTCATCCACTGGCTTTGGATATTCTCACCCAAGTGCCTCCAGCCTTAGACTCCTGTGAGAGCCTTCCTCTTGTTTCCAGGGAGCTCTCCTATACTATGCCTGCGAATATCCTTCTTGTCACAGCATGAGCTGCGGGTACTTGCTCAGTGGGCAAGGCAGTTTCATCACCACCTGTCAACTTGAGGGCAGGGTTTGAGTGGAGACTGTCCATCAGGTCAAAACCATTCATGCCTGTGCTTGCACACGGCCTACTCCTCAGACTTCCAGAACCTCCTGTCTTCCCCGCTCAGGCCGAAGAGATAAGATCACTCCCTGTTTCACCTTCTGTGGACAAATGGGATGGAGCTCAGCTGAGGGAGGAGCCTCATGGGGATTCACGGCAGTACCATGATGCTCCCACTGCCAGTGGACCCACAGGACTTTCCATCCACTGTCCTGTGATCTCCCGGCCCGGCGCCTCGTAGCATGTGTCACATGAATCTCAAGAAGAATTTATAAACTCCTTTAGGATGTAAGCTGTACAACTGGACTTACGGACTTGATTTGGACTGGCCTGCGATGTTTCCTTAAGATGCAAATACTTTTGGATAAAACGCTCTCTTACACACATAGGAGTCTCCCTGGATTTCTTTCTACAAATCAACCAGACGGACACACTGGGGTTCATTGATAGCTCGCAAAAATGAACTTCTGGTACCCATGACGTTATCTCAGATCAAATAAATTAAGGACGACAACCTGTGTCCCATGAGCATTATAACCGTGGGAATCGTGTGAGCTCTTAGAGCACCTATTCTTTGGAGGGACTAGGTAACAATGTTGCGGGAGGGAGAACAATAGTCATCCCATACTAAGAGGTGTACTTCTGACAGTGGGCTGAGTCTAGACATCTGTAATGGAATGGGACACACGGCTCCAAGCATTGCTGACAGGGTCCGTGTACCCCCTTCAGCCCATGACATCCCAGCTTCCCTTCGTTATCACCAGGGCTGAAATTCGTGTCTTCCTTTGGAGTTTGCGCTATGTGGGTCCACATATTCCATACCTAACGATCTGTGTGATCCCTGAAGACCCCATCCCGCGGGAACGGGCCATGACCTGGGCTCTTCGAAATCATACTCACATCAAGCGAGTATCAAGTCATCCCTGAATCCGCACAGGATTTCAAGGGCACTGCCAACCAGAGCCCTGCACAGCTGTCAGTCCTTCCCCAAATGGGGATGACTCTCCCGTTCACTCACCACCTGAGGCTGGGCTCAGAGGCAGGCTCTATTGCAGGCCATGCCTGGATATTAGAACACAAATTAAAACTGAATGACCAACTGTGCTCACCCCAGTGTGCTCTCACTTATTCCAGCGACCTGCAAACCCCTGCAGTTCCGATCCGAACACCCTTAGCTATCATGGCCAGCTACTCTGAGATCCAAGTGTCTCGTGGACAAAAAGGGGCCTGGCCCAGGGTTTTTACTGCAACTCAATGTGGTAACTCCATGTGGGTTTTCTTCTTCGGAGCTCAAGTCATGAAGAGTAGCTCTGTGGTTTCTAGATTCATCATTGCTGTCAGACAGGGCAAATTTTAACAAGGGAATACATGATCTTTGGCGCCAGGTCTCAATACCAGCCTGAAGACTCCAAAGGATGCACTCTAGGTACCATTTTTGGCAAATCAAAGGGAAGTCAAAAACGGGTGTATGTCACCGCCCCCTTTTCCTCTGACATTCTTACATAAACTAAACAGATACAGTCACATATGTGATTTATTGGGAAAAATTACAATCAGGGACCCTGACATGGCCCCTCTCCACCTTTTGCGTAATCAACCACGTGGCGTTCTGTGACACCTGAGCTTCCCCCAACACTCATGCTGCATTAACTACAGCTAGATCACCCAGGAATCATCCAATGCACCAACCAAAGACATTGATTGTCAAAACACAACCTAGGCAACAGCTAGCGATTTGCAGGTAGATATAAGTTGAGTCTAAGCCAACCTTGGGTAAAAGGAACAACGTTAATCAACCGGAATAAAACCATACAAACATTAATAAAAAAAAAAAACAAACCCAGCTCAATAGAGAGCGTAAGGATGTGTGATGGGTACACATGAAGGCAGCCATGTGCTCCATGTTTTCCCACAATGAGGAGTAAGAAGCATTTTCAACCAGGCAGTCACCCGGTTCCATCAATCTTCATTCGGTGGCAAGGCTGAGGAAGCCAGGTGCGGAGCAGGTGGAGCAGCAGAAGCAGGGGACTCCGGGGCTGCCGAGGAGGTGGTGGGCTGCGCCGAAGCCTGGCTGGCCTGCTTGGCCTTGATGGCCTTGCTGGACTTGGCTCTGAAACGGGCCCTGGCCCTGGCATTAACCCCAGTGCCACCCCATCCTGAGGCTGCCACTCTCCTTTCTTCATCGCGCCACGTGCGTTCGAAGAGGTCACGAAACTCTTTGATGTCGATCTCATCAAGCATCTTCAAGAACTCCAGCACTTTCTTCTTATTAGCTTCCGCGTGGGCTCTGGCACCCCACAGGAACTCATAGCAAGGAGGCTCGCTGTTGGGCACCTTACGGTACTCCAGGTACTTCTCCTCAACCAGATCTCTGGTGAGGAGCTTCCTGGGCTCTCCATAGATGAAGTGGCACTTTCCATCGAAGATTCCCAATGCATTCAGGAAGCCCCACATGGTTTCTTCCCTGATCTGGTAGCCATTCCTATAGATCAGGCCCAGGACAGGCAAGAAGATCCCCATAGTGGGAAATCCCCTGGGGTTAAACAGCCTCTCTTCCCTGCTGATCTCCAAAACGCTGACCAGAACATAGGTTTGGCTTCGGGAATCAACTTCCTTCATCTCAAGGCCAAAGACGATCCACATGTGCAAGGAGGCTTTCCTCAGCATCTCAGGGTAATGCTGCTGGTACTTTTTGTTGATGACCTTCATCATGTCTGCCTTGGAAACGGGCTCTTTCATTTTATGCTTGTGCAGCAGCAACTGAACCAAAATGTTGAACCTCCGGCCAATGGGGTCTCTCTCAGAACCCAGAGCAGAGCTTGGGCCGGCGACAGGAGCACTTGCATCTCCCTCACCTTGGGTCTGGGTCAGGGAGGGGTCAGCAGCCTTTGGACAGGAAGCCTCTTCAGCAGGAACAGTGCAGGGCAGGGATTCCTGCGGCACCCTTGGGCCTTCATCCGCAGGGGAGCCCGGGGGTGACTCCTCAAAAGGAAAAGGCACGGGAGCAAAGGCATTTTCCTCCTCTACGTCAGAGGCCTGGTCACCCTCCACGCTCTTGGCGTCAGCGGGGTCCCGGGCCAGGCGACGTTTGTGACCAGAGCGGCCTTTACTCTTCTGACGGCGAGGCATGACGACTCTCGGCAAGGGCAGCAGGCAGGCGTTGGAGAGGACAACGTGTGAGCCGGCTGGCTCCGCTGTACAAGGAGAAAAGGGAAGGTGTGAGCCCTTCAGCACGGAGATGCCTCCCTGGCTTTGACATCCACACGGCTGTCAATGCACACTTTTTGTGAGGGCCCTGCTCTAGGAACCCAAAACCCACCAGTCCTCAGTTTGCCCCTCTCCCTCTTGGAGGACCTTTGCGGGATGCTCGTTTGCACTTTGTCTGGCTGGAGTGGGGCTTACTGGGTCCAAAAAGGACGGACTGCAAGGACTCCATGAGGAGCAGGAAGAGGGTCTTCACAGATCACTTGCTGGGTCGGTCCAACAAATGTTCCCAAGGCCTCTCGGCCATTTCCCAATGCTCCTGTGCACCCACACCTCCAGGCTTTGGGGACATACAAGTACAAACAGAAGGAAGACACTGGGGCCCACTCTTGTAAAGCTGTCTGTGTGTCCAAAGCACACACAGACGTTTCTCTCCCTGGGTTCTCTAAGGATCTTAGTACTTCAGCACTGTCCTTGTGCCTTCAGGACCAGGCGGGACACGATCCCTGCTAGCACCCTCTGTGAGCAAGTGAGTAACTGCAGTAGAAAGCACGAGTTACGTCACTCTCCAAATAATAGGCCAGGGATGATGCAGCCTCTCCTTTTTTGGAGGATGGAATGCATGGGATTGGTGGCCTTTTTCCTCTTTAGATAGTCTAACGCTGCGACGTGCCATCCACGCCCAACCCACCAATTCCAGGGAGATCACCTTCTGTCATTCTACCACCAGCTGAATGGAGCTGAAATAAAAACCTCAACTGCCTATGACCCTCCTGGCAGGAGACTACAGGTATTAGTACTTGAGAGTTTTGTCCTGGGCTTCCAGAGTCAAAGGGGCTTGCTGGACTCCGGACAGTCCTCCCCCCTCCACTTTCTCTGATCATTCTCTTGGGGGCTCATACGGCTGCTATCACAATCCATACATCCATCTTTTGCGTCAAGCACATTTGTACCCTTGATGACAACATCATTTTCAAAGCATTTTCTTTCTCCTTGAGCCTTTTCTATCAGCTTCCCACGTTTCCTAGTCCCTCCCAGAGCATCCCTCTCTGTTGAACCCTTGATAACTTATAAATGAATGTTTCAGTTGGTGCTTCTGATGGTCATGCTGACACCTGAGTGCTCCATTGCTGGGAGGCAGATGCAGTGCGAAGCTGTGGCGTGTCACTAAGACTAAAGCCTAGCCCTGCATGAGACCTCAGGGTCCTGAGAGAGAGCCAGCTGCACCAGGGCGAGGGTGCTTTAGGGCGGCTAGGGCTGGGGGACCTGAACATGGAGGTGGACCGCGAGGGCACGGTGGCTGTGCACGGAGGCTTCGGGGATCTCAATCGCGACGACCCTTCCTTCTTCACTGGAGATTCAGACCTTGACTTGGGGTGGGGCTTTGAATTCCTCTCTCTGCTCCCTTGAGGCTCTCAGGAGCATTGATGGGACTTTGTGCCCCAGGCCTACGCCCTCAACTCCAAATCGGGGTGCAGCTCTTCTGAGGAGTGGGGATGGGGTGGGGACAGTGGCAGGGACAGAGTGGGGACATTGGCAGGGACTGGGACAGGCGGGGGTCCTGAGGGGGGGGCGCTGCAATTCTTCCTGGAGGGCAGTTCCCACAGGTGAGCACAAGGCTCTGGTCCCCTCATTCACTCCGCCTCCTTCAGGGTCCACGCCTGACCTCCGGGAGGGTCTTCTTCCCCTTCCTCTGCAGAAAAGGCTCGCTCTGCTAGACCGAAGCACAGACCCTTGGGTCCACCTGACATTGCAGGTCTAAGGTGCCCCTGGCCTTGACTCTAGCGATGAAAACAACACAGTGTATTTAGTGGTATTCTACACTCGGATCCGGGAACCCCCTGAAATGCATGCAAGGGCCTCACCTAGACTCCGGAGCCGCCCGTGGAATTTTCCGGCAAGCAGGAAGGAACGCAGCTCCCCAACAACGAAACCTTCGCTTCCAGGGCCGTTTCCAAAATGGAAGTCTGCTAACATCACCTTCGCAGAAGCCTATCGGGGAGCCGGCAGGGGCCAAAAATGATACTGGGGCTTTCTATACGCGTGACGTCAGGGGCGGGACCCTGGAGTCCCACTGGTTTGCAGAAGGTGTTTCCTTTGTGCTCACTCACAGTGTTTAGGGAGAGAGCCGATCACTCCTGTGCACTGAACTGGACTGCCTGTGCACTGAAACCCGAGTTGTAGTCTGCGTTCAAGATCCTCCGAGGGGAAGAGCCCTAACTGGGGGAGGTCGGGCACAGAGCTCCATTTTCCACATCTGCTCCTCAGGGAGTGCTCGCATGATCTTTGTTCTGCAAAGAGCCTTAGACCCTGGTCATCTCACCTGTCCTGGCGTCCATAAAAAGAAAACAACACAGTCAAAGAATCACACCAAACGGCCCATCCACAACGACAGAATGCAGCACAGACAGCCCTCAGTCTGAAGCAAAGCTCTCCGGAGGAAAAACGGGAACCCTTCATGGAGGATACAGAAGGTTTTCCAATGACGAGGTGGAATATTTCCAACTGCCTACAAAAGCAGCAAGCACCACTACAAGCCACTCTGTCGGCTAAGAAGACCTTTCCCATCACTTGTCCATATTCCCGGGGGACTGGGGGCTTTTATTCTCCTTTCCCCTTTGGTCCTGACTGCAGGCCCCGTCTCTCTTCCCCACCTCAGTCCCAGTAGCAATGATCTGACCAGTAAACACTTCTTGAGAGACAGGGTGCGAGCGGGGCCAAGTCATAGGTACCCATGTTCCAAAGTTGATCTCTGCCATTAAGTGTGAGCTCCAAATCCACTCACCTAGTTATGGCGTGTGTGTGTGTGTTTGTGTGAGTTTGCACGTGTGCGCTCACGTTTGTTTATATTTTTATGCCTGGGTCCGCATTAAATCTTCCTCAATCTTTTTAGAAGTTCCTCATGTGAAACGCTTAAAGAGGAGGATGGTCGTTCTTTTGATGGTACCGTGGTTTTAGACGTGGTAGAGACTGGAAAAGAATGTCCAATTGTAACTATACAATACAGAGCTCCTTGTTACGCCAAAATGCAGGGAGCTTTTCTGTGCTTAGACAAACTGTATTCCTCTGTACAGGAGGACACAATCTGAAAACAACAGTGAAGTTTGGAGACAGAGAGAAAGAACCCTTCTCCTTCTCAAAGGAAGAAGTGCATGAATGTCATCCAAGGCACAGTGAGTATGGACATTATGGGTTGCCATTGACTGCGCACACTCCAAGTAAGAAACCTGCACTAAAGGCCAATTTCCTCCTCATCCACTGGCTTTGGATATTCTCACCCAAGTGCCTCCAGCCTTAGACTCCTGTGAGAGCCTTCCTCTTGTTTCCAGGGAGCTCTCCTATACTATGCCTGCGAATATCCTTCTTGTCACAGCATGAGCTGCGGGTACTTGCTCAGTGGGCAAGGCAGTTTCATCACCACCTGTCAACTTGAGGGCAGGGTTTGAGTGGAGACTGTCCATCAGGTCAAAACCATTCATGCCTGTGCTTGCACACGGCCTACTCCTCAGACTTCCGGAACCTCCTGTCTTCCCCGCTCAGGCCGAAGAGATAAGATCACTCCCTGTTTCACCTTCTGTGGACAAATGGGATGGAGCTCAGCTGAGGGAGGAGCCTCATGGGGATTCACGGCAGTACCATGATGCTCCCACTGCCAGTGGACCCACAGGACTTTCCATCCACTGTCCTGTGATCTCCCGGCCCGGCGCCTCGTAGCATGTGTCACATGAATCTCAAGAAGAATTTATAAACTCCTTTAGGATGTAAGCTGTACAACTGGACTTACGGACTTGATTTGGACTGGCCTGCGATGTTTCCTTAAGATGCAAATACTTTTGGATAAAACGCTCTCTTACACACATAGGAGTCTCCCTGGATTGCTTTCTACAAATCAACCAGACGGACACACTGGGGTTCATTGATAGCTCGCAAAAATGAACTTCTGGTACCCATGACGTTATCTCAGATCAAATAAATTAAGGACGACAACCTGTGTCCCATGAGCATTATAACCGTGGGAATCGTGTGAGCTCTTAGAGCACCTATTCTTTGGAGGGACTAGGTAACAATGTTGCTGGAGGGAGAACAATAGTCATCCCATACTAAGAGGTGTACTTCTGACAGTGGGCTGAGTCTAGACATCTGTAATGGAATGGGACACACGGCTCCAAGCATTGCTGACAGGGTCCGTGTACCCCCTTCAGCCCATGACATCCCAGCTTCCCTTCGTTATCACCAGGGCTGAAATTCGTGTCTTCCTTTGGAGTTTGCGCTATGTGGGTCCACATATTCCATACCTAACGATCTGTGTGATCCCTGAAGACCCCATCCCGCGGGAACGGGCCATGACCTGGGCTCTTCGAAATCATACTCACATCAAGCGAGTATCAAGTCATCCCTGAATCCGCACAGGATTTCAAGGGCACTGCCAACCAGAGCCCTGCACAGCTGTCAGTCCTTCCCCAAATGGGGATGACTCTCCCGTTCACTCACCACCTGAGGCTGGGCTCAGAGGCAGGCTCTATTGCAGGCCATGCCTGGATATTAGAACACAAATTAAAACTGAATGACCAACTGTGCTCACCCCAGTGTGCTCTCACTTATTCCAGCGACCTGCAAACCCCTGCAGTTCCGATCCGAACACCCTTAGCTATCATGGCCAGCTACTCTGAGATCCAAGTGTCTCGTGGACAAAAAGGGGCCTGGCCCAGGGTTTTTACTGCAACTCAATGTGGTAACTCCATGTGGGTTTTCTTCTTCGGAGCTCAAGTCATGAAGAGTAGCTCTGTGGTTTCTAGATTCATCATTGCTGTCAGACAGGGCAAATTTTAACAAGGGAATACATGATCTTTGGCGCCAGGTCTCAATACCAGCCTGAAGACTCCAAAGGATGCACTCTAGGTACCATTTTTGGCAAATCAAAGGGAAGTCAAAAACGGGTGTATGTCACCGCCCCCTTTTCCTCTGACATTCTTACATAAACTAAACAGATACAGTCACATATGTGATTTATTGGGAAAAATTACAATCAGGGACCCTGACATGGCCCCTCTCCACCTTTTGCGTAATCAACCACGTGGCGTTCTGTGACACCTGAGCTTCCCCCAACACTCATGCTGCATTAACTACAGCTAGATCACCCAGGAATCATCCAATGCACCAACCAAAGACATTGATTGTCAAAACACAACCTAGGCAACAGCTAGCGATTTGCAGGTAGATATAAGTTGAGTCTAAGCCAACCTTGGGTAAAAGGAACAACGTTAATCAACCGGAATAAAACCATACAAACATTAATTAAAAAAAAAAAACCCAGCTCAATAGAGAGCGTAAGGATGTGTGATGGGTACACATGAAGGCAGCCATGTGCTCCATGTTTTCCCACAATGAGGAGTAAGAAGCATTTTCAACCAGGCAGTCACCCGGTTCCATCAATCTTCATTCGGTGGCAAGGCTGAGGAAGCCAGGTGCGGAGCAGGTGGAGCAGCAGAAGCAGGGGACTCCGGGGCTGCCGAGGAGGTGGTGGGCTGCGCCGAAGCCTGGCTGGCCTGCTTGGCCTTGATGGCCTTGCTGGACTTGGCTCTGAAACGGGCCCTGGCCCTGGCATTAACCCCAGTGCCACCCCATCCTGAGGCTGCCACTCTCCTTTCTTCATCGCGCCACGTGCGTTCGAAGAGGTCACGAAACTCTTTGATGTCGATCTCATCAAGCATCTTCAAGAACTCCAGCACTTTCTTCTTATTAGCTTCCGCGTGGGCTCTGGCACCCCACAGGAACTCATAGCAAGGAGGCTCGCTGTTGGGCACCTTACGGTACTCCAGGTACTTCTCCTCAACCAGATCTCTGGTGAGGAGCTTCCTGGGCTCTCCATAGATGAAGTGGCACTTTCCATCGAAGATTCCCAATGCATTCAGGAAGCCCCACATGGTTTCTTCCCTGATCTGGTAGCCATTCCTATAGATCAGGCCCAGGACAGGCAAGAAGATCCCCATAGTGGGAAATCCCCTGGGGTTAAACAGCCTCTCTTCCCTGCTGATCTCCAAAACGCTGACCAGAACGTAGGTTTGGCTTCGGGAATCAACTTCCTTCATCTCAAGGCCAAAGACGATCCACATGTGCAAGGAGGCTTTCCTCAGCATCTCAGGGTAATGCTGCTGGTACTTTTTGTTGATGACCTTCATCATGTCTGCCTTGGAAACGGGCTCTTTCATTTTATGCTTGTGCAGCAGCAACTGAACCAAAATGTTGAACCTCCGGCCAATGGGGTCTCTCTCAGAACCCAGAGCAGAGCTTGGGCCGGCGACAGGAGCACTTGCATCTCCCTCACCTTGGGTCTGGGTCAGGGAGGGGTCAGCAGCCTTTGGACAGGAAGCCTCTTCAGCAGGAACAGTGCAGGGCAGGGATTCCTGCGGCACCCTTGGGCCTTCATCCGCAGGGGAGCCCGGGGGTGACTCCTCAAAAGGAAAAGGCACGGGAGCAAAGGCATTTTCCTCCTCTACGTCAGAGGCCTGGTCACCCTCCACGCTCTTGGCGTCAGCGGGGTCCCGGGCCAGGCGACGTTTGTGACCAGAGCGGCCTTTACTCTTCTGACGGCGAGGCATGACGACTCTCGGCAAGGGCAGCAGGCAGGCGTTGGAGAGGACAACGTGTGAGCCGGCTGGCTCCGCTGTACAAGGAGAAAAGGGAAGGTGTGAGCCCTTCAGCACGGAGATGCCTCCCTGGTTTGACATCCACACGGCTGTCAATGCACACTTTTTGTGAGGGCCCTGCTCTAGGAACCCAAAACCCACCAGTCCTCAGTTTGCCCCTCTCCCTCTTGGAGGACCTTTGCGGGATGCTCGTTTGCACTTTGTCTGGCTGGAGTGGGGCTTACTGGGTCCAAAAAGGACGGACTGCAAGGACTCCATGAGGAGCAGGAAGAGGGTCTTCACAGATCACTTGCTGGGTCGGTCCAACAAATGTTCCCAAGGCCTCTCGGCCATTTCCCAATGCTCCTGTGCACCCACACCTCCAGGCTTTGGGGACATACAAGTACAAACAGAAGGAAGACACTGGGGCCCACTCTTGTAAAGCTGTCTGTGTGTCCAAAGCACACACAGACGTTTCTCTCCCTGGGTTCTCTAAGGATCTTAGTACTTCAGCACTGTCCTTGTGCCTTCAGGACCAGGCGGGACACGATCCCTGCTAACAGCCTCTGTGAGCAAGTGAGTAACTGCAGTAGAAAGCACGAGTTACGTCACTCCCAAATAATAGGCCAGGGATGATGCAGCCTCTCCTTTTTTGGAGGATGGAATGCATGGGATTGGTGGCCTTTTTCCTCTTTAGATAGTCTAACGCTGCGACGTGCCATCCACGCCCAACCCACCAATTCCAGGGAGATCACCTTCTGTCATTCTACCACCAGCTGAATGGAGCTGAAATAAAAACCTCAACTGCCTATGACCCTCCTGGCAGGAGACTACAGGTATTAGTACTTGAGAGTTTTGTCCTGGGCTTCCAGAGTCAAAGGGGCTTGCTGGACTCCGGACAGTCCTCCCCCCTCCACTTTCTCTGATCATTCTCTTGGGGGCTCATACGGCTGCTATCACAATCCATACATCCATCTTTTGCGTCAAGCACATTTGTACCCTTGATGCCAACATCATTTTCAAAGCATTTTCTTTCTCCTTGAGCCTTTTCTATCAGCTTCCCACGTTTCCTAGTCCCTCCCAGAGCATCCCTCTCTGTTGAACCCTTGATAACTTATAAATGAATGTTTCAGTTGGTGCTTCTGATGGTCATGCTGACACCTGAGTGCTCCATTGCCGGGAGGCAGATGCAGTGCGAAGCTGTGGCGTGTCACTAAGACTAAAGCCTAGCCCTGCATGAGACCTCAGGGTCCTGAGAGAGAGCCAGCTGCACCAGGGCGAGGGTGCTTTAGGGCGGCTAGGGCTGGGGGACCTGAACATGGAGGTGGACCGCGAGGGCACGGTGGCTGTGCACGGAGGCTTCGGGTATCTCAATCGCGAGGACCCTTCCTTCTTCACTGGAGATTCAGACCTTGACTTGGGGTGGGGATTTGAATTCCTCTCTCTGCTCCCTTGAGGCTCTCAGGAGCATTGATGGGACTTTGTGCCCCAGGCCTACGCCCTCAACTCCAAATCGGGGTGCAGCTCTTCTGAGGAGTGGGGACGGTGTGGGGACAGTGGCAGGGACAGAGTGGGGACATTGGCAGGGACCGGGACAGGCGGGGGTCCTGGGGGGGGGGGCGGCGCTGCAATTCTTCCTGGAGGGCAGTTCCCACAGGTGAGCACAAGGCTCTGGTCCCCTCATTCACTCCGCCTCCTTCAGGGTCCACGCCTGACCTCCGGGAGGGTCTTCTTCCCCTTCCTCTCCAGAAAAGGCTCGCTCTGCTAGACCGAAGCACAGACCCTTGGGTCCACCTGACATTGCAGGTCTAAGGTGCCCCTGGCCTTGACTCTAGCGATGAAAACAACACAGTGTATTTAGTGGTATTCTACACTCGGATCCGGGAACCCCCTGAAATGCATGCAAGGGCCTCACCTAGACTCCGGAGCCGCCCGTGGAATTTTCCGGCAAGCAGGAAGGAACGCAGCTCCCCAACAACGAAACCTTCGCTTCCAGGGCCGTTTCCAAAATGGAAGTCTGCTAACGTCACCTTCGCAGAAGCCTATCGGGGAGCCGGCAGGGGCCAAAAATGATACTGCGGCTTTCTATACGCGTGACGTCAGGGGCGGGACCCTGGAGTCCCACTGGTTTGCAGAAGGTGTTTCCTTTGTGCTCACTCACAGTGTTTAGGGAGAGAGCCGATCACTCCTGTGCACTGAACTGGACTGCCTGTGCACTGAAACCCGAGTTGTAGTCTGCGTTCAAGATCCTCCGAGGGGAAGAGCCCTGACTGGGGGAGGTCGGGCACAGAGCTCCATTTTCCACGTCTGCGCGTCAGGGAGTGCTCGCCTGATCTTTGTTCTGCAAAGAGCCTTAGACCCTGGTCATCTCACCTGTCCTGGCGTCCATAAAAAGAAAACAACACAGTCAAAGAAACACACCAAACGGCCCATCCACAACGACAGAATGCAGCACAGACAGCCCTCAGTCTGAAGCAAAGCTCTCCGGAGGAAAAACGGGAACCCTTCATGGAGGATCCAGAAGGTTTTCCAATGACGAGGTGGAATATTTCCAACTGCCTACAGAAGCAGCAAGCACCCCTACAAGCCACTCTGTCGGCTAAGAAGACCTTTCCCATCACTTGTCCATATTCCCTGGGGGACTGGGGGCTTTTATTCTCCTTTCCCCTTTGGTCCTGACTGCAGGCCCCGTCTCTCTTCCCCACCTCAGTCCCAGTAGCAATGATCTGACCAGTAAACACTTCTTGAGAGACAGGGTGCGAGCGGGGCCAAGTCATAGGTACCCATGTTCCAAAGTTGATCTCTGCCATTAAGTGTGAGCTCCAAATCCACTCACCTAGTTATGGCGTGTGTGTGTGTGTGTGTGTGTGTGTGTGTGTGTGTGTTTGCGCGTGTGCGCTCACGTTTGTTTATATTTTTATGCCTGGGTCCGCATTAAATCTTCCTCAATCTTTTTAGAAGTTCCTCATGTGAAACGCTTAAAGAGGAGGATGGTCGTTCTTCTGATGGTACCGTGGTTTTAGACGTGGTAGAGACTGGAAAAGAATGTCCAATTGTAACTGTACAATACAGAGCTCCTTGTTACGCCAAAATGCAGGGAGCTTTGCTGTGCTTAGACAAACTGTATTCCTCTGTACAGGAGGACACAATCTGAAAACAACAGTGAAGTTTGGAGACAGAGAGAAAGAACCCTTCTCCTTCTCAAAGGAAGAAGTGCATGAATGTCATCCAAGGCACAGTGAGTATGGACATTTTGGGTTGCCATTGACTGCGCACACTCCAAGTAAGAAACCTGCACTAAAGGCCAATTTCCTACTCATCCACTGGCTTTGGATATTCTCACCCAAGTGCCTCCAGCCTTAGACTCCTGTGAGAGCCTTCCTCTTGTTTCCAGGGAGCTCTCCTATACTATGCCTGCGAATATCCTTCTTGTCACAGCATGAGCTGCGGGTACTTGCTCAGTGGGCAAGGCAGTTTCATCACCTCCTGTCAACTTGAGGGCAGGGTTTGAGTGGAGACTGTCCATCAGGTCAAAACCATTCATGCCTGTGCTTGCACACGGCCTACTCCTCAGACTTCCGGAACCTCCTGTCTTCCCCGCTCAGGCCGAAGAGATAAGATCACTCCCTGTTTCACCTTCTGTGGACAAATGGGATGGAGCTCAGCTGAGGGAGGAGCCTCATGGGGATTCACGGCAGTACCATGATGCTCCCACTGCCAGTGGACCCACAGGACTTTCCATCCACTGTCCTGTGATCTCCCGGCCCGGCGCCTCGTAGCATGTGTCACATGAATCTCAAGAAGAATTTATAAACTCCTTTAGGATGTAAGCTGTACAACTGGACTTACGGACTTGATTTGGACTGGCCTGCGATGTTTCCTTAAGATGCAAATACTTTTGGATAAAACGCTCTCTTACACACATAGGAGTCTCCCTGGATTTCTTTCTACAAATCAACCAGACGGACACACTGGGGTTCATTGATAGCTCGCAAAAATGAACTTCTGGTACCCATGACGTTATCTCAGATCAAATAAATTAAGGATGACAACCTGTGTCCCATGAGCATTATAACCGTGGGAATCGTGTGAGTTCTTAGAGCACCTATTCTTTGGAGGGACTAGGTAACAATGTTGCGGGAGGGAGAACAATAGTCATCCCATACTAAGAGGTGTACTTCTGACAGTGGGCTGAGTCTAGACATCTGTAATGGAATGGGACACACGGCTCCAAGCATTGCTGACAGGGTCCGTGTACCCCCTTCAGCCCATGACATCCCAGCTTCCCTTCGTTATCACCAGGGCTGAAATTCGTGTCTTCCTTTGGAGTTTGCGCTATGTGGGTCCACATATTCCATACCTAACGATCTGTGTGATCCCTGAAGACCCCATCCCGCGGGAACGGTCCATGACCTGGGCTCTTCGAAATCATACTCACATCAAGCGAGTATCAAGTCATCCCTGAATCCGCACAGGATTTCAAGGGCACTGCCAACCAGAGCCCTGCACAGCTGTCAGTCCTTCCCCAAATGGGGATGACTCTCCCGTTCACTCACCACCTGAGGCTGGGCTCAGAGGCAGGCTCTATTGCAGGCCATGCCTGGATATTAGAACACAAATTAAAACTGAATGACCAACTGTGCTCACCCCAGTGTGCTCTCACTTATTCCAGCGACCTGCAAACCCCTGCAGTTCCGATCCGAACACCCTTAGCTATCATGGCCAGCTACTCTGAGATCCAAGTGTCTCGTGGACAAAAAGGGGCCTGACCCAGCGTTTTTACTGCAACTCAATGTGGTAACTCCATGTGGGTTTTCTTCTTCGGAGCTCAAGTCATGAAGAGTAGCTCTGTGGTTTCTAGATTCATCATTGCTGTCAGACAGGGCATATTTTCACAAAGGAATACATGATCTTTGGTGCCAGGTCTCAATACCAGCCTGAAGACTCCAAAGGATGCACTCTAGGTACCATTTTTGGCAAATCAAAGGGAAGTCAAAAACGGGTGTATGTCACCGCCCCCTTTTCCTCTGACATTCTTACATAAACTAAACAGATACAGTCACATATGTGATTTATTGGGAAAAATTACAATCAGGGACCCTGACATGGCCCCTCTCCACCTTTTGCGTAATCAACCACGTGGCGTTCTGTGACACCTGAGCTTCCCCCAACACTCATGCTGCATTAACTACAGCTAGATCACCCAGGAATCATCCAATGCACCAACCAAAGACATTGATTGTCAAAACACAACCTAGGCAACAGCTAGCGATTTGCAGGTAGATATAAGTTGAGTCTAAGCCAACCTTGGGTAAAAGGAACAACGTTAATCAACCGGAATAAAACCATACAAACATTAATAAAATAAAAACAAACCCAGCTCAATAGAGAGCGTAAGGATGTGTGATGGGTACACATGAAGGCAGCCATGTGCTCCATGTTTTCCCACAATGAGGAGTAAGAAGCATTTTCAACCAGGCAGTCACCCGGTTCCATCAATCTTCATTCGGTGGCAAGGCTGAGGAAGCCAGGTGCGGAGCAGGTGGAACAGCAGAAGCAGGGGACTCCGGGGCTGCCGAGGAGGTGGTGGGCTGCGCCGAAGCCTGGCTGGCCTGCTTGGCCTTGATGGCCTTGCTGGACTTGGCTCTGAAACGGGCCCTGGCCCTGGCATTAACCCCAGTGCCACCCCATCCTGAGGCTGCCACTCTCCTTTCTTCATCGCGCCACGTGCGTTCGAAGAGGTCACGAAACTCTTTGATGTCGATCTCATCAAGCATCTTCAAGAACTCCAGCACTTTCTTCTTATTAGCTTCCGCGTGGGCTCTGGCACCCCACAGGAACTCATAGCAAGGAGGCTCGCTGTTGGGCACCTTACGGTACTCCAGGTACTTCTCCTCAACCAGATCTCTGGTGAGGAGCTTCCTGGGCTCTCCATAGATGAAGTGGCACTTTCCATCGAAGATTCCCAATGCATTCAGGAAGCCCCACATGGTTTCTTCCCTGATCTGGTAGCCATTCCTATAGATCAGGCCCAGGACAGGCAAGAAGATCCCCATAGTGGGAAATCCCCTGGGGTTAAACAGCCTCTCTTCCCTGCTGATCTCCAAAACGCTGACCAGAACGTAGGTTTGGCTTCAGGAATCAACTTCCTTCATCTCAAGGCCAAAGACGATCCACATGTGCAAGGAGGCTTTCCTCAGCATCTCAGGGTAATGCTGCTGGTACTTTTTGTTGATGACCTTCATCATGTCTGCCTTGGAAACGGGCTCTTTCATTTTATGCTTGTGCAGCAGCAACTGAACCAAAATGTTGAACCTCCGGCCAATGGGGTCTCTCTCAGAACCCAGAGCAGAGCTTGGGCCGGCGACAGGAGCACTTGCATCTCCCTCACCTTGGGTCTGGGTCAGGGAGTGGTCAGCAGCCTTTGGACAGGAAGCCTCTTCAGCAGGAACAGTGCAGGACAGGGATTCCTGCGGCACCCTTGGGCCTTCATCCGCAGGGGAGCCCGGGGGTGACTCCTCAAAAGGAAAAGGCACGGGAGCAAAGGCATTTTCCTCCTCTTCGTCAGAGGCCTGGTCACCCTCCACGCTCTTGGCGTCAGCGGGGTCCCGGGCCAGGCGACGTTTGTGACCAGAGCGGCCTTTACTCTTCTGACGGCGAGGCATGACGACTCTCGGCAAGGGCAGCAGGCAGGCGTTGGAGAGGACAACGTGTGAGCCGGCTGGCTCCGCTGTACAAGGAGAAAAGGGAAGGTGTGATCCCTTCAGCACGGAGATGCCTCCCTGGCTTTGACATCCACACGGCTGTCAATGCACACTTTTTGTGAGGGCCCTGCTCTAGGAACCCAAAACCCACCAGTCCTCAGTTTGCCCCTCTCCCTCTTGGAGGACCTTTGCGGGATGCTCGTTTGCACTTTGTCTGGCTGGAGTGGGGCTTACTGGGTCCACATAGGACGGACTTCAAGGACTCCATGAGGAGCAGGAAGAGGGTCTTCACAGATCACTTGCTGGGTCGGTCCAACAAATGTTCCCAAGGCCTCTCGGCCATTTCCCAATGCTCCTGTGCACCCACACCTCCAGGCTTTGGGGACATACAAGTACAAACAGAAGGAAGACACTGGGGCCCACTCTTGTAAAGCTGTCTGTGTGTCCAAAGCACACACAGACGTTTCTCTCCCTGGGTTCTCTAAGGATCTTAGTACTTCAGCACTGTCCTTGTGCCTTCAGGACCAGGCGGGACACGATCCCTGCTAGCACCCTCTGTGAGCAAGTGAGTAACTGCAGTAGAAAGCACGAGTTATGTCACTCTCCAAATAATAGGCCAGGGATGATGCAGCCTCTCCTTTTTTGGAGGATGGAATGCATGGGATTGGTGGCCTTTTTCCTCTTTAGATAGTCTAACGCTGCGACGTGCCATCCACGCCCAACCCACCAATTCCAGGGAGATCACCTTCTGTCATTCTACCACCAGCTGAATGGAGCTGAAATAAAAACCTCAACTGCCTATGACCCTCCTGGCAGGAGACTACAGGTATTAGTACTTGAGAGTTTTGTCCTGGGCTTCCAGAGTCAAAGGGGCTTGCTGGACTCCGGACAGTCCTCCCCCCTCCACTTTCTCTGATCATTCTCTTGGGGGCTCATACGGCTGCTATCACAATCCATACATCCATCTTTTGCGTCAAGCACATTTGTACCCTTGATGCCAACATCATTTTCAAAGCATTTTCTTTCTCCTTGAGCCTTTTCTATCAGCTTCCCACGTTTCCTAGTCCCTCCCAGAGCATCCCTCTCTGTTGAACCCTTGATAACTTATAAATGAATGTTTCAGTTGGTGCTTCTGATGGTCATGCTGACACCTGAGTGCTCCATTGCCGGGAGGCAGATGCAGTGCGAAGCTGTGGCGTGTCACTAAGACTAAAGCCTAGCCCTGCATGAGACCTCAGGGTCCTGAGAGAGAGCCAGCTGCACTAGGGCGAGGGTGCTTTAGGGCGGCTAGGGCTGGGGGTCCTGAACATGGAGGTGGACCGCGAGGGCACGGTGGCTGTGCACGGAGGCTTCGGGGATCTCAATCGCGAGGACCCTTCCTTCTTCACTGGAGATTCAGACCTTGACTTGGGGTGGGGCTTTGAATTCCTCTCTCTGCTCCCTTGAGGCTCTCAGGAGCATTGATGGGACTTTGTGCCCCAGGCCTACGCCCTCAACTCCAAATCGGGGTGCAGCTCTTCTGAGGAGTGGGGACGGGGTGGGGACATTGGCAGGGACCGGGACAGGCGGGGGTCCTGGGGGGGGGGGGCGGCGCTGCAATTCTTCCTGGAGGGCAGTTCCCACAGGTGAGCACAAGGCTCTGGTCCCCTCATTCACTCCGCCTCCTTCAGGGTCCACGCCTGACCTCCGGGAGGGTCTTCTTCCCCTTCCTCTGCAGAAAAGGCTCGCTCTGCTAGACCGAAGCACAGACCCTTGGGTCCACCTGACATTGCAGGTCTAAGGTGCCCCTGGCCTTGACTCTAGCGATGAAAACAACACAGTGTATTTAGTGGTATTCTACACTCGGATCCGGGAACCCCCTGAAATGCATGCAAGGGCCTCACCTAGACTCCGGAGCCGCCCGTGGAATTTTCCGGCAAGCAGGAAGGAACGCAGCTCCCCAACAACGAAACCTTCGCTTCCAGGGCCGTTTCCAAAATGGAAGTCTGCTAACGTCACCTTCGCAGAAGCCTATCGGGGAGCCGGCAGGGGCCAAAAATGATACTGCGGCTTTCTATACGCGTGACGTCAGGGGCGGGACCCTGGAGTCCCACTGGTTTGCAGAAGGTGTTTCCTTTGTGCTCACTCACAGTGTTTAGGGAGAGAGCCGATCACTCCTGTGCACTGAACTGGACTGCCTGTGCACTGAAACCCGAGTTGTAGTCTGCGTTCAAGATCCTCCGAGGGGAAGAGCCCTAACTGGGGGAGGTCGGGCACAGAGCTCCATTTTCCACGTCTGCGCGTCAGGGAGTGCTCGCCTGATCTTTGTTCTGCAAAGAGCCTTAGACCCTGGTCATCTCACCTGTCCTGGCGTTCATAAAAAGAAAACAACACAGTCAAAGAATCACACCAAACGGCCCATCCACAACGACAGAATGCAGCACAGACAGCCCTCAGTCTGAAGCAAAGCTCTCCGGAGGAAAAACGGGAACCCTTCATGGAGGATCCAGAAGGTTTTCCAATGACGAGGTGGAATATTTCCAACTGCCTACAGAAGCAGCAAGCACCCCTACAAGCCTCTGTGTCGGATAAGAAGACCTTTCCCATCACTTGTCCATATTCCCTGGGGGACTTTTATTCTCCTTTCCCCTTTGGTCCTGACTGCAGGCCCCGTCTCTCTTCCCCACCTCAGTCCCAGTAGCAATGATCTGACCAGTAAACACTTCTTGAGAGACAGGGTGCGAGTGGGGCCAAGTCATAGGTAACCATGTTCCAAAGTTGATCTCTGCCATTAAGTGTGAGCTCCAAATCCACTCACCTAGTTATGGCGTGTGTGTGTGTGTGTGTGTGTTTGTGTGAGTTTGCGCGTTTGCGCTCACGTTTGTTTATATTTTTATTCCTGGGTCCGCATTAAATCTTTCTCAAGTACATGCAAGGGCCTCACCTAGACTCTGGAGCAGTCCGTGGAATTTTCCTGCAAGCAGGAAGAAACGCAGCTCCTCAACACAGCTACCTTCACTTCCAGGGTAGGGCAGGGATGTTTTCTCGATATTCAATTGCTCTTGTGTATAAAACTGTCTTACATTATTATGAGTGTTCCTGGATTTGTTTTTCTAGTCAACTCAGTCTAAGAAACCAGCCCTCAGACCAAGGCCCTTACTTGGGTCCGTGAGCTGACACCAGCAGTGGTGCCCACATCATCATACTGTTCTAGAATCAGTAGTCATTATATCGTTTACTTAGAGTTCCATGCTGGATACCCAGCCGAGTCTACTGGCCAATGTGCCCCAACCTCAGACCAAGTCTCTCACCTGCAGGTTGCCACCGAGGAGGAAGTTGAAAATGCATCCTGAGTATATCCACTTCTGTACACTCCCAAAGATGACTTGAAGATTGAGTCCTTGAGACGCTCTGTAAAGCACTGCAGTGTCCCTTTAATCCTTGTTCAGAATTACTGTCAGCCACTGGCCTCCTATTGGGAGACAAATCCACCCTTTCAAATCCACACTCACATGTTCAGAAAGCTTTGACATGACAGTGACTCTGTTCTCATCTTGGCAACCATGCATGGAGCCCCTCATGTCCAAGACCACACAGCACCGTGGCTATACTTGACCCCATGTATTCTGAAATGTCAGTCTCCAGGGTCCTCCTACATGGGATGTCCTTGAATACATTCGCATGTATCTAATTTTAGACTCTCATAAAAATTGGACCTCCTGCAGAACATTTGTGTCCCCTGCCGATGATGTAGCGTATGGTTCCCCCTCAAAGAGTGAGGAGAGAGGACCAAGCAGGAGGCCCTGGAGGTGGGTTGTCAGAGATCTAGGTCTTCTCTTCACCATGCAGACTTAGACACCTTTGTATGTAATATCCATTCTAAAACACTCACTCTCTAGAAGAAAGCAACTCAATCTGATATTGTTGAGCCTCTCCTCCTTTCAGGATACTATTTTATTTTAATGAGGTCATAAAAGGAATATCTGTTAAATTCTAGCCTACCAACCGAAAGGACACTGGCCACTACCTATCCAGAGGTTTTTGGAAAAAAATAACCTACTGCTACTGTCTTTTGAGCACTCTGGGCTATAATTTTGCCAGAGAAGGGAAAATGCTACCACCTTGATATCTGACATCCTGGGCTCATTCACCCATTTTTCAGAAATATCCTGGATATGATATTAATCAAACTCTCAGTCAGTAGTTTATTTCCAGTGAATTAGAACAAACCCACAGGACCTATATGCAATTTCACCCCTCCTGTACATCCATAAGGTCTCCACCCAACACTTCACCACCACTCCCCTATCTGCCTCCCCTTACCCAACCCACGTAGCCCAAGTGAACATTCCTTTCAGTTCAGAAGTATCAGTACCCAAGGTAGAAGCTGCCCTGTCTCAGGACACTTACACTAGAGGGAATCTTGCAGTCCCTCCTTCTTTTTCACTAGTCGCTCATACCATGGAAAAATACCAACCCTATAAGACAAAGTCAGAACTGTGACTTAGGATTGCCAAGGCAATCAATCTTTATGAGTGCAGAATGATTCCTCTTTATCCCTCGGTGCAGCTAGTGGGTTTGAACTACTCACCTTGCAATGCTTGTCCCATGGTGTCAGAATTGGCAAGATTTCAGGTGGCAGGTCTGGTGGAACATCTCAACCTCTTCTTTACTTCATAGTTACACTCAGACTATAAAATCTATGAGCAGGTGCTTCTACATTTTTGCCTAAAGTTTCCACATATTTGCATGAATGCCTCCAAAGACCAGAGGTTCAGTTACAATTGGGTTAAAAGAAGAGTCCATGAGTAAGAAGTCCAAGTTAGGACCATTTATTTTCTAATACATTCTTTAACAAACTAAGCAAATCTGGATCAATGTAAACTTTACTTTGAACAAAAGAAATACAGAAACCAAGGACTGAGTACGTTATACTTTGCACTATATCTCGTGTTTCTATTTATTGTGAGCCTCTTTAACATTTCTTAGAGACCTATATTTTGATGTCATATTATATAGTTCTGAATCTCACACACATTAGAAAAAACAGAGAGAAAAGTTGGTGAGAGGTGGAATGAGAGAGAGAGACAGGGAGATTTGTTGATTTTACATTTGGTTTACAGAATTCTGACATCAGAAAAGCAGTAACAAAGTATGAGGGATCATTGAAGTGTGAGTCTCACTGCATCTGCAATACAAGGAACAACTGCATAGTGGTGCAAATGGAAGTAAATGGACAAGTTATCCATGGAGAAGAGGTACACAGGAAGGCATGCTTGAGAATTTGTAGCATGGAGGATCAGACTTAGGCACCTGATGGTACTCCAGGTACTTTTCCTGCACCAAAACTTCAGTGAGAAGCTTTCTAATGTCCCCAAAGATGAAGTGCTGTGGGCCATCGTAGATCCCTAACTCATTCAGGAATTCCCACATCTCCTCCCAGGTGACCCTGTTATCCTTGAGGTAAATCATGCCCAGGAGAGGCACGATGAGCCCAGTCTTGGGAAAGCCACAATCGCCATTCAGAATCCCCTCCTTGGTGATCTCCAACTGACTGACCAGAGCATAGGTTTGACTTTTGGAGTCAACTTCCTTCAGCTCAAGGCCGAAGACCAGCTCCATGTGCTCAGAGGATCTATTCAGCACCTCAGAGAATTGCTCCTTGTACCTTTTAGTGATGATCTTCATCAGGTCTGCCTTGGTAATAGGCTCTTTCATTTTATACTTTAACAGCAGGAACTGCAACAAGAGGCTCACCCTTCTGGTCAGGGTGTCCCTTTGGGACTTCTCAGCAGATGTGGACTTACGGCTATTTCGCCTGCCCACATGGTGACTCTGGACACTTTTAGCAGCTGTACCACCTGGAGTATCTGTAGCAGCATTGGAGGTAGAGGGAGCAGTTTCACAGGCTTTTGGAGCAGAGGAGGAAACCTGATGAGAACCCCCAGAAGCAGAAACAGATGAGGAGGTGGGTTGTCCCTCCTCTGTGGCAGTGGTCTGGGCCAACTCCATACTTGTGGCGTCACCTCGATCCTGGGTCTGGCGGCGTTTTTCACGAGAGCTGAGTTTGCTCTTCTGACCACGAGGCATGATGACTCCCTTCAAGGGTCGCTGGACAGGACACAGATAACGTGGCTCTGCTAAAGAAGGGGAAGTTAGAAGGCGTGAGTGGGCCCCTCAGCAAGGAGATGCCTCCCGACTTTCATGACCACACTCTTGCCAATGTAGAATCCTTTGAGAGCCCTGCTGAGGGAACCCACAGTGCTCTGGTCACCTGTTCAAGTACCTGACAAGGTTATCTGAGATGTGGTGAGGTGGCACACTGCATGGCCTGAGTGGGCTTTATAGGGATGACAGCTGAAGGGACTTCCTGTGCTTGGCTGGGGAGGAGGGACGTCTTCACAGTACACTTTTATGGACATTGGAGCAACTGCTGGCAGGGCCTTGCTCCCTCCATTTCGGTACTCTGAAGTTGACACCCCAAAGTTCTTTGAGATTCATAGGGAAAATACATAAACACATCCGACCCCACTACTGACAGAGTATCTTTCTGGCTGCAACATACAGAGGCCTTTCTGCCCCCGGGTTCCTTGGAAGCCTGGATCCCCTTTTAGGGTTCTCACCTGACAGTCCCTGTGACCAGCTCCCTCTCCTCCTTGGATGACCTCCCATGGAGCGAGTACACTCTCTAGGTTAACATGCCCACAGGCCCCAGGGTTAAAAAGGGAGTGGGGTTTGCTGGTCTCTACTGATTAGTGGGAAGAGGAGTCACCACCTCACACTCTGTGCTCTCTTGATCACCACCATTTCGGACTCAGTTGCTTGCCTCTACTGAATCAAACCCAAACCAAACTCACTGCCATCTAGCCCACTCTGACTCACAGTCACCCTGTAGGGCAGGAGAGACCTGCCCCTGAGGGTTTCTGAGATGGTAACTCCTCACAGGAACAGAATGCTTCATTGTTCTCCCCCAACCTTGCTCCTAGTGGAGTGCCCTCCTCCCATGAGTCTTACTACTAAACACAGGTCTGCGTTTTGAAATCACCAGCTTCCTAGGGACAAACAGGGGCCTTTCTTCTCCTGTCAAGAGTGACAGCCTCAAAACCCAGAGGGCTGTCAAGTCTCTGAGGCTAATGGACTCGATGGCAGTGAACATGAGAAGGGCAAGATACATGCTCTTTTCTCTTACAGAAAGAAGTCTTACTTTGACCCTGCTCTGGTTCCCACTTTGGAATTCTGCTGTCTGCTGAATTGGGCTGAAAGTAAGGCCCTCTTCTGCCTGAGCAATCAGGTGGGAGTCTAAAGGTATCAGTACTTCCAGGTATGTCCTTTTATGAGCCAATGGCAATTGCAGGGCTGAGGGCAGCCATACCCCTCGAGGGTTGAACGCTGCCCCCCTCCTCATTGGGAGTGTCATTTTGTCCTTGCACCTTCACGGAGACCGACATCCTCTGCTGATGTGAGACCCACCCCTCACCCCTTCACCCCACCAGAATGCAGACCAAGGGCCACCCCTGCATGAGTCAGTGGAGGCTGTGTTCAGCCGGGAGTGTGGCGAGAACATGGCAGTGGGGTGCTGGACTCCGGCAGCTGGGCAGGGAGGCTCCTGAGACCTCCTCAGTTTTGATTTCGGGGCCCCTTCATTCTTCACTCGGATTCAGACCTGGACTCTGGGTTAGGGCTTGGGATGTTGCCCTTTGTTCCCTTTCGAACACTCAGAGACAGAGGTGGAGTTTTGTGACTTGGTCTCAGGCCTGACCTCCTCTATAGTCACCCCACCATCTTCTGCCTGGGGACTCCCAGCATGGAGGGCAGAGGTGGGGTTCGGGGGTGCCCTGCTTAAGGGAGGTCTGTGCAGTGGCACTAAGGGTCCCAGCCTTGCCCTCAGAGAGGATCTGCTCCTCTCGCCAATCCAGAAGAGGGCTGCTCTCAGAAACCAAACCCGTAGGGCCACGTGAGGTTCTGGTTCCAAGTGGACCTTTTGGCTTCGGAACTTGCGCTAAAGGCGGGACATCACGGGACGCCTGGATTCGGGTTAATTGTTCCCCTCATCCCACCTCCAGGCTCCTTACTGGGACTCTGACACCGTCCTGCGTGTCTACGGTCCTCTGGGAAGAAAGGACAGCACAGTGAAATTAGATGGTGCGCCTTCTCAGTCCCCGCCCCCTGTGCAGGGCCTTTGCTGTCACATCCGGCAACTGGGGATCCACCCAGGGATGAGGTTGTTGGGGGTTCTCCGAGGGCCGATATCAGGCAGGTCTCCAGAGACCACAGTGTTATGTCCTGAGTCCTCCTCCTGTGAAATCCATGGTCCTCCTTGTGCTCAGCCATTGAGGGTGGGGTATCTGATTAGAGGACTCGTGCTCCAGATTTAGTTCAAGGGCAATCTTCAGCCCATAGCAGGAGCTGTACCACTGGAGGTGGGCAGGAGATAGTTATGTAATTGAAGCTCAGACATAGCTCCAAGAACTGATGACAAGATTCACAGATATCCCAATCCATCCACATCACCCATGTTTCCCTTCCTTGGACCACGAAAGTCTATTTTTGGCATTCCTGGGGACTTTATCGCTTCACGCCTCTTGCTGGTCTGTTATACGCCCTTAGCCTTTTGCCCAAGTGTGGTGGGGTCAGATTAGTCTCAATTCCTATACTGAGCCTCTAATGTTGTCTCTCGTAGCACTATGGGTCAGTAAGGAAAGTTGTGTCTCCTGGTGGGGCTGGCCCTATGTCCCTGTGCGTGCATTGGTTTGCTCTGAACAGGAATTGGTCCTCAGGGCTTGGTGGGCCAGGATTTGTTCTACTCTTGCTCTTTCCCTCTTTGTTTGCTCCCGTGTGCTCTGATCAAACAGGCCCCTCTCTCTGAGCTATACCTTCAGTGCTGTCCTCTAAAGTGAATTTTTCTGGGGGGAGAAGTGGAGTGTCCACATAGTTGGCATTGGGTCCCAGCCTGCAGACCTATCTTTTGGCTCCCTGCTTCATGCCGGTATGTTGAACTCATGACTTGGAGCAATGGAGATCAGGCATTTTAGACCAAAGCCATTGTCTTTCTGGGACCTCCAAGGCAGCTTTCTGAACGGGTCATACCAGCCTCCACTGCTTGGGCCTTCTGAGGGTTCTGTGGAATTCCACTCTTCTAGAATCTGTGGCCCCTCTTTTGCCCCTCAAAATCCTAGTCTCAAATCCAAAAGAGCTCGCTACTCCTGCCTCTATTAACTTGCTTTCCAACCTGAGGCAGGTTCTAACCTCCATGAGGCTCTAGATTGGGGCATGTGGCACAGGAGGCTTTCCAGTCCTGCTAAAAGGGTGGAGCTCCATGCAACCCCTTCAGTTGAGTGATGGGTTGAAATATATTCATCAGCATTCCGGGTCCTCATTGTGAATCGTATTAAGTCCTCTCAGTATCCTGTCTTTCTGATGTTTGAGGTTCTCTATTGATACATGAAGGCCTTCACCACCTGACGGGACCAACTAGAGGTTATAAAAAACAGAGGTCACCAGACAATTTTGATGTGACTTTGTGAGGCCACCAGACATTGTCAAGTGCCCACTGTTCTGAGATAGACGGTTCCCTTAATTTCTCATTTCAGGGTCCTCATCTTGAAAGCAGATAAATTCTGGAACTCTATCCTTGGCTGAACAGAGACTGATGACCTCATGCTAAGGTCACCAAATAACTGAAATTTGCAAAGGGGCTGAATCTTTGGAGAAGGAAGCCAGGCGTGTTGGCATCTGTCATGACTTCCCTGGCCTCTCCCAGATGTGAGAATGTGTGCCCGGACCTGTAGGCATCCATATTCTAGGGAAGAATTTTGCCTTAGTCCTCACTCAGCATTCACTCCTTGATTCCTAGCAAGCTTGTATGTCTGCTTAGACTATAGGTCCCCAAACTTATTTGACTTAACACCCCCTTTTTAGGGAGAAAAAAAGGCAAACATAAACTGAGTGCTCCACTCCAGCAATTAAAAATGCTTGCACTATAGCTCATAAGACAAGATAAAGTGTGTGTACCTGCTACTGTGGCCCACACCCCTGGATTGACTAGCACCCCCAAGGGATTCTATCACCCATTATGGAAGACACTGGGTGAAACTTAGTTTTGGATCCCTGAGAGTGCATGATAATAAGTAAAAGTTTGTTCAGTCTAACAGCCCTGCCTATCTAGGTCCTAGCCCTGTCTCGGACCATCTAGGTCATTAACGGACCATCTAGGTTGCTAGGATCTCTACATGCTTGGTCCTGCTCTGTCTTCACTCATTCAGGTCCTTATCTTGGCTCCATATCTTGTATTAAAGACATCTGATGAAATATCACATCCCTTTTCTACGTTATACCTTGCAGAGTGTGTGCCCTTATCCTAGAAGAGGGCAGCACATGACAGGACAAGTGGGCCTTCAGAGAAAACACACATCCTTTATGCAGCTATGTTCTGAAATATTTACTTTCTATAAGCAGGGGCTCCCCAGTATCATTTTGCAATCTTTTAAGATTATCTGACATTCCATACAATCTTGTATCCAATGTTAACTTTCCCGATAACTCTATGGTATAATCATTGGGTTTGTAGTTGCAAGCTCTGTGGTTCAAACCCAGGGGACACTCCACAGAGGAAAGAAGATATTGCCTGGTTCCTGGAAATATTTACAGTCTTAGAAGCCCTAAGGGGGTGTTCTACTCTCCTAAAATTTTGTGATGAATCAAAATGATATAATAGCAAATGTTTTCTGTTCTTATTTTTTTCTGATGCCTACTTCTAATTTATTTCCACGTTCTTCTAATTTGGCAGACTCCTACATTCTCTAAGATACTTTTTTTTGGTGATGAGAGGAAAATTCATTTAAGAAACAAAAGACATGGCTCTGGCTTGAAGGATCAGAAAACTGTGGTCCAGATACATTGTGCAAGGGTTCTGGTCTAGCAGTGCTGTTTATCAACCTTGTGAACTTGAGACTTATACACGTTCTTCATCTGCAAAGTATGAGTGATAAACCCACCTTGTTGGATTATGGGAATGTATGTAGTGTAATAGAGGGCATTTTGCAACTGATGTGGAAATATTGTGTTTACTGAATGGCAGTGACCATCTGGTTATTCTGAACTAAGCAAAGAAAACTGTTTCATCACAATTTTAAAAGTTCTTTATTTCTAATTGAGGCAGTTAATTTATTATGCCAACCTGGTTGATAAACACATGTGGGATTAATTGAAAGGCGGAGAGATAAATGGCTTGGTAAGCCTCGCCTCCCGAGTTCTTAGGTCGCTTACTTTGTGATGGTCAGACCAGGGTGCAGCTGCCTTAGCAGTTCCTTGCTTCATCTTGCGAGGCTGATTTCCTGCAAGACATCCCCAAGGAGAAGCTGCATGGACCTACCCCGATGCAGCCCTGGGTGCTGGAGCAGCCATGTGGAGACCCCTGTCAGCACTGAGATTCTTACACGTTCACTGACTCAGCTTTCCTCCTGCAATCAGCATCGTGGCATGTTTTGTGAGATGGAGGAGGACTTCGTGGATTGGTGTCAGACATATGGTTTAATGGTTTGATGGTGGACTTATGAACTTGGACAGCACTGGCTTGGGATGTTTTGTGTGTGTGTGTGTGTGTGTGTGGGTGTGTGGGTGTGTTGTGTGCACACTAAACCTCTATATAAAACTCTTTCCTATACATCTGTTTATGTGGGTTTGTTTTCTAAAGTACCAAGACTAACACACTTATAAAGAAGATTTCAGAGAATATGCAGTGCTCCAACTAAAACACAAAGCAACTCCTACATATTTTAATCAAATCCGGGCATGTGTGTGTAACTTTTAATTTTGCAAACAAGTAATATTAATAAAGATAAGGCACCCCAAGAACTTGTATACTTATCATTTTTTCTTTCATTTGCGATCCCAACAACCTTAATCTGGGGTTATCTCAATGCTATGCTACTGATGTTATTTTATAACATAACAGAAATGTTGATGTTTTTTAAATCATTGTAGATGGCAATGCTAACTCCTATATCTGATAAACAACAAAAACATGATGACCATGAAGGACATTCATGAGCTCACATTATGAAGCAAGCAAAACTTGGATTAAAAGGCACAGCATTTGAGAGAGAACAAACCAAAAATTACTAGTACACAATAGAAGATAATATGTTTGTTTCCTGTAAGCTACTTCGGAAAGTACTAATTGGAAGTCCTGTCAACTACTGTGAAGAATCTGCTCGCACTTCACTAGATTCCGGTGAAGCCACTAGACTTTGGCCTGAACTCTCAGTGGTGTTTGCAGTAGAAAGGACGCTGGATACAAATCACTGTCGGGCTCTCCTCTTCTCATCTCTCAAAGCCTCTTCATAGGGACCAGGGAAATCCCAGGGACTCACACCTTTCAGCATGGCCAAAAACTCCAGAACTTTCATCTTGGTAGTTTCAGCACGTCCTTGGACCCCACAGGAATTCATAGCATGGAGGACGACTCTTTCGCACCTACTGGTACTGCAGGTATCTCGCCAGCACAAAATCAAACACCAGGAGCTTCCTGGGCTCTCCAAAAATATCTTGCATCCTCCCAGCATAGATTCCCAGCATATTCAGGAACTTCCAGATGGCTTCTTCAGAGGCTCAGTTACCATTCAAGAAGATCACACCCAAGACAGTCAACAGACTCGTCATAGGCAACTGCAGGCCACCATTCAAGTTGTTTCCTTTCATGACATCTACCATTCCAATGAGGTCATAGGAGTTACATCTGGACTTAGCTTCCCTCAATTCAAGGCCAAAGAACAACTTTATGCGCTCCGCAGCTTCACTCAGGATCTCAGGGAAGTGCTTCTGGAACTTCTTGTTGACGACCTTCAGCATATCGGCCTTCATTGTGGGCTCCTTCATGTTATACTTGTCTATCAAGATCAGCAGTGACATGCATATCTTTCCTGTCAGATCTCTCTTAGGTTTCTCATTGTGAGATGGGCTCTGAGCAGGATTGGCGCATTTCTCTTCTTGGCCCTTGGCATCTACATCAGATCTTTTGAACAAAACAACGGAAGAAGAAAGAGTGCCTTCCTTCGACTCCCGCAAAACATCCTCAACAGGGAACCTCTGGGGGTTTCCCGAAAAACAGGCGAGGAGGAAGAGGGTCCTTCCTCCTCCACTGCAGTGGCCTGAGCACCCCGGGCAGCCTGGCTTTGCACTTGGGCTTGTTGGCATTTCTCATGGCCACGGCGCTTACTCTTCTGACAACGAGGCATGGTGAATCTCTTGTGACCCCTGTGTATGAAGTGACAGTTAAACTCACAAAGACCAAGTTGATTCTGTCTCATAGTGACCCTATAAGGCAGAGTAAAGCTGCCCTTCTGTGTTTCTGAGGCTGTAAATCTTGAAGGGAATGGAAAGCCTCCATTTTCTACCAAGGAGACACTGGTGGTTTTGAACTGCTCACATTGTGTTTAGCAGCCCAACATGTAACTCACTAACCCACCAGCATTAGGACATAGCCAATGGGGTCATCATATATATTGTTAGCAGGGCCTGGGTCCCCTTCGCTTTGCTACACTGATGTTTTGTTTGTTTGACAGGGGTTTGCTTGTCAATAAAGAGAAAAAAGTTCATTTCACTTTTACTTTTCCCCTCTATTTTTATTATTTTAATTTTTTCCATTTCCAATCACCATTTAGGTTTGAGGAATAAAGAATTGGCAGGATTTTTTAATTACTTTAAGAAATGTACTGTATATATTTTACAGCCCTTATCAAGAAATGAAATCACCAATGGTATCCTGTTAAACACCCATATAGGTGATTCTCTTTCTTTTTTTCCCACCCCCTCCTCCATCCTTCCTCAATATGCTATACTGTCCTACTCCCTATTCAGAGACCTTGTCTCTGGCCCTCCCTGGAATCCAGAAGGGAGGGAAGGGGAGCATCAGACCACCATCCCAGGCAAGGCACAGGATGTGCTGACAATACAGGTTGAGGTCCTTTGGGGAATGGGCCTGCAGGCCTCACTGAAGACCTTCAATTTGACTGACAGAGGTGCTAAGCTTCAGACCACCCTGACATGTGGCCACTCCCTCTATGCAAAACCATCATTTCCCTGGGATCCCCAAGGAGAAACTGGACAAGTGGGAGATTCTAGCAGTCATCCTGGTACTTACTCTGATTCCAGGGGTGACCTGGAAATCTGTCTTCTTCTGACTGAACACCAATCTCTTGTAGTAAGACCGAGCCCCCAAATCCTGGAGATTTCTGAGTACAAAATAAGGCTACATTCAGACTTGGAGCCACCCAGCATCTCCAGGGGTACTTAGTGGGGGAGGGGCTGAGGCTCCAAGAGTACAGGGTGATGGAGTCTTCTCAGACATCTCCTAGACGCAATATCACGATAAAAAATAAAAACCTTGCCATTGAATTGATTGCAACACATAGCCTCCATATAGGCTGAGTAAACCTGTCCCTTTGGGTTGGTTTCTGTGGCTGTAAATCATTCTGGGAGCAGAAAGCCTCATTTTTGTCCCACAGAGCAGGTGGTGTGTTTGAAGCGCTGATCTTGTATTCCGTATCCGATTGCATGTTCCACTATGACATCAGGGTTCTCTAACCACTAGGGAAGTGTCTGGAATTTAATAAATCACCCCATGACTCTTAGTTCATCTTTGTGAACAAAACAAAACCTGTCCCCATCGAGTCACGTCTGGTTCTCCATGAATCCTAGTTTTAAAAGAAACAAACTCCCCTCCATGGAGCGAATCCCTGTGAACAGGTGAAGCTTAGAGGACAGAGTAGAAGCACCCCGTGTGCTTCCTAGCCTTTCAGTCTTCCCGGGAGCAGCCAGCTGCTTCTGTCTCCAGCAGTGCGGTTCCCAGGCACCTGCTCTCCCAACTTGCTTCAACTCCAGGTCAGGCCTGAGGCCCCTTAGGAGCAGGAGGGCTCATCCCTTGGACTTGAGGTGGAAATTAGGTGGCTTTGGGGCACAATAGCCTGGCTCCGGCTTTCTACTGCTTACAGAAAAGACATTGGCGCAGGAATCGATGGCGTCTCTGGTTCTCGGGGTGCAGCCCTACAGTTTTAACTCAGGGTTCTCATGAGGACATGCAGCCGCTTCTGCACCCAGCTCTGCACCCAGACAGGGCTCCAGCCACAAGGGGGCAGTGTGACTCCTGGCCACGCCCCCCGGGGAGGGCCTTGGAAGCCAGAAGGGGAGGGGCGCCTTGGGGCTCCCTCCTTGACTGCTGGGAGCAGGCCTGTGAAAGGGTTCCACTGAAGTCACTGCAGAGTTTCTGATTGACATGATCTGGACATGTCTCTGTGTCTCAGTTGCCTTGGCGAGTTGCAGAAGGTTTCCATTTCCTGGACATGCCTCATGTGAAGGAAGAGAAAGGCTAGGGCTAGCAGCCGTGTCAGAGGGCTCCCACACCTAGAGTAGGGGCTCTGGGGCAGTGGGAGCGGCCGCTGGTGGGGACAGGGGGCTGGGGCGAGGTTCTCAGAGCCCCTCTCTTTCTAGCCAATCCCAATGCCTTCTTATCTTCTTTGAAACTTTCTACTAAAAAGAGCTGCATTTGATAACAAGAGGCAGAAAGAAAGGGAGGCGGAGTAGGGCACAGGGAGGGAGGGAGGCAGGAGGCAAGAAAGCACTCAGTGTTCCCCGCACAGAAGAGAAGCACAAGGATAATACAGACTGCGCACTTTCTCCAGCCCAGTCCAGGCTTGTCACTTCTCAAACAATGTCCACTCTCTGTTTTCCCACAACAAAAACTGCAGATTGCAGCATTTGAAATTTGAAAGGGTAACATTCCAAGTTATACATGTAGAACAGGAATTAAAAGAGGATAAATGTTTTTATTATTTTCCTCAATCCTAACCTGACCCTCCACTACTAGAATATTGCCGGCCTATATTAATCAATAAAGGGAACAATCATTATTTTTTAGTTTTCACTTGGGGCAGCGGATTCTGTTGCTCTTACCGTGGTGCGAGCCCTGGCTATGATTCAGGCTTGCACCCTCTCTTGCTCCTCTCTCAAAGCCCCTTCATAAGAGGGTGATGAAGTGCTTGGGGAGGTGTCACCGACAGTGGCCAATAACTCCAGGACTTTCACCTTGGTGAGTTGAGCTTGGGCTCTGGGGCCCCACAGGACTTCATAGCATGGGGATCTCTATTGGCCACCTGCCGGTTCTCCAGGTACCCCAGCTGCACGAAATCTTGGGTGAGGGTTTTCTTGGGATGGCCATAGATGCTGTGTGTCTTGTCAGCATAAATGTCCATCATGGTCAGCACTCCCCAGACCTCCTCCTCAGAGTCACAGTTGTCCTTCGGGAAGACCACACTCAGCACCATCATCAGGAAGCCAGTCTGGGGCATGCTGGGGATTCTTTGATCCTCGCTGGAATACAGCTTATTGCTAAAGGTAGAGCAGTGCCTCATGGGATCCCCTTCCTTCAGGTCAACACCAAAGGTCAGCTGCAGGAGCGCAGGTACTCTCTTGAGGATCTCGGGGAAGTGATTTTTGGACACTTTGTCAACAGAGTTCACCATGTCTGCTTTTGTAACGGGCTCTCTCATTTGATAATTCTCTATCAGGTGCGTCACCAATAAGACCACCTTCTTTGTTAACGGTCCTTTGCTGAAGCTTCTACTGGCCTGAGAGGAGCTGGGATTTCTCTCGCCATCTTCATGGGCATCTGTGAGCACTGCAGCTCCAGCTCCCTGGAAGGACAGTGGAGGGCCCTCTGTCCCCATGGTAGGCAAATTCTGGGAGGGGGAGTTTGCTGCAGTAGCTTGAGCAGCCTCTAGGGCAGTTCTCAACCTGTGAGTTGTGACCTCTGTGGGAATCTGAGTGGCCCCTTCACAGGGGTTGCCTGATTCATTATAGTATCAAAATCAAAGTTCTAAAGTAGCAATGAAAATAATTTTATGGTTGGGGAGGTGAACACAACAAGTGGAACTGTATTAAAGGGTCGTGGTATTAAGAAGGTTGAGAACCATTGCTCTAGGGCTTTTGTCCCATTTGGGGCCTGGCGCTTTTTCTCCCGGGCTCGAAGCAACCATCTTATGGTCGCGAGGCCGTGTCGCCTCCAGAGCACAGGCAGTTGCACTGCTGAAGAGCACACCCTTGAAGAAAAGGAAGATATGTGTGGACACTCAGGAGGGAGATTCGACAGTAGCTCCAAGAAAAGCTATTTCAGCAGGTTACCTTGACACTACTGCTGTAGAAACCCACAAGTAGGGCTGGGCAGGACTCTGGGGCCTTTCCTATTCTTTCCAGGGTTGGCAGCTCAGAATGCTCCCTTGGACACCTGAGTGGTATGGAGACTCATCATTGTCTTATTCTGAGACTGCCTGCTTCAGACGAAAGCCTCCCTTCCCCCAACCTCCCTGGACGAAGTCAGGGGGCATTGGGTCTAACAAGCATGCCTCTGGCCTCCCTGAGGCTGATCATCCGGGTGAGGTCCTCTCTGGCTGCTTCTGTTCTGGGAGGAAGTTAAGTGGACTCAGTTCTTACTTGAGATACATACCTTGACACCTTGTAGGACCTCAGACTTCTCCAGAGCTCAACACTTGGCTCTTAGAAAACAGTGTCTCTCAGCACAGCAGCCAGTACCCCCAGTCCTCAGGGTACTGTGCTCGATTGGGGTGTGACACTGTGGAGCTGCCTATGTTCTGCTCCACATAATTCACACAGAGGGAGGCATTATTGCCTCCTGCAAGTCCTCTTAAATAGGATCAGCCAGCGATGTTAAGACCCCCATTTACCCAACAAAAGAAAAAAGGGGGAGCCAGAGTCCAGCACCCATGCCTGGGGGCCTCCCAATGCAGAGTAGGGGCGCTGAAGATCAGAGTTCTGAGGGAGAGAACCCTGTGGTCCCCTCTCTTTACAATGTGTGGAACCCCCCAGTCCTCCCTCAGCACCTTACCTTGAATCTTGCAGGGGCATATCTGCTGATCCCAGACCACCTCCTTCAGGTGAGGCACTAAACTGGGAAATGATTCGAGAGGAACTGAGCCTGTGAGTCAGAAATGACCAGAAGGCACTGCAGTTCGCTTAGGCTTAGACAGGTTTTTTATTGTTCTGGTCTTCGCTAATAAACATTGTATCCAACTTTGTTCTTTAGATTAATTGTAAAGACAAGTCTGCATAGTTGTGTCCATAAAGATCCTGACTATTTTTGCAAGTTCACATGTTAGGCATAAGTTTACATGTAGCAGCTGTTATTTATCTGCAATTATGCTATCAAAAACATCATAGAACATATCCAATAATACTGAAAAAAGAAAAATGAACCCAGAATATTTGCCTTGCATCACTAGCAATCTTCAGCAGTTACAGGTTAAACCGGATCAGATTAATTCATCTTTATTGGTTGTTGGTTTATAGATACTCAAGACATCCGACTGTACACTTACATTTCTAAAGAGCAAAAAAACCCCAAAACCCACCAATTTGCCAGTCATCAAACAGGTGTGTTACCTTTATTCATTAATTCATTAAAGTGGACATCCTAGTAATTCTCTACTTATATCATTCCTTTTGAGAACATTAGCTGCAGCATGTCTATGGATGCATTGTTATCAGGTGACATTTGGGATGGAACCATGTCCAAGACCATTCAGGTTATTGACTGAGTCCAGTTCTTTGAAGTTGGAGGATTCAGATTCTTGTTTCCTTGGTGTCTAGCACACTGGGGCCCAGCCCCTGTGCTTCTAACAATGCTTGTACTGTGTGGTGAGGATCTGAAACACTTCAAAATCCTTTTACAAAAAGAGCCTTATCCTTTGAAAGGGTTCACCTGAATAGGCCAGACCCACCAAATATAATCCCTTCTTTTAATGTCAATTTTGCTATGTAGCATCACCTAGTCATGAGACTGATAACCCATCATACTCTCAGGGCTCTCTGGCACTCAGTGAAAGGGTTTACCTAGAAATGTGCATCTGCCTACCACACCTACAAAAGGATAACTGCTTGCAGGTTCTGACCATAACTATACTTAGAACTCCCTAGTCGCATATTCTGTTAATGAATTTAGAAAAAAAAGTTCAAAAATTCCATGTGCTATTGATTTATTTCACGCTCAGTGAAACTATTGTCCCTAATAGCACCTACCAAGCATATGGCAGCAGCTTAACTCGAGTATTTGACCCTAGTAAGCAAAACCCAGGTCTGTTATTTACAAACTGAAGGACAACATTGGCACATGGAACTTCAAAGAACATTGAACTTCCCAGAGTCTTTGTAGTTACATCATCTCAGGAACATTTCCTTTTGCTTAACATTTTCTTAACAAATCATATAAAGTGCATGCCATAGCTAGATTGAGGACTGTCTTCAGAGTACTAAATAGAAATCTACAGGGTTTTAAACTCACTCATCCTTTTTTTCTATCATGGTAGCATCTTTTAAGTGAAAGAATCAGTTAATTACCCTTACATCCCTGTATTTTCAAAGGGTTGGCAACGGTTCTGTATCACAATGAAGGGTGATGCGAGGAAAACTGCACTGGAAGTAGGACACCTGGGTTTTAGTGACTTCTCAGCTCCTACACACCTTTAAATTGGGCCACACAGTTTCCTGGCCAGGTCTCAGCTGCCCTCATAAAAGATGGTTGGCCAAGTCTATTGTTAGTACATTTGTAGATTCAGGATTTTATATTGTATACAAAATGTATAACTTAACATAAAATTGAAATGACATTAATTCATTGGGACAGACACAGTCTGCCAAACAAATATAACAACAGACAGTTGTTGCTGCTGTGGGGTTCTGCCAAGTCATTTCTGACTCAGAATCACTCCATGCACAGCAGAATGAAACACTGCATGGGCGTGTGCAATCCTCACATTTTGTGCTCATTTTTGAGCCTATCGTTGCAGCCACTGTGTCAATCGGTCCCCTTGAGGGTATTCTTCTTTTTGGCTGACTCTGAAATTTACCAGGCAAGTATCATTGTCCAGCGACTAATCTCTCTTGATATCCCATCCAAGGGATGTGAGACCAAGTCTTGCCATCCCCACTTGTCAGGAACATTCTGTCTGTACCTCCATCAGGACAGATTCCTTTGTTTCACTGGCAGCCCATGGCTCTTTCAATATTCTCCTCCAACACCACAATTCAAAGGCATCAGTTCTTGTTTGGTCTACCTTATTCATTCTCTAGCTCTTGAGGGAACTGATGTATCCTGGCTTGGGTCAGGTGCACCTGATGCCTCAAAGTGACAAACTTACTCTTCAACAACTTTAAAGAGTTCTTGGGCAGCAGATTGGCCCAATGCAATATTTCATTTGATTTCTTGACTGCACCATCATCTATGGATTCAAGCAAAATCAAGTTTGACAAATTAAATATTTTCTGTATTCATGGTGATGTTATCTTTTTGTCTGTTGGTTTGATTCTGTTTATTAACCTTGGGTGTGACTCACACTGAAGGCTGTCTTTGACTTTCATCGGGACATGCTTCAAGTCCTTTCACTTTCAGCTAGCAAGGTTGTATCATCTGCATATCTAAGGTTGTTAATGAGCCTTCCTACAATCCCCATGCCGTATTCTTTATATAGTTCAGCTTCTTGGATTATTTGCTCAGCATATGGATGAAATAATTATGGTGATGGTATATAACCCAGATATTCACCTTCTCTGATTTCAAGCTATGCAGTATCCTATTGCTCTGTTAAAAAACTGCTTCTTGATCTTTGCATAGGTTTCATATAAGTATGTGCATGGGTTTAGGAAAATTCATTCTACACAATATATAAATAACAATTGTAACCCTATGGCACCTTGTTAATACATAGTTGTTAATGTTTTTCAGGCACAAAAAGGGAAAATTAGAGGAAATTCAGCGGGCAAAGAGATGTCTACAAAACCCAAAGACAAGGTTGTTTAACTGAAACACTAGGCTTATATATTTTTCCTATAAAATAAATATCATTGGAAATCTCTGAAAAAAGAAATAAGAAACAAAATGTATGGGCGTATTTCTAGTCAAGAGAACACGTTGGTTAAGTTAGATCCTTGTTGCCCTTGTTGTGTTAGATGCTGTCTAGTCGGTTCAGACCCATAGCGATCCTCTTCACAACAGAATGAAACACCATCCTTACACTAATTACCATGCTGTAGTCCATCGTTGCAGTCACTTTTTCAATCCATCTCATTGATGACCTTCCTGTTTTTCGCTGTCCCTCCACTTTATCAGGCATGATGTCCTTCTCCAGTGACTGGTCGCTCCAGAAAGCATACCCAAATTATGTCAGAATTCTTGCTATTCTTACCTCTAAGGAGCACGCTGGCCATGCTTCTTCCAAAACAGATTTGCTGGTCCTTTTAACAGTTCATGAAAATTTCAATATTCTTCTCCAGCACCATAATTTAAATGCTTTGTCACACCCATGTACACACACACTTGTATATAAAAGAAATTTCTAAAACTTTTGTGGGAAAAGTTCATTATCTTTCAATGTTCATTTTTCCTTGAACTTTTTGAAGTCCTCTGATAAAACAGTTGTATATTTCACTTTTAAAAAAGGGTATTATGTGGTTGGACACTTGGCTATATAGAATGTTAAAAATGTGATCCAATAAGTGGCTTTGGTTTGTTCTGCGTTTTTTCACTCTTAATGGAACCTTCGAATTAACCCTCTCAGTACACAAGTGTGCAGTCATGGAGCAGGTCTGAACATGTCTACACCTACTGCAATACATGTGAGACATGTCCCAAGAAAGAGGACATTGTAAGAGAAAAAGGGAATTAACCTAATTTTCCAGATGGCTTTAGAGATCCAAAGTGCTACTTAATTCTTGAGGGGACCACAAAGGGACCTTTCTTACTCTCCAAACTTCCCCGTATGCTGTTGAGCCACAGAAATATGTGAGGCCAGAGAACTGAGATAGGAAATACATTTTAAAAGCACTAACAACTATGTATATATTGAAGACCCATGACATGCAAATAAGTGTGCTATGTGTATTGTCTTACTTAGCCTGAGGTGTACTTTTTAGGAACTAGGTTATATGGGCAAAGACATTGAGACTCATAAAATTAAGAAACTTTCGATCTTCCATTGAATTTGGAATTTCTATGACCAAGGCACATGTGCAACTAATGAAGATAGCAAAGGTTTGGACCAGACACACCTTACTGAAGGGTTGTGGGGAGGAGATGAACTAGTCAGGGTGCAGGGTAACAATGATGAAACATATAACTTTCCTCTAGTTCTTAAATGCCCCCCCACTCTCATGATCCCAATTCTACCTTACAAACCTGGCTAAATCAGAGGATGTACATAGGTACAGAGAGCAACTGGAAACTCAGGGAATCCAGGAGAGATGACTCCTTCAGGACCAATGGTGAGAGTGGCGATGCCTGAAGGGTGGAGAGAATGTGGGGTAAAAAGGGGGAACTGATTACAAGAATCTACGTATAGCCTCCTCCCTGGGGGAAGGACAGCAGACAAGAAGGTGGGGGGAGACATTTAACTATGTAATATATGACAAAATAATAATAATCTATGAATTATGAAGGATTCATGAGGTAGGGGGCAGTGGGGAGGGAGGGGGAAAATGAGCAGCAGATATTAAGGGCTCAAGTAGAAGGCAAATGTTTTGAGAATGATGATGGCAACAAATGTACATATGTTCCTGACACAATGGATGGATGGATGAATTGTGAGAAGAATTATATGAACCCCCAATAAAATGATTAATTTAAAAACAAAAAACTAACTAACTAAATAAATAAATAATGTGGAAAACAGAGGTATCAGAAGCCCATTCCGGTTGAGAGCTTGACGAAATGACATAGGGCCAGTTCTGATATACTCGGACTACACAAGGGGTAGGAGTGTTCAACTGCACAGCAGCCCATGGCTGTATGCCGCCAGGCCTGCACCCTCCATCCTTCTTTACCCTATTCCAATAACTGGGCACTAAACTTCTCTGCTGGGTTTGATCATCGGTTGCAAAGACCACACAGAACTCAACGACAATAATCACAATTACGGGGTTTATTAGGCAAGTTAACAAGGTGGGATCAGAAAACACTACAGATAGTCTCTTTGTCTGCAGAACCTCTTCTCAGCAATGCTGGCAGATGTAGTCCTAGGCCTCTTAACAATGCTAGTCGTTGGACTCTTTCCTGCTCTGGCAAGTATTACAATGACCATTTGGGGCTTATAAATGCCCAATGGGCATCTCACTCTGCAAGCCAGCAACCTGCCTAAAGGCATTCAGCTTGAATCATTGTGTGGATGGAGATACCCACTGTTCTGCCTCGCAGTCTTGGTGTTTCTCCTCTGCCCAGTCTCATGGTCTTAACTCGCCACCTCTACTATGGCCTCTGATGCTTGTAGTGTCTCTGCCCCTTCAGGCAGGTCTTTCATTTTGGCTAGTGGTTCATCTTTCTTGACAGTTGCGGATTCATATTTCTGTTCCTGCTTCTGAGATGACTGACTTACTTTTATCAACAGGAGAAATGCAAAACTAAACAGTCCCCATGTTTAGAGTCCTCTACAACTTCATTTTTTTTTTTACAAATTCCCACCCATTCATTGGGTGCAAGTTAGAAAGATTATAGTTAGATGAGCCATATTAAATAATTTCACTTTACCCAGGTAGAAAGTCAATATGTGGAAAAAAATCTTAACATGATAGTTATGCTACAGACATTGTTTATGATAGCATCAAATACCTAATAAGCATTTTAACTGAAAAAATACACTCACTTGGCCTCAGATTAGCTCTTTTATGTTAAAGAACCTCATTCATAATTAGCTATTAGATTTACGTTTTCTTATTGTGCATGAGCATAACCTGATTTGATGTACTTCAGATAGACTAAACTTCATGTATTTGACTCCTATTTTAATAATCTCTGAATGAAAAATACAATCATCCTTAATCAAGCAAACAACTCTGCCTTAGAAGAAGTACTGCCAGAAGATTCCTTAGAGGCAAGAATGATCAGAGTTCCTCTCACCTACCTTGAACTTGTTGTCATGAGAGACAAGTCTGAGGAGAAGGACATCATGCTTGGTACAGCAGAGGGTCAATGAAAAGAGGAAGACCACCCAACAAGATGAGTTGACACAGTTGCTGCAACAATGGGCTGAAACATAAGCACAATTGTGAGGATGGTGCTGGACATAACAGAATTTCATTTTGCTGAATATATAGTCATTATGAGTCAGAACTGACTCTGGCAGCAACTACAACATTTAATCCAAGAAATATTTACTTGAAAAATAATTTGATCATGCACTGTGGATAAAACAGCAAGCAAAATATGGCCAGAACCTGCCTTTATGGAATGTATCATGTAGTGCTGTGATTCTCAACCTTCCTAAAGCTGTGAACCTTCAGTACAGTTCCTCAAGTTGTGGTGAGCCCCCAGTGATAAAATTATTTTGTTGCTACTTCATAACTGTAATTTTGCTACTGATATGAGTCGGGTGACCCCTGTGAAAGGGTTCTTCGATGTGGTCAAGATCCACAGGTTGAGAACTGCTGCCTTAGAAAGAGGCCAGGTTGTCTACCTCCAGGAGGTCATAGCCATGGACATCTGGATGGAATGCAGTCCTTCTCTGCAATGCATGGAGTCACTGTGAGTTGAAATGCACTCAGTGGCAACCAGAACTGGTTTACGTGCTGGTTTCTATAGGGGTGATGCACATTGTCCATGGCATGTATAACTGGATGCATAGTTTCCTTGGTCACTGGGGGAGCTAATTATGCAAATTGACCATTTACTGAGAGTAAAACACTCAACAACAACAGCTAAAGCCACTGCCAGCAAGTTCATGGTGACTCAAAGATACACTATGGAACGGAGCAGAGCTGTCTCTTTGGGTTTCCAAGAGTATACATTTGTAAAGGAGTAGAAAGCCTCATCTTCCTCTCATGGACTGCCTCAGGGTTTCAAACCGCTGGCCTATGGTGTTACAATAATACTAGGTGGCCACAAGGAGTTCAAGATCTTTTGATAACTTAATCATGGATGACAGTAGGAGCCCAATATATATTTGTGAGAACTGCATAGGAAATAAGCCTCTGGTGATCTTCCTGTATCCATAATTGCAGGAAGGGAGAAAGTGGCTATTAACAGAGTACATTGGAGGGATGAGTACAGACAATCAAAGGGATAAACCAGACTTGAACAGCTAAAACCTCACCAGTTGACTCCATGGCTGATGCATGCTGGACCTGATCTAGTTTTCAACATTTTCTGTTTGTGTTTTGTTTGTTCATACTAGGGTTTTTCTCATAGGTGTTGTGCCATTGACTGTCACCCTCCTGAAGCTATATTAATATTTTTTAGTTTTTTGGTATATGAAACCCAGTCTTGCAGAAACTATTGGTACAACAAGTACAATAAGGGTTTCAGTGTGGGAGAGGAGGAGGGGGTACAGAGATGGTGGCGGATGGGGTCTGTGAAAGGGAAATGATGTCAATGAATCCAGGAAGAAAAAGAATGTTTGGAAATTGATTGTGGCAGCAATTATACACTACTACTTGATGTGATTGAACTACAGAATGGTATAAGTATTAATTCCCAATTATATATATATATATATATATATATATATATATATATATATATATATATATATATATATATATATATATATATATAAAGTTTTAAGTTGTCAGTACAAACGCACCCATCAGTGCTGGTACAGAAAGGCCTGGAGATCACCTTCTGTCAGGATTATAGGCCAGAATCCCTTATGGAGGAATTCTCCTCTGTCAAGGATGAGCGCACCGAGAGTCAGAATCGAGGTGGATATGACTGTGAAATAATGAACTCAATTTGAAGAGATAATTGTGAGTTCCTTTTATCTTCAGGTGGATTTCAGGCAACTTTGACATTTTCAAGTGAACATCTCAGATATACAGAAATCTAGGTGAACCTGGATATGAGTGGAGAGCCTCGGGCTGGAGATGCACCTGTGGGAGGCAGAAGCAGGTATTTGAGAAAGGAAGCAGCAGATCTCAGGGAGGTTGCCCAAGAAGGCAGCACTGCATGATATAAAAACCTAAAATCAAGCCAACATTTAAAGACTGGGCAGGAAGCAGAATCGTGGTAGAATACTTAAAACACAGAGAACGATATTTCATCACCTATCATTTCACTGTACACACATGCAAATTACAGCCCCTTTGGTGCCTAAGGTTTTCTCACTGCCATCAAGTCAATTCTGACTCCTGGTGACCCTTATAGGGCAGAGTAGAACTGCCCCCTATGGGCTTCAAAGACTGTAACCCTTTAAGAGAGTAGAAAGCCCTATGTTTCTCCCCCAGAACCCCTGTTGGTTTCGAACTTCAGACCATAAGGGCCACAACCCAATGCATATTCACTGTGCCACCAGGGTTCCTTTATCCTGAGCTCAGGGTACATTGTTATGTTTAATCAACAGAAAGAGTTAGTACTCCATCAACATTAGCAGTAAGTCAATCTGCCCAGAATATCTTTCAATTATAAACAGAAAAAAGACAATGAATAAAGAGAGGTCTATTCCAAGAGAAGTAAAACTTATGTAATCATTACTTCTCATTATAGTGTCTAGAGAACTGGGTTAAATGCCACTAAGCCTGTAGCATTCAATATTGTATTTGAGGTAAAATCCATGAGCCTTGGTTTCTCACAGAGTACATAATAAAATTGCAACAGGTCCGCTATTATGATATTAAAATTTTCAACAAGATTGGTAGGAATCATCTTTTCCTGGTTTTGCTACATTCAAACTTTCACATAATTTAATGAAATCTGGAGTCCTGGTGGCATAGTGAGCTATGTGTTGAGCTGTTAACCAGGAGGTCAACTGTTCAAAACCACTAGAAGCAACATGGGAGGAAAAATGAGGCTTTCTACTCCAGTTAATATGTACAGTCTTACAATCCCATATGGGCAGTACTAATCTGTCTAATAAGGCACTATGCTGTCAACACAATGAAATGGACTTAGGTGTTTATTTATTTATTTTTAGGGTTATAAACTTCAGATGTCACTATGTATACGTTTAATGTTAATGATGTTAACTATTGAGACATATGTACATAAGCTGTCATTCAGACATCTTGGATTTTTAAAACCATTTTGATATTTTCAATTATATTTAAATACAGTATTTTTTTCTTACTAAGGAGATAAAAACAAAAGAAACAAAACAAAGAGTAAAGCCACTGATTCACAAGTTCGGCTTTAGGAATCAACTCCTTCATCTCAAGACGAAAGACCAGTCATCACCTGGATTCCTGAGCTGTCCGGGGAATTTTTCCTCCAAGCGGGAAACAGCACAGCCTGACTATCAGGGAGGGTCTGCTTCTTCCTCTCCAGAATGGGCTCGCTCTCCTAGAACGAGACCAAGACCCTTAGGTCCATGTGACTTTCCAGGTCTAAGGTGACACTGGCCTTGACTCTAGCGAAAAGGACCGGATGGTGCAGTTAGTGCTATTCTACACCAGGTTCATTGAAACCCATGGAACACATCCAAGGGCTTCACTTAGACTCCTGAGCGGTCCGTGGAATTTTCCTGCAGGCAAGAAAGAACGCAGCTCCCCAACAACGAAACCTTCGCTTCCACGGCCGTTTCCAAAATGGAACTCTGCTAACGACACCTTCATAGAAGCTTACTGGGGGACCTGCAGGAGAGGACGCCCGACGTCAGAGGCGGAACACTTGAGTCCCATTGGTTTGTTCACTTTCGTGCTCACTCACAGTCCTCAGGGAGAGAGCCGATCACAACCTGTACTACCTGTACACTGAAACCCGAGTAGTAGTCTGCGTTCAAGATCCTCGGAGGTGAAGAGCCCTAACTGGGCGTGTTCGGGCAAAGAGCTCCATTTTCCACGTCTGGGGGTCAAGGGGGTGCTCGCCGGACCATTGTTCTACAAAGAGCCTTAGCCACTATTCGTCGCACCTATCCTGGCATTCATAAAAAGAAAACAAAAGGCAAAAAAAGAAAAAACCAAACCGCCCATTCACAATGACAGAATGCAACAAAGACAACCCTCAATCTAAGGCAAAGCTCAGAATAGGAAAACATGGAACTCAATCATGGTGGATCTAGAAGGATTTCAAATGACAAGGTGTTTTTTCTCACCTACGTACAGTTGCAGCTGTCATCGCTACAGTGATAAGCAGGGCTTTCCATCACTTTCCCACACTAAAAGAAGAGAAGGACTACTTCAGTTTGAAAAGTACACACTGAGCACATTGCACTCTCCTCGCCACCTAGCCCCACACGTCTACACCCCACTTGTTCACATGTAACGATCTCTGGGAATCCACCATCCAGTGAATAGAGTTGAACATAGACCTTCATCTGCCTCAGACCCCCCTGGCAGAAGCCTATGGGCTTCGTACCTATCAGTTTTGTCCTGGGCTCACATAGTCAGTGGAAGTGGCTTGAGTGGTGCCCACTTCATCATTAGCACCTTTATTTTCACTCCTGAGTGAAGCATTGCTGGGAGCCAGAGACAGTGTGTATCTGAGGCCCTGGCCCTCACACTAAAGACAAGCCTTTCCTGATGTCTCAGAGTCAACGGAGACAGCTAGGTACACCACGTAGAGGCTGCATTAGGATGGCTAGGCTGGGGACTGGGCATGGAGGTGGGGTGCTGGGGATGGCAGTTGAGCAGAGATGATTCTGAGACCTCTTATGTTCATGCTTTCAGGGACTCTTCCTTCTTCATTCGGAATTCAGATTTTGACTTGACCTGGACTTGGAATTCCTCTTTCTGCTTCTTTGAAGCACTTAGAATCAGGGATGGGGTTTGTATTCCAGACTTAGGCCCTACCAAAATACAGGCAAGCCAAGGGAGGGCAGGTTGTGCTACAGTACTTCCAGGGGGCTCCCACAGCTGAGCGCTAGGATGGGGCTCAGGGTCACTCTGCTTTGGTGCGGCTTTCAAAGTAGCACTATAGGGCCACCCTTGGCCTCCAGGGAGGGTCTGTTTCTCCTCCCTCTCCAGAGGGGGGGTCTGCTCTCCTAGACCAAGTCCCTTGAAGTCATGCGACTTTCCAGGTATAAGGTATCCATGTGGCCTTGAGTCTAGAGGGAGTGACAAGATAGTATAGTAAGTTCTATTCTGCATGGGTTCAGGGGACCCACAAAAATGCATCCAAGGTCTTCACCTGGACTCCTGAGATGTGTGAGGAATTTTCTTCCAAGAAGGAAATAACACAGCTCCCCCAAAGTTGAAGGCTTCACTTCCAGGGGCCCTTCCAAAATTGAAGTCTGGTAATGTCACCTTTGCAGAAGCATATCGGGGAGCCTCGAGGAGCCAAAAAGGATACTGGGGCTTCTAGGACACCTGATGTCAGAAGCAAGGCCTTGAGTCCGAATGGATTGTGGAGGGTGGTCCTTTCATGCTTACTCATATTCCTCTGTGAGTGAACTGATCATATCCTGGACCACCCATCAATAGAAACCTGAGTCCAGGCACAGTTCAAGTTCCTCCATCCTGCACAGGCCTAAGTGGGGAAGTCTGGCATAGATCTCTGTTTTCCCCATCAGGATGGCATGGGAGTGCCTGTTTGATCAATGATCTGCAGAGCCTCTTCTGGGGATACCTCTGCCTGCCCCCTATGGGCACAGGGCCCACTCCTGCTGGTGCTCAGGCACAACTCTCCCCCTCAGCAGAACTGGGGCCTCCCACTTTAACCCCAAACCTTCTCTTCCAGGGAAACAGAAGTAAGGATTAGTTTGTAGTAATTCGTTTCCCAGAACTCAATTTCAAGTCAAAGAAAGCCCTTGCGGCACACGAGGGAGGGGGGAAGGGGAGGGAGGGGAAAAAAAAGAGGACCTGATGCAAAGGGCTTAAGTGGAGAGCAAATGCTTTGAGAATGATTGGGACAGGGAATGTATGGATGTGCTTTATACAATTGATGTATGTATATGTATGGATTGTGATAAGAGTTGTATGAGTCCCTGTAGAAAGTTGAAACAAGACGCCTACCTCACCCCATGCACAAGAATACACTCAAGGTGGATCACAGATCTAGAAGTCAAACCCCAAACCATCAGGACCATTAAGGAGGGAATCGGGACTAATCTCAGAGCACTGGCCCAGGGAGCACATAGGCTCACTGCAACAGGGAAGGGGACACACACAGGTGATCTGGAAATCGACAAATGGGATCTAATAAGAATAAAACACCTGTGCACCTCGAAAGACTTTGCCAAGAGGGTGACAAGGCAACCCACAGACTGGGAGAAGATTTTTAGTAATGACACGTCAGACAAAGGGCTCATTACTAAAATCTACAACACCATCATGACCTGCAAAAAGAGGAAAACAGTTAACCTCCTAAGGAAGTGGGCAAAAGAAATGAGAAGAACTTTCACTAGAGAGGAGATCAATATGGCCAATAAATATATGAGAAAGTGCTCGAAGTCCCTTGCCATAAGAGAAATGCAAATCAAAACAACCATGAGATACCACCTAACACCCCTGAGGCTAGCCCAGATCAGTAAATCAGAGAGCAACAAGTGTTGGAGGGGCTGTGGTGAAATAGGAACCCTCCTCCACTGCTGGTGGTCGTGCAGATTTGTACAGACACTGTGGAAAGCAATCTGGCGATACCTAAAGAAAATGGAAATTGATCTACCTTACGACCCAGCCATCCCTCTACTGGGCATATACCCGGTTGAAGCAGCAAATAAAACACGACCAGTCATATGCGCTCCAATGTTTATTGCGGCACAATTCACAATAGCAAAGACTTGGAAACAGCCTAAGTTTCCATCGATAGACGAGTGGATTAGCAAACTTTGGCACATACACACAATGGAGTATTATGCAGCACTAAAAAGCACCGATGAGCACATGAAACACGTTATTTCATGGGAAGAGCTGGAAGGAATTATGCTAAGCGAGGTAAGCCAGTCCCAAAGGGACAGGTACAACATGAGTCCTCTGAGGTAAGTACAATCAGCATGACAGAAATGGGGCATTAATCCACCCAAGGGGAGAGTATGGTTTATATCTCCACAGGGAAAGTGGGACCAGACTTCAACCCAGTGTCGCAAGGTGTGAATGCAATATCCCGGCGTGGAGGACGGAACCGGTGGAGAGGTCTGGGAGGCAGGCCCCAGCACCATAAATTAAGTGGATTCCTGCCCCTCCCCCGAAAAGAACTTGTTCCAAAGGACGACATTGACCCTGCAGCTATGGGAGATGGACATATTTGATCAGAGCACACGGGAGCAGTTGAAGGGGCAGGAGGAGAGAGTGGAGCACAGCCTGGCCCACCAGGCCGTGATGATGATGTTCCTGAGTAGAGCAGCCAGTCCACAGAGAGAACAACATGGCTGGCCCTACTATGAGACATGATGCCCCTCAGTGACTAAGGGCGATACAGGGGACAGCACCGGAGACACAGTGTGGGAATTGCACCTGACCTGATCCCACCACACCGAGGCAATGCACTGGGGGAGTGCAGCGGAACAGCAAGGGAATGGAGTGGCAAGGTCCCCAGGGAATGCTGAAAGTGGACTTTGGGGCCAGGGCGTGGTGCCCCAACAGACTGGACTGGAAAACGCTCCTAAGGGCCAGCAAAGATCCCTGAACTAACTACAAGCTTTTCTCTTGTGAACTGTTTTGTTCTGTTCTTTTTCAGTGGTTTGTTTTGGTTGTTTTGTTGTCTGGTTGTATACTGTTGCTTTGTGTTCCTCTGTCTAGTTTTCGTGCATGTTAGTGACTCCACAGGTCTGTCTGAATAGGACAGGCTGGATGAACTATCTGGATGAAAAACAACGGGACCGACAGTTCCGGGGGGACTTGGGGTGGGGGGTAGGGGGGGGGTAAGGAAGTGGTGTTAACAAACCCAGGGACAAGGGAAAAACATGGGACCCCAAAGGGTAGAGAAGGGGGAGTGGCAGGCCTGGTGGGAAATGATCAAGGGTAAGGTTGCTTAGAGAATAGGTATACTCTAGCCCAGGTGGCAATGAAGCATGGTAGTAGGGCAGGAGGAAGGTCAAGGGAGATGGAGGAAAGAGCTAGGAGTCAAAGGGCATTCATGGAGGTCTAGACAAAGACATGTACATGCAAATATATATAGGAGGTTGGGGAAATAGATCTTTGTGTCTATATTTATAGGTCAAGTATTAAGGTGGCGGAAGGACCTTGGGCCTCTACTCAAACACTCCCTCTATGCATGAATACCTTCTTTTATTAAATTGGAACTCTATGATGCTCACTCTCCCGACACAACGGCTGGAGCCAAAATGGGTGAACAAGTAAATGTGGTGAAGAAAGCTGATGGTGCCCGGCTATCAAAAGAGATAGTGACTGGGGTCTTAAAGACTTGAAGATAAACAAGCGGCCATCTAGCTCAGAAGCAACAAAGTCCACATGGAAGAACACACCAGCCTGTGTGATCGAGTGGTCCCAAAGGGATCAGTTACCAGGCATCAAAGAACAAAAAAGCATATCATTGACTGCACACCTCCATGATAGGATCGCTGAAGACAAATGGGTGCACAAGCAAATGTGGTGAAGAAAGCTGATGGTGCCCGGCTATCAAAAGAGATAGTGTCTGGGGTCTTAAAGGCTTGAAGGTGAACAAGCGGCCATCTCGCTCAGAAACAAATAAGCCCACATGGAAGAAGCACACCGGCCAGTGCGATCACGAGGTGCCCAAGGGACCAGATATAAGGCATCATGCAAAAAAAAAAAAAGATATAAGTGTGTGTATGTATGTGTATTTATGTGTATATGTATATATGTATGTGTATATATATATTATATTAAATGAAGGGGGAAGTGCAGAGTGGAGACCCAAGGCCCAAGTGTCGGCCAATGGAGATCCCCTCATAGAGGGGCTTAGGAGAGGAGATGGGTTAATTAGGGTGTGAGGTAGTATCGATGAAGAACACAGCTTTCCCCCAGATCCTGGATGCTTCCTCCCCCCAACTACCATGATCCGAATTCTACCTTGCAGGGCTGGATAGGACAGAGGCTGTACACTGGTACATATGAGGGTTGGAGATACAGGGAATCCAGGGTGGATGATACCTCCAGGACCAAGGGCGTGAGGGACGATGCTGGGAGAGTGGAGGGTGAGTGGGTTGGAAAGGGGGAACTGATTACAAGGAGCCACATGTGACCTCTTCCCTGGGAGAGGGACAGCAGAGAAGGGGGGAAGAGAGACCCCGAATAGGGCAAGATATGACAAAATAACGAGGTATAAATTACCAAGGGCATATGAGGGAGGGGGGAAAAGGGAGGGAGGGGGGGGGAAAGAGGACCTGATGCAAGGGGCTTAAGTGAAGAGCAAATGCCTTGAGAATGATTGGGACAGGGAATGTATGGGTGTGCTTTATACAATTGATGTATGTATATGTATGGATTGTGGTAAGAGTTGTTGGAGTCCCTAATAAAATGTAAAAGAAGAAAAGAGGAGAAAAAAATGATTAGGGCAAAGACTGTACAGATGTGCTTTATACAATTGATGTATGTATATGTATGAACTGTGAAAAGAATTGTATCAGCCCCAATAAATTGTTAAAAAATGTAAAAAAAGAAAAGAGGAGAAAAAATGATTAGGGCAAAGACTGTACAGATGTGCTTTATAAAATTGATGTATGTATATGTATGAACTGTGATAAAAGTTGTATGAGCCCCTAATAAATTGTTAAAAAAAAAGAAAAGAAAGCCCTTGCTTTACACAACAGAACTGCCCATCCCGTTCTCCTGACCTTGGGGGAATGAAGGGGTTGTGAACCCTTTCTTCCTCAGGGCAGCTAAGTTGGTTCACACCACCAACAGCTAGGTCAGCAGAGTTTCTAAGCGTCACATGCCTGCCACAATTTCTACACCCTCCCTTCACTGATCCCACTGAAGAGATGTTTTCCATAACCCCCAAGCGCCCTTAAATGAGGAACTTGACTTGCAACTGAAGGTGAATGAAGGTAAACCCTTAGAGGTAAAGACATATTCAATTTTCAAAATCAAGCTGAGAAAGGAATCAGAGAAACCAAACCTCGTCCACCATCTGTTCCTCTGTTTTTACGTGAAGAGTTGTGGGTGGGGTGGGGAATAGTGGGTTATTTAACACTTCAAGGTGTGTTAGTCTGGGTAGACTAGAGAAACAAGTTAAAAAATGCTATGTGTATAAAAATAATTTTATGTACAAGATCATTTGAATATTGAGAAAAGCGTCCCAGCCCAGTGCTGATCAAGTCCATAAGCCTTATATTTAGTCCATATATCTGATACCAATCTATAAAGACCTCTTCAGACTCATGAAACACATGCAATGTTGCCAAGTATACAGGGATGACAGACCATTCGGTAGAAAGTATTTGGATCCTGTGGCAGTGTAAGTATCTTAGCGTTGTCAGGAGTCTCCACATGGCTTCTCCAGCTTCCAGGGCTGCATCAGGGTATGTCCATATGGCTTCTCCTCAGGGTCGTCTCACAGGGAGTCATCAGAGAGAGGTGTCTCCCTTCTCCAAGGAAGAAAATACCAGATTTTCCTGAATTCTCAGGAGAAAGGCATGGCCACACAGAGGCCTCATTGGCTATGACCCTAATGACAGACTAGACTCCACCCCTTCACTTTTAATCTTCCCTAATCCCAAAGTGATGCCAGATTATATAACTACCACATAAGGCAATCCTTATTATGAACATATATTATCCTCTTGAGATGGACAAAAACCCTCAGAATGAAAGAGAGGCATTAACAGTGGTGGCAGGAGGCCTGAGGCTGTGTCTAGACCATTTACTACAGCCAGGCATGACAGGACCCATGGTTCTGGATCTCTCTCCTTCACCTCTCATAGATTCTTCATAGTGGGATGTGAAGACACTGGGTCAGTATCATTGATCTCAGACAAGAAGTCCAGGAAAGTCGTCTTCTTAGCTTCCACGTGGGTTCGGGGGCCCCACAGGAATTCCTGGCATGAAGGCTAACTGTTGTGCACCCGTCGGTAATCCCCATGCTTTAGCTTCAGCAGATCTTTGGTGATGAGTTTCTTGGGCTCTCTGTAGATGAAGGGCTTCTTCCCAGGAAATATACTCATAATTTTCCAGAATTGCCAGATCTGCTGCTCAGGGGCACTGTTAACTTTCATCCCAGGAGAGACATCAGTGGACTGATCTTCAGAAGCCCCCTGCCACGATGAACCTTTCCATGATTGGAAGGTTCATTTTGCGGACAGGATCATAGGATTGAGCACCAGATGGCACCCCTTTATATTAACTGCAAACATTATCACAATGATCTCCATGTGCTCAGATGCTCCTTTGAGGATGTCAGGGACGTCTCCCTGTACTTTCCTTTAACAATCTTCATCATGGTTTCATTTGTAGTAGGCTGATGCCTTTCAGACTTCTCCATCAAGGAGTCCTGCAGCACATTTGCCTTCTTGGTTACAGGGACTCGGTGTGAGTGCTTGATGGAGACTGCAGCCTGGGAAGTGCTAAGATGTTCTATACTTTGGTCAGTGGCTCCTAGTGCACCCACTGTTTGACAGTCTTAGAAGATGCCTCTCTAGATTCCTCTTACTGCTCACCTATGCTGAAACAGACTCTCATTCTTTTCCCGACCCACACTTTTCTGCTTAAATTAGGGTGTCCACCTCTCCCTGAGACCCCTGCACACATCAGCTGGCTAGGGATCACCCGAGGCTGATAGCAGAGGCTAGCTCTGTGTTTTCTGCAGAACTTGGTCCTCTCAGCTCTCATCTTTCTAGGATTTGGGGCATGACTGAGATTTCTTTCCCCACCTGCCTGGGGCCCAAAACCTCAGTTCAAGGCTCTCAAATTCCTAATGCCCCAGAGAAAGGATTCTTGGAATGCTACTGAACACAAATCCTGGCTGGCCCTTCCAGGGACCATATTCAGATGTAGGCACTGTGGGGCCACTTTCATTCAAGGATGGGCAGTGCCCTCATTCCTCAGGGTTCTCACCGTGGCTTTGGACAACAATTTGGGTCACTCATGTTCGTTTAGCCAAAATCCCTTATTTCCTGAAATGCCCTAGAAGGAAGTGGATGCTTCTCTGTCACCAATGGTGGGATGAGCGGCACGATTGGTTTTCATAAAACCAAACTACCCGAAGGCATGCAAGTATTCTTGCTCATGGATGTGCCATGTGTGTCCCAGAGGAACCGCATTCCATACGGGCTTTCCATGGATATGGTTTTCCTGAAATAGATTGCCAGACCTCTCTTCTGAGATGCTGCTCAGTGGATTTGAACCAATACCCAAAATCTCACTGCCATTGAGGTGATCCCAACTCATAGTGACCCTATTGGGGAGGGTAGAACTGTCCCTGTCTATTTCCAAGAGTGTACCTCTCTGTGTGAGTAGAAAGCCCACAGAACAGCTCTTGGTTCCGGACTGCTGACCATGCAAACAGTCCGCCAACTGGGAGATTCAAGTGTCCATTTTTCTCAGTTAATAGCCCATAATTTAGCAATGGCTAGCACTTAGAGACGACTGCCCAATACTTAAATTAACTATAAACTCACTTCCATGGAGTTCATTTGGACTCATAGCATCCCTATCCAAACCAAACCAAACTCACTGCCATCAAGGATGCCCAGGTATAACAATCCTGTAGGATAGGTAGAACTGCCCCCCTGTGAGTATTTGAGACTGTGACTGCTTACAGGAATAAAAAGTCCTGGGTCTTTTTCCTAGTGAGAAACAGGCAGTTTTGAACTGCTGACCTTGATGTTAGCAGTTGAGCATTTAACCCACTAAAGCACCAGGGCTCCATAGAAACACTATAGAGCATAGTAGACTGCTCATCTTGAATTTTCGAGGCTCTAAATCTTTAGGGAAACCTAAAGTCTCAGCTTCCCCCGAGGGAGCTTCCCCCGAGTGCTTTTGAATCACTGACCTGGAGGTTAGCCTTCAATGCATCCCTACACCACCAGGGCTCTGGACATTTACATAGGAGTCTCACCTTGACTTCTAGGAGCTGAGCATGTTTACCTCTTCTCCTTTGGAGTTGCCATCGTTAGACCAAGACCCGCAGTTTTTGGAGACTTCTTATAAGGCTTCACCCTGTAATCCTGCCTTAGCCGATTAAGGCTGAGAATTAATGAGGGCTTTGTGCCTCCTCATTTTATGAGGGTAAATGGGGTGCTCTGTCCTCCATTCTTAAAAGAGCCAGAGACTTTGTTCCCTATTCACCTGGACCTCACATCTTCAGACTAAGGCCCTGAAAAACCATACAATCCCAAAAGAGGAGATCAAGGAGAGTGATATCCAGCTACTTCTGCCTGCCACCTACCCCCATCAGTAATGGCATCAGGAAAGTGCCTCAGTCTTTATGCATGGATTTTGCCTCTACACCTGACAGTCTGAAGGATTCCTGTCTTCCAATTTGAGGTTGACTCCCTTAGACCAATGTTTCTGAAGGTTTACTTACTGTTCCAAACAGGCCTGACTTACCTGCTCTCTACATCTGAGAGCAGGTAAGGCAGGTGCCTGTGAGATCCCCTTATAATTGTGTCTGTTATGTTTCTCACTCTTCATCCATCAGCCCACATGCAACGACCCCAGCCTGTGTGCTCCAACGATAGTAATTACACTACCACACACAAAGCAGGGGATGCTTACAGGGTTTACATGGTCAACACACGGACTACCAAAACTATGGAAGCCCTGAAAGTCAAAACTCCATTAGTGGAGTAACCGTGTAAATTTAGCCTCAGGTTCATCCCCTAAGAACAAAGTCCAGGGATGTGAATACCCTGGTATCAAACAGAGGGCATGGTAATGTTGATGACAGGAGATGTCGTAGGTTAAAATGCACTTTCTTAAACTTGAAGTCCTTTTGAACCCATTTTAAAGTTGTTTCGATTTTCAATATTTTAAGCTTAATTAAATGAGATTTTCTGGTCTTTTTTACTCATTGCTGTTGCTGCTGTTTTATTTTGTTTGTTTTCTTTTTTGCTTCTAGATTGTGCTTTTTTTTAAATGTCTGTGCACAAAATCTGTGATAGGGAAATCTACAGACAATGTACCTGGATTCATAACCAACTAGGGGCATGTCAGGAGAGAATGTGGGACCCGGGGAGCTCACAAGCATGTGTATGAGAAGGAAAGGTCCTGAAATAATTTTGGTGGCTGTACAACTCCTCTTAATTCATTTGAACACTCAGATCATAAAATATGTGTTGAAAATGACATAAAACTATTTTGAATAATGTGATCTATCAATCCAGAAAGAATGTATACAAACTTTCCCAAGTATGCTTTCTGCCATTTGAATAACAATAAATTGTTCAGCCAGTAAATTAAAAATGTGGACAAGTCAAAATTTATCTTGCTTTATTTTCCGCCCCTGGCATTTCATGATCCCAATAATCTAACAGAGGGGTTCCTTGAGGTTTTCAAAATACTCTCTAATTTCAGATCAGATGATCTAATCTGAGGAGAGGGAAACGTCAGTTTTCACATGGGGCAAGGAGAGTTGTCACACCTGAGCCAGTTGAATGCATTCACCAGGAGAGCAGCATTCGCCAGGCGAGCAGCATTCGCCATGGCTGTCAGGTGGGGTTGGGGTCTCCCTTCCTCATGCTCAGCCTACTCATAGAGGGATGAGAGGTGAATGAGAGTAACTTTGTTGACTTTGGCCAAAAACTCAAGTATTTCTGCTCTTAAATTATCAGCAAGAAGTCTGGGCCCCACAGGAATTCATAGCAGGGTGGGTCACTATTAGGTACCTGAAGGTACTCCAAGTGCCTCAGCTTCACCAGGTCTTTGGTAATGAGCCTCTTAGGCTCTCAATAGATATAATGCTTCATCCCTGGAAATATACGCACCATCCTGAGGAATTCCCAGATCTCCTGCTCGGTGTCATCATTGCCCTTCATTAATTTCACCCCCAGTACAGTCATTAATAGCCCTGTCTTGGGCAAGCCACTGCCAGGATGGACCCTTCAATTGTTGGGGAGGTCCAATTTGCTGACAAGAAAGTAGGAGTCTAACATGGAGTAATATTTCCTTACTTCAACTTCATACCTGACCTCAACTCACTCATCTGCCTTCTTAAGAATCTGGTGAAACCGGTCTGTGAATGTGGGGCTGATAATCTTCATCTTGTCTGCCTTGGAAACGTGCTGCTCCATTTTAAACTTGTACAGCATGAAGTGCTCCAGTATATCTACCCTAAATTCCAGAGTGTCACGGTACATGTCCTCATTGTTGGGGTAATATAAACTTTCCTTAGATGGTCCCTTGGATCCTTGGTAAGCTACTCTGTGCATAGAACTCTTTATGGTAGAAAAGAGTTCCTGGCGCTCTTGGGGTGTACGATGGACATTAGCAGCAGGAGAACTCTGGGGGTACCTGTCATGAAGAGGAGAGGAGGAAGAGGAACTTGGCCCTTGTCACACTGCTGCCTCAGTATGAGCACTTCCATGACCATGGGCTTCACTTTGAACTTTGCTGGTGTTTCTCATAAATCTGGGGTTTATACTTGTGATGTGGTGGCATAGCTACTCTGGTCAAGTTCAACATTCAATACCCTAAGCAGTAGAGCAGGTGATGTGAGCTCGGGGAAAATTGGACGCCAAGAAGATGTACACCCCTCAGCACGAAGATGTCTCCTTGGCTTTACTGAAGCCACCTCTGTGGTCTCCCACGAGGGCACAATCCTAGGATCACCAAACCTTCCTTGGTCCTGGGAGTCTGCCTTTGAAAATTCTGAGAAGGAAGGTAGAGTAAGCAATAGGTTACTGCCTGCCAGGTCTGCCTGAGGTTTACTGGGGCTGAGAGCCGGGTCTCATACAGGGGAAGTCCAAATTCTTCAGGGGGTTGTGCCTGGTCATGTTTAGAGTAGCCTGTCAAGTGGAATGACAGCTCTCTTGTCCCCTTTTACTTCTACTGCTCTTAAAGTGAGCCCTATATTCAAAGCAAGCACCCCCCTGGGACCCCCAAATGCATACATGGAGAACTTCATTTTACCATGTTGACCCAAATCACCAAGTATTGATAGCTGTCTTGGAATCACTCATAGATCCTTCAGCTGTTATTCAGAATTTTCCTCTCTTTTCCATGGAGAAGCTCAGAGCCAACCCCTTGGTTGCCTAATGGCTGGATCCTCAGAGCATTGGTCTCACTTTCTTGGGATCTGATGTCAACAAGTGAGGGGGAAGCACCACAGCCCCTTCACCCAGGCCTGGACTTTCAAGACCTAAAAGGAGGAAAGAAAGTTAGAGATCTTGCTGTCCCTTCTATTTAAAAGTGAATGGTCTCCTCAGTCATAGCCTGGACTGTGGGTTGACCTAAGATAACCTCTCCCTTGTCCTGAGGCTTCATCCTGAGACAAGCACTTCTCTGGTATTGCAAGGAGCAGTGATGGTTGACTCATTTGACCTCTCCTCTCTCTGTTCTCCAAGGTTTACTGAGATCAGGGCAGGAATTCTAGGATTTTCCAACTGTCATCAGGATGGTGATCTGCCTAGGACCCAAAACCTTCCTCTTGTCCCCAGTATAAAAGCAGGATACAGTTCTAATCTTGACTTGAGAACAGCCCTTTCAGCAAGCCCTTCAACCTCCTAAAACAGCATAAGAGTCTAATCCCCCCCCTTAATCCATAGCCACGTGTCTAGGAAGCCCTTAAATGACAGTGACCATGTTCTCTTCTTGGCTGCCCTGCATGGAGCCCTTCATGCCAAAGAGAACACAGAAGCATGACTTTCATTGACCCCATATATTCTGAATTGTCGGTCTCCAGAAACCACCTACATGGAATGTCCTTGTATACATTTGCATGTGTCTAATTTTAGACTCTCATTAAAGTTGGACCTCCTGAACAACATTTGTGTTCCCTGCTGACGATGCAGTGACTGGTTTCCCCTCAAAAAGTGAGGAGAGAGGACCAAGCAGGTTGCCCAGGAAGTGGGTTGTCAGAGATCTAGGTCTTCTCTTCACCATTCCAACCTTTGTATCTAGTTTCCATTCTTAAACACTTACTTGCTACAAGAAAGGAAATGGATTGGATCATTTTTTGAGCCATTCCTGCTTTTAGGATACTAACTTAAAAAAATTAATGAGGCCATAGATGATATAACCTGTTAACTTCTAGACTAAGAACCAAAGTGTTGGTTGTTCAAACTGACCCAGAGGCAGCATGGAAGAAAGGCCTGTCCAACTGGTCAAAGCCTTGAAATCCTATGGAGCCTATTTCTGCTCTGAGACATATTAGGATGCTAAAAGTCAGAATCAATTCAACATCAGTAAGTTTGCTAGTTTTCTCTTTTAGTTAGTTAGGTAGTTGTTTGGACGATGGCAACTGGCATCATCTATGTAGATAATCAGTCACCCAACATTACTTCCTGCTTTATTTACTAATATCTCTGTTGAATTGTGGTGTATTTCATGCTTTTACTATGTATTCCAAAACATTACTTAGCATACAAGGTCCTTTTTATGAGTCTGAAACATTTTAGAATAGTGAGAAAAGTAAGTAGTTTAATAAATTGGACTGACCTGTGTGGTAGTTACATAATCTGTTGTCAATTTGAGACATATGAGTGAAGGGGTGGAGGTTAGCCTGTCAATCATAAACATCTCTCTTAGTGCGGCGAGCCCACTTACTGGAGGATTGTAAATACTAAAGAAAAGAACAATTAGTTATCAATAAAAGAAGGCAAGATATCGAAAAGCAAATTCACCAGTGGTTGAAAGAAAATCTAAACATGTGTTAACCTAAGCATATTGAAGGGGAGCAAACCAGTACAAAAACATATATTTGGGGGAGGTGCACATGTAATCCCCTAGGGTAGAAATAGAGTAATTATGAGTGGCATTGAGCCATCCAAAGGGATGTGGGAGGTTATGATTCCAATAGGGATAGACTCCAATATTCATGGTAATATTGAAGAGCTAAGTAGCGATCACTTCGTTAAGAAGGAACTTTAGTTCTTAACATAGATTTTCACTACTGGCCATACACATATAGTCAGTGTTTCTTAATGTTTCCTTCACTATGTTTCATATAGAAGAATTAAGAAGTAATCCCAGAGAATTTTCTGGGGGTGATTCTGATCTAAAGGAGACCAATCACCATTAGTATTAATGGTCCAGGGGGTTATAGTGGTGTTTATATATTATAGAGGTTGGCCACAAAAGACTCAGAGATCTCCCACATTTCAAGTAAAAGGTAGGGAAGACATATCAAGCAAGATATTAAAATTCTTTCTTGTATGACTGAGCTAACTAAGGTCATAAACCTATTACTCTTGACTAAGGAGACCCAAAGATGGCAATTAGCTATACAATTCTGCACATAACTAGGATACACACAAAAAATAAAAGTAAATCCTTTAGGTAGCAAAGACTATCAAGCAAATAAATACAATTAATTAAGCTTGAAAAAAATTGCCCCCCAAACGAGGTGTTTAACTATACCTTGTTCAGTTATAGGAGTATAAAAACAAGCAACAACAAAACATAAAACAAACAAATTAGTTCCATCCCTGTGTCAGGTAAATCTTTTAGAAACAAAAGGCTTAAGTCTTCTGTAGGTTTATAGGAGTATTTAGGCTGGAGCACTGGCTCTTAGGGAGTTTAGTCTCTGGGTATTTGTCCATGCTGACCCAAGTCCTCAAGAGTGTGTGATGCACCCAAGTATCAATTCCCACAACCTTGGCTGGAGTCTGGGTAAATGGTGATTCTCTTTCCCTGTCCTATTTCTAGGGCTCAGATTAAGGCAACCAGTTCTGCCAGGAGAGTGCTGGTTCCAGGGGGCAAGGGATCACTCTCAAGGATCACTTTTACGATCTGCACTGCCTTTGCAGCCTAGTGGATGCCATTCTTGACCAAAGAATTAACACCTGTGAAAGAGTTAGATCAGAACTTCCCAAAAGGATGCCTTTTAGGTCATCCCTGGCAGCATAGTTGTTTAAGATGACTTGCTGACTGTCATGCAGGGGATTCTGTCCTTCTTCTGGTAAAAAAAAAAAAAAGTGTTGTAGGATTTAGGGAAGTGCAGGTTCGAATTTGCACCACTGGCCTTTTTGTAGACAGGTGATTGTCAGAAAGCCACAGGCTTCACTTAGCATTTAGGACCCCAGTGATATGGTGTGAGGTAGACACAGTCAAGTCTCTTCCCTGTGTCAATTTAGATGCATCAGGAGGGCCACCGCCGCCACCACTTGGAGACAGTGGGGCCATCCTTTTGCAACCATGTCAGTTTCCTTGTTCAAGTATGCAACTGATGTTTGTACAGGGCTCCTGGTTTGGGTTGGCACACCTAAGGTGATCCTTGTTTGTTTGTTTGTTTCAGTTAAATTGACATTTTGTCCAGTGGGGATACTAAGAGAAAGAGCATTTAGAAGAGCTCACTTTAATTGCTAAACGCCTGTTTTTCCTCAGGCCCTAAAGAGAAATTGAGACAACATTGTTTCTGGGTTTCCTTGAGGAGAGTACACAGGGAACAAACAATTTCACTGTACCCTGGGATTCATAACTGGTAGAACCCAGTGATACTCAAGAACTCTCTGGACTATAGGGCCGACAACAACTCAAGACATGTCCCCTTAGCTGGAGCATACTGCAACAGAGGACAATACTGGGGACACATGGCAGGGAGTGTGGTCTGACAGCCCCCTCCACCAGTGGGGTTAACCAAGAAGAGAACAATATAACAGGTCAGCACTAAGGGCAAACTAAAGTCACAAAGACCCTAAAGAGCCTCCAAAATAGACTTTAGGCTAGCAGGAGCAATCCCCAGAATTCCCCCAGGACCAGTGGGAAGACAGTCATAAAGGTCAGCGGACAGGCCCGGAATTATGTATGTTTTTTTCTCTTTTTCTTTTCCTTTTTCAATCTCTTTCTTTCTTTTCTCTTCTTTCTTTCTTTCTTTTTTAATCTATGTCATCCATGGTTTGCCTACTTAAATAAGATAAGCAGGGGAAGCAAGCTCGAGGAGAAAGCAATGGGAACAATGGTCCGCAAGGACTTAGTGCGAGAGGGTGCAATGAGCAAACAACAGCACAGACAGGGGAACAACTAGGGAATTAAAACCAACAACAAGAAGGATGGCGAGATCCTAGGGGTGTTGCACTAACAGTAATCTAGCTGAGAGGAACTACCAAGAGGTGGAAGTAGGGTGAGTGTGATGGCGGATCAGGGGGAAGGTAAAAGAACACTGAGGAACAATTAAGGAAGCAAAGCTATGAATAGAGGTATAAGCCTAGGTGTGTACCTGTGTAAACACATTAATCCATAAAAATAGAGGTATTTGCCTATGTACATATATTTATAAGGCAATACAATGAAGTAGTAGACAGACTTTGGGGCTCTGCTCATGCCCTCCTTCAATTCAAGAACAGTTCATTCTAACAAACTGGCATTCTATGATGCTCACCATACTGGCATAATCGCTGATGACAAAATGGGTACATGGCAAATGTGGTGAAGAAAGTGAATGGTGCCCGACTATTAAAAGATATAATGTCTGTGGTCTTAAAGGCTTAAAGTTAAACAAGCAATCATCTAGTAGAGAAGCAACAGACCCACATGAAAGATTCAGATCAGTCGGTTCGATCATGAAGTGTCATCAGGACCAGGTAACAGGCATCAAAAGATGCAAAACAAACAAACAAAGAAAAACATATTGTTGAGAATGAGGGAGGTCAGAGCAGGTCTATAGACTGGGACGTCCCCCACAGAGAAAAACCTTAGTCATCCAGGGTGCAGTATAGCACCAATGAAACACACAATATTCCTCTGATTCCTTGAAGCTTCCTCAGGCGCCACTATCATGACCCCAGTGCTGCCTCTCACTTCAGACTAGACTGGAGCATGTACACAGGTACAGATAAGAAACAAGAGCTTACAGAATCCAGGAACAGGAATGGGACCAGCAATATCAGAAGGGTAGGGGGGAGGGGGAGAAAGGAGGGGAGGAAGAGAGAACAGATCACAATGATCGACACATAATCACACACATCCTTCCAGGAAGAAGAACAACAGAGACCACAGGTGGGGCAGCAGTCTGTGTGAGATATGAAAATGATAATTATTTATTATCTATTAAGGAGTCACGAGGGGGCAAGTGGGGAGGGGAAAAAGAGATGCTGATACCAAGGGCTCAATATACAGCAAATGTCTAGAAAAGGATGATGGCAACATATGTACAAATATGCTTAATACAATTATTTTATGAATTGTAATAAGAGTTGCAAGAGAACTCAATAAAATGATCTTTTAAGAAATAAAAAAGAACTCTCTCAGCTGCTTTTAGATATGGGGTATATGCTTTAAGATTTAAACTAGCAGTTCAAATCTTTTGTCCGAGGACTCTAGAGCCTTCTGATAGTGCCAATTTGCTGGTGGCACATTTAAGCCTTGTCCAAGGAATTTTTTTATCCACTTTCAGCTAATATATTTAACAGAGTTAGTTAACAGTAGTCTCAAGGCAGACAATCTAAGAAAATACCCAAAGAAGGATGTCATCTACATCCTGTAAAACAGTAACCACTGAGTGGGGAAATTACTTGGGTCTTGAGAAAGGGTCTAATGGAACAAGTGAGGGGTGTCTAGGAACCCTTAAGGGAAAATGGTTCAGGTGAGCTTGCCTGACTGCTCAGAGAGGTCTTCAAATGCAAATATAAGCAGAGCCTCCAGATGCAAATGAATACCAAAGAGCACATTTTGGGGTGTATAATACTGTAAACCATTAAATTCCCTTAGGGACCGTGGAAAGCAGGGTGTAGGGGTTTGGGAATGCTGGGTATATGGGAAACACAACCTCATGTACACAACATCAGATCCTATATCAGTCCTCAACTCTCATTGGGTTTTTGAATTCTTAGAATGAGGGTATTATTGCAGCGTACCACAAGACCTTGAACTTTTAAGTTCTCAATTATTTTGGACAGGCTCTGTCTTTCTGGCCTGAGTGAGTACTGCCTCTGGTTGGGAAATGATGTGAGGTCTCTTAATTTAATCAGGGCGGGTATGGCATTCTTGGATTTCCCTAGATGCCTCTGAACTGGCAAAATACTTCTGTGTTTCTTACTCCAATAGGGGCAAGCAAAAGATGACTCTGGACCTACATTCATGTAAATGGCTGTCTGGAACTTGGAGACTAAATCTCTCCCCAATAAGGAGCTAGGGGTTTCTGGCACAACCAGAAAGGCAGAAAACAGCAAGTCTCCCTAATCACATCTCAGAGGCTGAGAGAAAAAACGAGTCAAGCTTATCCAAGACTCCCTAGACTAAGGTATTGTTTTTGACAGAGGACCAGAACTGGAGAAAATCCATCTCCTTGCCCTCAACATTTAGGCACATGCAGGGCTCCCTGAGGGTGATGGAACATGCATGTACCCAGGACTGCCCCGGGCTCCTTCAATCTTGCAGGACCAGTTGGAGTGGTGGCTTGAACCTAGGCTGCCTATGCTGCCCAAGGCAATCCTTCCTCCAGGAGTCTCCTCTATAGCAGGAGTAGGGCTTAGGTGGTCCCTGGGCTCATTGGGGCAGTTCCTTCAGAAGAGACCCTGCTGACCACATAAGTAACAAGTGCCAGAAGCTGCCCCCTGAGGGCAGTCCCCAAGAGCTCCCAAATCAAAGGCAGAATTTCCCTTTTCTCTTCTCCTCCCTCTCCTCCCGGTCTGTCTCTCTTATAAAAAGAGTGAGGTGGAAATCTTTAGGAAGCTAAGTCTGATGTGGGGCCCAGAATCCGCTCTGAAGCTTTCTCCTTATGTCTGGGCTGCCTAGATGATAAATTTGTCCTTTAATAGGACCTGACTCTCAAGTCAGTCTGGAGAGGCAGGATTTGAGTATTCATAGCCTCCCTTAATTGCTCCAGAAATTCTGTGGGGTTTTCCCTTTTCTCTTGATTAATGATGGGAAGCTTAGAGTAACTAAAGGGATTTCTCCTAGACTTTCTGAGGTCTTGTAGGACACAGGTTTGGAAATGCCTTCTATTCTAATCTCGAGGTTTATTGGGATCCCACTCTGAGATTACCCAGGGGGCAAACTGATTTCTGGTAGGAAATCCGACATTTTCCTCAGTATTTATATCATCCTGTGTGTTTAAAATGTACGACTCATTTCCAAAGCCCTCAGCTACTTCTAACACTAGGGATTTCTCAGAACTAGTCAGGGTCTGGTAGAGTAGGAGTATTACATATCTCCCAGAAAGGTCAAAGTCTGGGCTAGTCTCTGGAAAGTGTCAATATAATTTTCAGGGTCATCTGAGAACTTTCCAAGATCTGGTTTAATTTTCCTGAGGTCAGAGATGAAAAGGGCACATGGACCCTTGTGACAAAGTCCCCTGAGCCCACCGCCTGAAGAAGGCACTGTTGTACTCCTGTAAGCTCTTATTTGCTTCTAAAATGGACTTCATTTTGGGGGTTTTTAGTAGCACTGATAGACTCAAGGGGTCCTGGATAAGGGGGATAGGGAGGGCTCACCAAAGATGCAACAGGAAATTCTGGTTGGAGTAGGGGAGATACTGATGGCTTAGAAGTTCCCTTCATTTCTGTAGCCTTTAAGGAGAGCCGTTTTCAAATGACAAGTTCTGTATAACTTCCAATTACCATGGAGGGGAAAAAAAAGACTTTCACATAGGGAACTTCAGAGTGAAGGGTGGTATTATAACTAAAGCTTCCTTCAGGGGGCATTGTTCTTCATCAGAAAGTTTATATTGGGGCCAAGTCTTATCTCAAAAGAAAATTAAACACCCTTCCTTCAAGATCTGGGGTCAAACAGGGGCTAATTTGTCAATATGCAGCTCAGTGTCATGTCAGATAGAGTAATGAAGAAGGACCCATCTCAGAGGAAAGAGAGATACCTGCCCAGTGCACAAAGAATTCTGAGCATAGAAGAGTCCCCTACAGATAGGACTACAAACTCGGTGGTGCATGGCCAACACAAGGCCCCCACCAGATTTGCCATGCCTTATTGGCTCAGAGTAACCCAACACTCACTCAGTCTGTCAGGCTCTGATCTCTGAAAAACTCCCTGGAGGTGCATGACCCCATTCCTGGGGGCCAGTAAGGGATTGGCTGCTGGGAGCTTAGTAAGGGTAACCATCCAGTAAAAGCACTTTTGGAGAAGTCAAGGAGCTCCTAATGAAAACTTAAGTATTAAGGATCAGAAAACTCAAACGTGTAGAGGGAGAAGTTAGGGTTCCATGGTTGTTTGAAACAAAGAGTAAGTAATGAGCTTCTAACTCCCCATTTGCCATCCAAGTCATAACCTAGTTCTCTGGAATCTCCTCTGGTCTATTTGTGACAAACCAAATCTGATGACTTAACCAAGGGTGACACTCCTCATGGAGGAGATGTAATGCTTGATTCCTAAATTCACAATCAGAAGGTAGCATTTAAAAGGACCCTGAGGCGATAAGTAGTTGCCTGTGCAATTCACATAATATGGCATTCCCTGAAAAAAATAACAAGAAAAAAAGAGGAGTGGCCTCATGGGAACTCTCTTCGTTCTTTTTCTTCCAGTGAGGAGGTCTCTCAGCTGCGCTTACCTCTGAACTCTGGAGAAGTTCTTTGGAGGCAACTCCTGCATCACTACGGAAGACTCTGGGATATTTTCTTCAATTACTGGAATATCATCTCTCTCTGGCCTTTGGTAAGAAGGGTTCTGCATACATCAGGGAAAAGGCAAGGACTCAAAGGGTTGTGAGAGGCAGAGAGGGGACCCAAAGAATTCAATGGAAAGTCTCCGGACTTGCACTTAGGCGGAACTGAAATGAATCATTAGCTCAGATCCCTGGGATCAACCTGAATGAGTCAGGGGTCCTGGGGTCACTTGTTACTTGTGCTTCCTGATCTTTGGAGTCAGCCTGGGGATCTGTTAAAGGAGGGTAAAGTCTTAGGCAGGGCTGGCTGCTAGCGTCGGATAATAAGCCCCAGTCTCCCTGATTTTGTTTATGGATTCTTGGGTTGCAAAGGAGATGTGCCCCCTTCCAGAGAGAAACTGAAAGGAGAAGGCAAACGCAAAAGCATAGGTAGTAGGCCATTGTCTTCTCGTTCTATAGAGATTCCTTGGGTTGGACGTCAAAATGTTGTAGCTGCTCTGGGGTCTAGCACAGCGGTTCTCAATCTTTCTAATGACATGACCCTTTTATGCAGTTCCTCCCGTTGTGTTGACCCCCAAACCATAAAATTATTTGCATTGCTACTTTATCACTGTCATTTTGCTACTGTTATGAATTGGGTGACCCCTGTGAAAGGGTCATTCGACACGTGAAGGGGTCGTGATGCACAGGTTGAGAACCGCTGGTTAGGGGCTGTTGGTTTTGAGAACTGAAGAATGGACTCACAGAGCCCAAACGGCAAGCAAATGTCAAAATTTATTTGGAATGGAAAGGAAAACACCTGGCATAGCAAGTGGGGACTCCAGTGATTTGCTCCCGAGTGAACTGTGTGTAGGGGGCTTGTATTAGAAGCGGGGTACTTGGTTGGCCTCTCTGTCTCCTGGTTATGAACAGAACAATCCTGGGTCTGGTCTTATTTATCAGGTCCAATCATAATCCTGGACATTGTTCTCCCCAAGTCTGGTTCTTGCACAGGCAGGCAAGGAAGTAAGCATGCAAAAAGTCAGCAAATAGAACCTTGGGGTTATTGACTCAGGAGGTTAAAATCAGCCTACAAGTGTGATGCCTGCAGACTTAAGATTTCACTTGTCCCTAGGCTGTTGAAATCACCCCTCCAGACATCCAGCCTCGCCCAGTGCTTTCTGCTGCAGGACCTCATTCCCTCACTCTGCCTGCAGGCTCTCTCACTCCCATTTCTAACTCCCACATTGGATGTCCTTGTATGGGTTCCCATTTCTCTGATTACAGACTTTATGTAACCTTCCACATGCTGGTAACCACGTGTGCCCCCCTGACCACTATGTAGAGACTGGGCCCCTCTCCCAGGGTGAGGAGTGATGTAAGGTGGGGAAGCTGAGAACCAAGTAGGAGGCCAAGGGGGTGGGTTGTCAGAGATCTAAGTCTTCTCCTCACCATCCAGACATAGACAACTTTGTTTGTAATTTCCATTCTAAAACACTCTCTGCAAGAAAGGAACTGGATCTGATATTTTCTTGAACCTCTCCTCCTTTCAGAATATTAACTCTTTAAAAAAATTATTGAGGCTATAGAAAGTACAGCCTGTTAAATTCTAGACTATAAACTAAAGTGTTGGTGGTTCAAACCAGCCCAGAGACACCTTGGAAGAAAGGAAAGGTAATGGGGTCCAGCTCTGCTCTGAGACATATTGGCATGCTAAAAGTCAGAATTAACTCAATAGCAATGATTTTATTAGATTTCTGTGTTAGTTAGTTAGATCTCTAGATGGTAACTGGAATTGTCTATTTAGATAATTAGATTGTCATCAAACATTACTTTCTGCTTTTCTTTACTAAGACCTCTGATGAATTGTGGTATGTTTCCTGCTCCTACTATGCATTCCAAAACAGTGCTTTGGGCACAAGGTTCTCCTTATGTGCCTCAATCATTTTGGAGTAGTAAGAAAGGTAAGTAAATTAACAAACCAAGTAGGCTAAAAAATTGCAACAAACAAACAAAAAATATACTGTCATTGCACAGAGCTGCCCCTGTGGGTCTCTGAGATTGTAACTTTTACTTTTTTGTACCCTACCTCTTAGTAAGTGGTGTTCATGTACATTTATAAAAATGCATACACAAGTTAAAAATTACATTGAAATGTATGATCTATCATTTTTAAACTTCATAAAATATCATTATTGATATTTCTAGAAACAACATTTTTCAGAATGAAGATGAGCACTTTTATACCTTGATGATGTGATAAAGATAACTATTGATGAATCTTCATTTCCAGATACAGCTGTAAAATATCTGCTCACAGGTGATTGAAGGTTTTTCTTTCTCATAAAAGGATATCATTATAGTTTTTTAAATGTATATTAATTAGGCAAATAGATCTAGAATTATTTCCCAAAAATCAAACATTCATGTAAATGACTGAGAATTTAGGGCAGTCCTAGACACATAGTAAATTCTCAGTTTTACTCAACCTATATTTATTTCTAATCATCATAATTGTTATTAAAAGTTACATGTATGTATATTATGAAATAATATAAATATTCCAACTTATTGATATTCATATATTTTAATATATTGTTTTATTGATGTTTTCAGAGTTTTGTAGTATATAGGAAACATACTGCAAACCTACTTACTTTTTAACATTTTATAACAAGAACTTTTAAATATTTTTATATAATGTCAAGGCAATGATCAATATTCATTTATTTGATATGTGACATCTATTTTTTAAGCTAATTATATTGTGGGCTCTTACAACTCTTCCACTGCGGTTTCTCCCCCTCTCTCTCCCCACCTTCCCCCTACCCTCCTGGTAACCCTACTCCCATTTCTGTTCCTGAGAGGTTTATCTGACATGAATTCTGTGTGTCCTGAGCTCTTATCTGTACCTGGGTACATGGTAACTCTTTAGCGTAGTTTAAAACCTCATCTTTCTTCCACAGAGCAGCTGGTGCCTTTTGACTGCCAACCTTACTGTTAGCAGCCCACTGTGTAACCCACTACTCCACCTGGGCTTCTTAAGCTAGGAGGAGGGGAATATATTTATAATGCAGTCACTAGAGGAATTTACAACCAGTGATCTAATCCAGATATGTGGCTTACCTCCTTGCCAAACTGAGAATGTGCAGGCTTAGTGATTTTCTTACTCACTGTCTTATACGTCCATTCATCCTGTAGACGTCTTTCAATATCTGACTCTCTTGGATAAAGCATGCCACAGGAGACAAAAATTCTCCTTGGCCAAAACCTCTGAAGAAAATTTCCCTATTGTTGAACCTGCCATTTAATTGAGTTGTGAGGTTCACTTCTGTCCTGGAGTGATCCATAGTTACCGTATGTACGCAAGTATACACTGACATGAATATCAGCCGGGGCACCTAATTTTACCACAAAAACTACATTAAAATATGTGCTGAAAAATTCGGCTTATATACAAGTATATGCGGTACATAAAACGACCGGCCTTCCCCTGGATCTTGTTCATCTCACGTCACTTTTTACTCTGGGAGAGGCATCCAGTTTCTACATATTGTGAAGGATACAAGTGTTTACAGGGATGTTGGATTTCCCAGAAAAAATGTTTAATCATAGAAATGAGAACCAAGATATGAATATCCCATGTGGAAGGACTAAGAGGACTGAAATTTCACAATATATGGGGTCAACAATAGACAGACTTAAGTGTGTTCTTGGACATGAAGAGCTCCAGACAGAGTTGCCAAGATGAATATACCATCATTTTTATTTCAAGGCTTTCAAGGACATGTGGATATTGAATCAAGGGGTCTATTTAACTTAGGAGAAGTAGGAGGCCAGTGTCTGATAGTAATCAAGTTGGTCATAAATGTGGATTAAAGGTACAATCCATCCATCAACAGAGAAGGTCCCACAGATTCTTAGCCTTGAGATAATTTATAGGAAGGTCCAGATATGGGGAACCTCAGGATGTATCTCAGACTTCATCCGCTGTTGCATGATAGAGGTGAGAGCCTTATTCTGAGGTTGTGGGACAGAGTTGATTGGAATAAAGCATCTTAAGCCCTTCTAGGCATGCAAGGTATGAAACCCACTCCTGGCATCAGTCAATGGAGATGCTAGTAAGGGCCTTAGTCTAAGGTAAGGGACTGATGTCAGCAAAAGGAGTCCTAGGGATGGCTGGGATTCAATGAAGAAGCTATATTTAGGGCTGAGAGAAACTTCCTCCATCAGAACTGATATACAGAGGCCTGCCTTGTGGGCAGCCCTCGGATAAAAGGCTATGGTTGATAGAATGTATTCTCCTTGTTATTCTGCCATCGGGTTTCAAGGGGCTTGGTGCAAGGGAAATTTTCAAAGGTCAAGATCAGAATTATTTCTTGGTTGTAATGGAGTCAAGATGAAGATTTGGGGCCCACTCACCTGATGACAGTGGGAACATTTTTGAATCCCTTCCCTACCCTCAGCCAGCTTTGGATACCAGAGACAGGAGAGGTCAAACAAGTCAACCATCACTGCTCCTTCGAATCCCAGAGAGATTCTGGTCTCAGGATGAAGCCTCAGGAAAAGGGAGGGTGTATCTTAGGTCACCCCACACTCCAGGCAATGACTGAGGAGATCATCCAGCTTTAAATAGAAGGGGCAGCACGGCCCCTAACTTTCTTTCCTTCTTTTAGGTCTTCAAAGTCCCGGCATGGGTGAAGGGGCTGTGGTGCTTCCCCCTCACTTCTTGACATCAGATCCCTAGAAAGTGAGACCTATGTGCTGAGGATTCAGTCATCAGGTAACCAAGGGGCGGGCTCTGAGCTTCTCCATGGAAGAGAGAGGAAAATTCTGAATAACAGCTGAAGGGTCTACGAGTGAATCCCAGACAGATATCAGTACTGGGTGATTTGGATCACCATGGTAGGCTGAAGTGCTCCTTAGTTCTCCTTTGGGGGGTCCAGGGGGGGACCTACCTTAATTTGAGGTGTGATTTTCAGGGCAGCAGAAGAATGAGTTGTGAAACCACTTCATATGCTACCCTAAACATGAACTGAGACAAACTCTCACTCAGCAATAGAGGCTTTCCCTCGATGAGACCGTGCTGTCAGCTCCAGCAAACCTCAGGCAGAATAGGCAGGAAATAACCTGTTGCACTCTCTACCTTCTCCCACAGAATTCTCAAAGAAACTGCAGATGTCTTCAATAAAACCAAGGCGGCAACTTTGTGCTGAGGGGTGCACATCTTCTCAGTGTCCCACATACCCTGAGCGCACATCATTTGCCCTACTGCATAGGACGCTGACTGCTTTCCTTGACCAGAGGAACCATGCCTCAAAAGCGTAAGATAAAACACCAGAAGGATGAGAAACACCAGCAGGTTCAAGGGAAGGCCCATGATCAGGGAGGTGCTCATGGCGAGGCAACAGTACGAGAAGAGCCCAGTTCCTCTTCCTCCTCCTCTCCTATTTGTGAGGGCAACACCCACAGTTCTGATGCTGCTAAGGGTCCTTTTACTCCCCAAGAACCGCAGAGACCCTCTTCTGGCATCAATACTTCCAAAGACAGAAGAACTGATCAAGGTGTCAAGGGACCACATATGCACTGTTTAAACTACCCCAACAATGAAGCCTTGGGCATTAACCCTATTGCCTTGAGGGCATATTTGTTGGAGCACTTTATGCTGGACAAGTTTAAAATGAAGCAGCGCATTACCAAGGATGATATATTGAAGATTATCAGCCCCAAACACAAAGACCGGTTTTCTGAGATTCTCAAGCATGCAGCTGAGAACCTTGAGGTGGGGTTTGCAGTTGAAGTGAAGCAAGCTGACTGCTCCATTGAATCCTATACTCTTGTCAGCAAACTGGCCCTCCCTAACAATAGACTGGTCCATCCCGGCAGGGGCTTTCCCAAAACAGGGCCACTGATGGTTCTGCTGGGGGTGATCTTTTTGAAGGGCCACCATGCCACTGAGAAGATGATCTGGGAATTCCTGAATACTATGCGCATATTTCCTGGGAGGAAACTCTTCATCTATGGAGAGCTCATCACCAAAGACCTGGTGAAGCTGAAGTACCTGGAGTACCAGCAGGTGCCCAACAGTGATCCACCCTGCTATGAATTCCTGTGGGGCCCCAGAGCCCATGCTGAAGCCTACAAGACTAAAATTCTGGAGTTTATGGCGAAGGCCAATGATGTTGCTCCCTGTTCCCTCCCATCCCTCTATAAGCAGGATGCGAGAAAGGAAGGTACAGCCCAACACAGCCTGATGGGCATGGTTAGTGCTACTGGCCTGGCCAATGCATTTGGCAAGTTCAGGTTTAGCACCCATTCTCAACACCTATGAAATCTGAGGTTTTCTTTAACTCAGATTAGATCATCTGACCTGAAATAAGAGATTATCTTGAAAACCTCAAGGAAACTATTTGTTAGATTATTGGGATAAAGAACTGGCAGGGGTGGAAAATAAAGCATAATCAATTCTTAACTTGTCTGAATTTTTTGTTTTTCTTTTTTCTTTTTACTGGCTGAACCATTGATGATTATTCAAATGGCACAAAGTACACTTGGGAAATATTATATAATTTATCTCTAGATTTCTAGATTACATTTTTAAAAAGTAGTTTTTACATAATTGACTTGAGATAACTTATAACTTAATTGTTCAATTAGAATGAGTGTGCAATCATCTCCACAATCTGTTTCCAATCTGTTTCAGAAACTTTGTCTTCATACTCTTTGTTCCTAGAACTCCATTGCCCCTTATCCTCCTTTGCCATGAAAGAGGTAATTGTTAATCCAGTTACTGTTTCTATAGATTTAGAAGTCATACAAAACACAAACTGGATCAATCAAACAGACAATTAAAACCAACAATAACAACTAGACAGAATTAAAACAACAATAATGACTACACAAAAACAGGATAAAATCTCACTAGAAAAGGAAGCAGAAGTCAATAAAAATGGAAGCAACGTTGCTTTGTATGATTTTGTATAATTGTATTTTGTTGTGTGTTATTTTTCATATGGAAAATACACAATAGATAGATCTATAGAAAGAGTAACTGAATAGGGATGTTTTAGAGGCAGATGGGGGTGAAAATGGGATGAGGAGAACAATGAATATAAGAGGAAAAGCTTCTGAAATTGAGGTTATAATGGCACAAATCTTCTTCATATGATTGAATGATTCAATTACATATGTGAAGTATACGAAAACAAACTAGTTTACCAATGGGTCAAAAGGGAGATAAAATGATAAGGTATTCTTTTTTGAGATCCTTTTCTTCTCATCTGTGTATATTTCTTTTTACTTTTGGCTTGATTTTGCACGTTTTAAATAGTTTTCTGGGCATATAATTTGCAAACCATACAATCTAATAGTTGGAACATATTAAGAAGAGTTGTGCAATCATCACCACAGTCAATTTTAGAACATCTTCCTCCTTCTTGTCCTCATCATTGTTAGCTCCCCATCTCCCGCAACCTTTCCTGCCAGACCCCCCCAAGGAACCATTAATCCAGTGACTGTCTCTCCAGAATTATTTATCCTATAGTTCATGTACAGAAAAACATTTTTGAAACAAAATAAAAAGGTCAAACAGGAAAACTTCAAAAGAAAAGAAAGCTGGAATATTAAAAATCAGAGTAAATTTAAAATGTGGAGATCAAATGCTAAGGTGCTACATTTTGCCCAAACTGCATCTGCAATAATCTACTTTCTGATGCATTCCTTAGGATAGATAGCGAGGCTATTCACACCCCTGGTCTTGAGTCAGAGGAGCACAGGAGGCTTTATCCCGATGTATTTCCCTTGGCGTTTGTTTGTTTTGCTTTTTAATGAAACAGCTTTAAAATGGATAAAAGGGTTATCAAATGATAAGCTATAACATTTTATCCTAACTAGGTCTACTCTCAGGGTTTAGTGGTTACCTGCTGGGCTGCTAACTCAACATTTCAAACTCACTAGCTGCTTCTCAGGAACAAGTTCTACCCTGTTCTATAGGGTTTGCTATGAGTCAGAATTGACTGGATGGTAGTGAGCTATCTGTCATGCGCACAGGGGATTTACAGGAGGCTTAATCCACGTGTGAGCACTGCTAATAGATTTGGGGCCTCCACTGTCACCCATGCTCTTCTGTGGTCCAGGCATTTACAATTTATGCTCTGATGTCAATCCCTCCTTCAAATGTAGGCTTTACTCTTTACAATCCTTGTATAGCACAGGATGGTGTGCTTCCTCCATGAGAACTTACATGATGCCTCACACAGATGGCTATTGGTTTTAAAACAACCTTTTAAGATCCCAGACCCTACTATTTCTGTCAGAGTTACACCATCTGGTTTATTTATTACACTTTGCTATAACACCCATATCTTCAATGATCTCTTCATGAGGACAAATGTTGAGGGAAAGTATCATAAGGACTAAATATTTTTAGATTGGGGAAAGAATTACATGAAAGCTCCAAATCCATTCATGTAACTATGGTTTATATATGATTCAAGTTCACTTTAGAGACAGCATTAAGATTTTGTGATATAATTTTTCCAAAGCTAAGTTTTTTTGTTTGATTTTTTTACAATACAGCCTTATCACCTTCAAAGTACTCTCCATTGCAGTCAAAACCATTGCCAGATCTGTGATTCCATTCTTGGAAGCGCTTTACAAACTCATCTGTTTGGATGGCTGACAGCACCTCCCTTTTTCTTTTCTTCACCTCTTCTACATCATCAAAATGCTGTCCTTTCATGTTCCTCTTCTTGGAAACAAAAAGAAGTCCCACTGAGCAAAGTCATGAGAGAGTAAGATGAGTGAGGTAAGAGAGGCATGCTGTTTTTTGCCAAAAACTAGCCCACTGAGATGGCTGTGTGCACAGGTACATTGACGTGCTGGCAAAATCAGTCCACTGTTTGCCACAAATCAGGTCTTTTTCAGAACCTCTAAGGAGAAAGGTTACTTAATCATCTGACCTGGTGGAACAAACTCCAAATGACTACAAGTCAACATTTTCATCCATTTGGGAAGTTGGTAAATGTCCAGAACAAGGTTTGTCACCAATTGACATTACAAACTTTTTGAAGTGAGAAAATCACTCATACACTTGAGCTTTCCCCATAGCATTGTCCTTATAAGCTGTTTTCAATATCACCGTGGTTTCTGGGGAATTTTTCCCTGAGCAGGAAATATCTCACAGCCCCACGCTGTTCTCTTAAATTGGCCATCACAAAAAATGAGGTTCAAGTGAAACTGGTTTTACAAAAAAATTCACTGTGACCAGAGAGAACCTTCCCAGTCTATGCCACTGGATGCACTCACTCGGAGGTGCTCCATACTTGCCTAGAAGGAAAATGCATACTACAAAAGCTCCATCCTATGGAACTTTTTCCTATTTTTTGTGTGAGGGGGGTACCTTCCTTGCATGTCAGTTACTTAAATTTTCTACAGAGTAGTTTGAGGTAAAACCAAGTTTGTTTAGTGGGGTTTACACATGGAATCCTTCTTTTCTAGCTTATGAAAGATGTTGTGTGCCTCAAAAAGACAGAGTCCCAGTAGGCTGTAGCATATCCCTTACATCTCCAAGGACTGGATAGAAACTATGTCAAACGTGTCCAATAAGGAAAATAAATGTGTTCAATAAGGAACCTAGTACTTGGTTTCCATGGAAGTATTAAGTGTTTGTTATTAATGAGAAGTAGCTCCATCCAGTTTCCCTAAAGGCATATGTGTAATTGCATTCCATGAGACAAATATGCCCCCCTCTCCCCACCTTGGCTTAAATTTCCAGTAAGTTTTGCTTGTCAGTCTTGAATAAATTTCTCTTACTCTGGGGTGACCATAAGCACAATGTTGTATAGCAGCAACTGAATGGTCTGTAACTTCAGAAGCTGATCCAGCTGAAATGAGCTCTCACCTGTTGAAGTAGTTTTTAAGATGTACAGATAAAGGCAGTAATGGGACTTAGTTCATGGGACTAAGCCTGCCCTCTATCTTGTAGCTTGGCAAACCAGATTAGAAGAGTAAATGACCTAAGAGAAGCCTGCCTCTTTCTTGGTGTATATCCTTGTAGTAGTAGGACTGTACAATATTTGTCCTTTTATGATGGACTAACTTGGTGTTGTGGTTGTGAGTTGGGTTGCGATCCACATGGTTGGTGGTCCCAAACCAATAGTAGCTTCTCCACGGAAACTCCCAGGTTCTTAATCTGGAATCTCTGCTGAAACCTATTCACTTTGGGTGACCCTGCAGATATTTGACATACTAGTGATATAGGCTTCAGAATCACAGCAACACACAAGCCACCATAATATGGCAAAGTGACAGGCAAGTGTTGGATAAGGGTACCAGTCTTGGGGTTTCCTCCAGTCTTTACCTGAACAGTAAGCCTGTTTATGATTTTGTGTCTTTTCTCCTACTCTTTACAGGACCTTCTAATGTGATCCTTTTCAAAATATTTGATAGTGGTAGCCAGGCACTCTCTACTTCTTCTGGTCTCAAGGTTGTGGATACTGATATCAATGTGGTCCATTAGTCCCTAGGACTAATTGTTTCCATGTGTTTTTCAAATTTTTCCACTATTCAATCCTTAGGAGAGGGAGAGACCAATAGTTGCACTTTAGATGTCTATTCATGAGCTATTAAGACCCAAATTGCTATTCACCAAAGGAGGATGTAGAACACTGCCCCTGACATGTTATGGCAATTGACCTTCCTGTGTCCAGAAACTATGGTCATGGTCAGGATACTCTTAAATGATATTATTAAAGAGAAATCTGAAGTGAGTCATGTCACTAAGCAAAGGAAGAATGCTCAAGGCAGAAGAAGCCACATGAAGAGATACTGTTATGTGAGGAGGTAACATGGGAGAATATACTATTAGCAACATTACTAGACTACATTGGATAGTTTTCCACACACCCACTTCCCCTTCATTGTTTAGAACATGCTTTAGGGAAAGGAAAAAATTTTAAAGTAATTTATCATTGTAAGGTTATTTTAGAAAATACTAGTGCAAAGTTTAATGCACATTGGCCACCGCTGATTCAAGATAATGACCTTCTCACTAACGCTTGTATTAGTCTTCTCAGATTTGCCATATTTGACTAGCCTTCCCATGTGAAACCATTTTGATTTGCAAGCCAAATCAAAGAGCTCAAAGTACTGCCAATCACACACTTGTATTACTATAAATCCACTGACATCTTACTTTCTTTTGATGTTAATATAGGGAGGAAAGCTGATGAATCATGAAAATGCTGTGATTTTCCTACTTTAAGAAACAACCACTAAATAAAGGCAGAAAGAAACTTTTCCACAGCTGCTTTGGTGCCTTTTAGGCATATATTATAAGCATCTACAAAATGAGGTGAAAAAGGAGAAGACTATGGAATGCTAAACTATTGTGGCTACTTGGGGGTTAAATTTTAGATTTTCATCAGATGTGGGACCTGGAGATATGGAAGGTTGTAGAGGAATTCAGCAGGAATAATTGGAGGAAATTAGGATCATAATTACCCAAAATGAAGCCTATGGTTAATACGAAGGAAATTTGCATTATCATGGATATTTTAGACTAGAACTTGCTTTCTAAGGTCACATGAACTCAACAGGGAACTATTTGCAGTTATTGCATATACTGGTCTGGTATGTAATTAAATTTCCCAAATGTAACATGGCATCAGATTGCAATTTCCTTAAGGAAAGACAGACACCAAGTCTTTTGCTGTGAGATCCAGGAAGCTGTGACATTGTCATCTTTCATTAATTTACATTCACTCATTTAGCTTTATTAAAAATGAACACCATATCCGGCATTAGGGAATGGATGCAAACATGAAGGACACAAGTCTCTGGCTATAAGGAGCCCTCAAAGATAGTTGAGAAGACAGATGACAGACTATCCACACTAGATCATCTGGAAATATGGTTCTGGAAAAGAACATCATATTAAAAAATATATTAAAATATTTTTTTAAAGAACATCATATTGGGTGGCTGCAACAATGGGCTCAAGCATACCAGGATTGCGAGGATCGTGCGGGACCAGGGAAAGTTTCATTCTGCTATCCATAAGGTTGCCATGAAGAGGATTGAATTTAACAGCAACTAACAGTAAAGAATAGCATTAAAGGTATATAAGGTATACTATTGAAGAACAAGAAAGGGTCATATAAATGTGAAGAAAGGAAGAGAAGGACATTAGAAGAAGTCAAATGTTATGGCAATAGGAACTAACTAGAATATAAAGTATGATAGCAGAAGTAGCTGCTGAACGATATTTTTAAAGGAGATTAACTTGTACATAGTCATATTCACATTATATTCCTGGTGAATGTGGAAACCAGAAAGCATCTTGGCCTGGATAATCCTATATTGCATGTGGGATGGTTGCCAGCTGACAAAGGAGTCAAGGGGTGCCTGTCACTGTTCAGCCAAAGACACAGTCCAACTTGAGTCAAGAAATTCTAAATTTATTCCTGTAAGAACTGACAAAAGGAAACCGTGAGGTTTGCTACCTCCAAATTGCGATAACAATGCAGTAAAAGTCGAGCAAGTTACATACCTTAAAGTCTGACAGAAACACATATTCACCATGACCACAGGTTACAACTGATACTCTAAGAAGCCAGGTTTTGCAATGATTTTTTGGAAATTATTAATGCCTCCATTTCTTCAGAGACTATTAGACCACCATCTCCCGAAGCATCTTGAACTTTTGGCTATCTGAATTGGGAAAATGCTTCCCTGCCTGGCCTTCTTAGACCACCATTCTGAGGCCCCTAAGTGGGGCTGCTTTGTGTCTGCCTACTGATCTTAATATACATGCTAGTCTCCTTTCTGAGTTAGGACACCCCTACTGGTTAAGCATAAAAGGAATTTTTACTGCATGGGAGAAACCTGACACATTTTGGATTTTTAACAAGTTAAATCTAAATTATCTTATATGTTTAGTGTTTTGATTAACAGCTGATTAATTCTTTTGCTCCCTCAAGATGAACAGGGGAAAGGTGCTCATGGACTCTGGAAAGATAAGCAAAGGCTAAGACACTGGTAAAGAGTGATTTTCACCACACTAGAAATTGAAGTAGGAACTATAAAAGATTTTAAACAAGATGAAACTGCAAACAGGAAGACTAGTTAAGAGATTCCTTCAGTAATGCACCTCAGAATTCTGTGGGAGCTGAAAGTCAACCATTGGCAGGCTAAACAGAAAGGGTGGGGGGATGGCAAAAAGCCTTTTTTTTTTGGTGTGAAAATACAGAATTCCACAGCATTTGCCTTTTCACTGTTTTTCATGTGTACAAGTCAGTGACACTGATTATATACATCATGTCATGCAACCTTCACCAACAAATGCTGCCGGACTTTCCATAACCATAAACAGAAACTCAGTGCACAAGGGCATTTGGGGGCAAGATTCATGACGCTGAATCTTGATATGGAGACTGAAGGAAATTATCCACAGTGCCTGCCAAGTTTTGGGTTTTGCCAACTTATGTCTTCCCAAAACTTGGCAAAGAAAGGTTGCTGAAAATATGCATAAATTAATTAGTGAGCACAGTTGATTCCCTACGGCTTCCTCCTAGCACTTCCTCTGCAGCCATAGTGGACAGTTCCTCTACAATCTGTCAGATTGCCACCTAGAGTGTTAGTCTGTGCTTCCTTGAGGGCATTCTCTTGGGCTGTGGGCTCTGGCTCAGCCAAAATTCTGGGAGGTTAGGCAATACTAGAGATTAAAACAAAAAACTTAAAACACACTGCCACTGAGTAGAGTTTGAAGGCTTAGTGACCCAATAGGACAGAGTAGAACTGCCCTGTGGGACTTTGAGGCTGTCAATCTTCACAGGCAGCAAAAAGACTCATCTTTCTGCCATGGAGTGGCTGGTAGATTTAAACTACTGACCTCGTTATTCATAGCCCAATGAGTAGCCCAGTGTGCCATCAGGGCTCCTTCATACCCCCTCAAAGGAACCCTAGTGGCACCGTGAAAGTTGAAAATTATACATCATAAACCATGTAATATACATAAGCTCTAGTTTTTAATGAATAGGTCTGCCAATTTGGGATAAAGCCACAGACAACGAGATTGAGATGCTAAAGGGGCGTCCTTACTGTCCTTACGTGCTAATACATCTCTGGCCTCCTGTCATTTTGATGAGCAAAGAATAGGAAGGAGCCCTTAATAGGTGGAGGAAATTGGGCAGCCTACCCATAAAATATTGCCCTTATTGGGGGGTAAAAAAAACAAACAAACTAACTCACCAAGTAAATGCCAACAGCTCCTTATAAAGATAGATTTGGACTTTTTTGGAAAGACTATATAAGGCAAAATAAATGAAATCAACTCACTTGAGAGTTGCCACATGAGCTTTTTCAAAATCTAAACAGAGAGCGTAAATTATATTTTTACCGCACACTTAGAAAAAGCATTTAAAATAGTTTTACTCACCCCAATCCATTACCCAGAGCTATCTCCAACTTGTTTCATCTCTGATCACAATGACCTCTTGGCCACCAAACTCCAGGTATGTTCCTGAAGCTCCAAAACAGTGCAAAAGTTGAAACCAGAGATTGTTGTATTTGCTTAGCTGCTATAGGATTTTCTCTCCCACTACAGTTTTCATCTTTTTGAGGAGTAAATGAATGTTTTTTACCGGATGGTATCCAGATGTTATTTGACTACAAAAAATGCTTTGGTGTTTTTGGCAAGAAGCAGACTGACAGCTCTCTTACAAGGTCAAAGAAATTGGGCCCTTAATAGACTAATAAGAATTATCAAACACATTTTATATTTCTCTGATATTGTACTCAACTCTTTGTACCATAAGTAATAAATGAAGAAGATGCAAAAACAGGTATTTGGGAGAAAAAATGGTTCCAATTAAGGCTCTATGACTGGCATTGATTGAGACATAGTTTCCTAATTTTTTTCTTATTATTCAACTCAGAAATTTCTATGTAAATTGTATATTGCCATCCTGATACTTGTCAAGAAAATCAAAGACACATGGCATTAGGTAAATCTGCTCCACAAGACCTCTTCAGAGTGTTGAAAAAGAAGGAAGTAATTTTGAGGACTAAGGTGAGCCTGTCCTGAGCCATAATATTTTCAATTGCCTCATATGCATGTGAAAGTTGGACATTGAATAAGGAAGACTTGAATGGGGGTGCTGGGGAAGAATACCGAAAGTCCCATGGACTGATAAAAGGACAAATAAATCATTCTTGGTAGATGTACAGCGAGAGTGCTCTTTAGAGACAAGGATGGTGAAACTTTGTCTCAGATACTTTGGACATTTTGTCAGGAGAGACCAGTCCCTGGAGAAGGACATCATGCTCAGTAAAGTAGAGGGGCAGTGAAAAAGAGGAAGAGCCTCCAATGAGAGGAAATATCACAGTGGCTGCAAAAATGGCCAAAGCATAGGAACAACTGGAAGATGGTTGCAGGACTGGGCAGTGTTCAACCCACTGGTCAACTCTGACTCATGGAAAACCCTTGCACTTCAGAGTAGAACTACTCCATAGGGTTTTCTTATCACCTCTTTTACCCGTGTCATTTTCTGGCTAGCTAACAAATTGATATCGTGAAACTGTACACATGAAAAACACTGAGCTCACAAATAATATATTACACACACACAGCAATATAGAAGAGAAAGGAATAACTGTTTTTGAAAGGAAGGGAGGAAAGGATTTCAGGGTTATTGCGATAGAAATTGAAAGTGACTCTGCATGGGATGGTGGATGACTGGATAAATAATGCTACCTTTGATAGAAATGTAAGAGCCCTGGTGGTGTGGTGGTTATGTGTGGGGCTGTGATCCCCCTAGTCAGCACTTCATGAACCACCAGCATCTCTGCAGGAGAAAGACTGGGCTTTCTGCTCCTGGAAACAGTTACCATCTTGGAAAACCACAGAGGACTAAGGATCCCTGAGTCAGCATTGACTTCATGGCAGTGAGTTTGTTTTATGTATTTGCTTTGTCTTGTTTTTATAGAAATAAGGAATTTGAGAGAGATGGAAAGAGATTTTGGAGAACAAATGACTAATTTAGCTATCCAAATGCTGGAGTATTGGAATCAAAGGTGCTATTCAAATGTGATGTCCTAGAGGATTTGGGGGATTAAAGAAAAGGAAATTAGATATAAAGGTTTACTTTACTTGAGTGACAACTGCAGTGAAGGCATAGAAGAAGGAAAAAGAAGAGGAAAAAATAGACACTGATGTATGAGAAAGAGAAAAGGAGAATAAAAGAAGAGCGATTCCGAAGAAAGATACAGGATGCACAAGTGTTAAATGCTTTAAAAAAATCAGAATATAGCCTTGGATGGATCTTTATAAAATGAGAGATTCAGTCTGAGGAGCAGGGGTTAACCTTAAATGGAGACTCCTTTTTTTTCTTTTTTAGGCAGATAGTCAAATAAACACATGTTCTAATACATACCAACCAAACTGTGATGCCCAAATCTACAATATTTTAGCTGAAAATACAAGCACATTTAGTAACATGACCCCATGTTAGATTTTATTTCCCTTTTTCCCCTTACTAATGCAAGCTATTTGGTTATTTTCCATACTGTGAATGATTTTGGATACTCCATTAGTATTCATTGAACAAAAACTTCTTCAACAATATTTTTCTTAATAAAGCATAAATAAATATTATCTATTCACAAACAAGGCTTATTGTTGCCAGTTGTTTAATTTCGCACTGAAGGACACCAATATACAGATTCCTTGCCCTAAAATCTTCCACTAAATCTTTGTCTTTCATTGAATGTTGTCAGCTGTGTGAAGCTCTTGACCACAGAATAATTTCCCAGCAATTTTCCCCAAGTAAATATTTCCAAGTAGATCAAGTCAACTTTAGGTATAATGGATTAAAAAATTAACAGGAGTCATGTTCACCAACCATTTAATTATACTGCTTATTTCAGGAGATGATATGGATTAGTTTCCATAATAATTTAATTTTAAAAACTATAGAAATCAAAGACAGAAACCCAATCATTATTTTATTTATTTTTTTTGGGGGGGGGAGTTAAACCCTCCATTTTATTGTTCCCCTCCATTGGTCAACATGTCTTAGCTATTTTATGATTTAGAGCGAGTTCCAGAATCTCTTCTGACATCTACTTTGATTTTTTCTTTCTTTCCTGTCTTTGGAATGACTTTTACTTTCTTGGTCTTGATGTCATCCCACAGTTCATCAGATGTTGTGTCATTAGTGTTCACTGTAGCAAATCTGTTCTTGAAATTTAGGTTGGATTGACTCGAGGCCTTATTTGGCTCTCATGGACTTCAGCTTCAAAGTGAACTTACATATAAGCAATTGAATATCTGTTCTACAGTTAGGCCCTTGCCTAATTTTACCTGCTGATTTTGAGTTTCTCCATTGTCTCTTCCCACAGGTGTAAGCAATTGACTTTTGTGTACTCTATTTGGAGAAGCACATATGTATAGTTACCATTTGTGTTGTTGAAGAGTATTTGCTAAGAAGAAGGCATTGATCTTGCAAAATTTCTCATGTGAACTCTAGCTGTATGTATATTACCAAAGACATATTTTCCAACTAATGCTCCTTTCTCTTTCTAATTTTTGCATTATGATTGTCAGTAATTATCAAAGCACTTGATTGCACGTTTGATCCATTTCAGACTGAAAACTTTAGTAGAATCCTTGAACGTCTTCACTTCTAGGTTTAGTGGTTGGTGCATAAATTTGAATAATAGTTTTATATGGATTGGATTTGTTGGCTGAACAGGGATAGGTATAATCCTATCACAGATAACATTGTATTTCAAGATGGGTCCTGAAATGTCCATTTTGAGGATGAATGCAATGTTATTCCTCTTGAATTTATTTTATTACCAGAATAGTAAACTATAGGATTTTCTTCTTCAAAAGCCCAATACTAGTCCATATCAGTTCACTAATGCATAGAGTGCCAGTTGTTATGAGTTCCATCTCATTTTTCACAACTTCAATTTTTCCGAGATTCATACTTCATACATTCCATGATCTATTTTTCAATTGATGCTCACAGCTGTTTCTTCTCATTTTGAGTCATGCCCCATCAAAAAATAAAGGTCTGCTTGCAGGTTTTACCCCATCCATGTGATTATGGTGGCCTCTATTTTGAGAAGGTAGCTATCCCTCTGTCATATTTAGAGTGTCTTTCTACCTGAGGGGCTCATTTTCTGACACTATCGCCAACAGTGTTCTGCTTCTTTTCATGAGCTTTTTCAGTATCTTATAATCTTTTGATTCTGTCCATAAGGTTTTCATTGGCTAATTCTTTAAAGGAGCCCTGGTGGTATAGTGGTTATGCACTGGGCTGTGACCTGCAAGGTTAGCAGATCAAAACCACCCACTTCTCTGCATGAGGAAGATGGGGTTTTGTACTCCCATAAAGAGTTATGAAGCCTACAGGGGTAGTTTGACCCTGTTTATAGGATCATAATGAGTTAACATGGAGTTGATGAAAGTGAGTTTGAGGTTTCCTGTTCTCATTCCTCAGAAGCAGACAGCTGAATCTTTCTTCATAGACTGTTCTTAGTCTGGAAGCTCTGTTGAAAAACCCTGCTGGCATTTTAAATACTAGTGACATAGCATCATAGGAGCACACACCAGCCACACCACTATAACAAACTGAGAAGTGGTGAAATGTGTGTGTGTGTATATATATATATATATATATGTGTATATATATATATTGTGTGTGTATATATACATGAAATGCACACATTGTAAAAATCTACTCTAATGATCAAAAAGAATTAAATGATATTGGCATTTTTTGCCATTTGTAGTAAAACTCCACTTTTGAAAGGTTCTTTTTTTTAAATCTTTTTATTGGGGCTCATAAGGCTCTTATCACACTCTGTGCATACATCAAATGAGCAAAGCACACTTATACATTCGTTGCACTCGTCACTCTCATAATTCACCTTCCACTTGGGTTCCTGGAATCAGCTCGGTTTCCCTTTTTGCCCCCCATCCCCGTCCCTCCCCGATCCCACCCCTGGCCCCTTGATAGTTTATAAATAATTATTATATCTTATCTTACACTCCCCGGCATCTCCCCTCACCCGCCTCCCCCTTGACAATCTCCCAGAGAGGAGGTTACACATAGATCTCCGAGATCGTTTCTCCCTTTCTACATGCCCTTCCCTCCTGGTGTCGCCACTCCCACCGCTGGTGTTGAAGGGTTCGTCTGTCCTAGATTCCCTGTGCCTCCAGATCCCCACTGCACCGCTGAACATCCTCTGGTACAACCAGGTCCGCAAGGCAAGGTAGGATTGGGGTCATGATGATTGGGAGGGGAGGAAGCGTTCAGGAACTAGAGGAAGGTTTTGAGTTTCATTGTTGTTACACTGAACCCTGAGTGGCCCATCTCCTCCTCACTACCCCTCTGGAAGGGGTGTTCAGCTCTCTACAGGTGGGCATTGGGTCCCCATCATGCACTCCCCCTCTTTCACGGTGATGTGATTCTCACCACCACCCCACCTTTGATGTTGGAGACCTGGTCTCCTCTGTCCTTCATGGTCACCTATGTTGGTGTGCTGCTTCCGTGTGGGCTCGGTTGCTTCTGGGCTAGACGGCCGCTTGTTTGCTTTCAAGCCTTTAAGTCCCCAGACGCTATATCTCTCAGTAGCCGGGCACCATCCGCCTTCTTCACCACACTTGCTTATGCACACTTTCGTCTTCAGCCATTATGTGAGGAAGGTGATCACACAATGATTGTTTTTGTTCCTTTGTATCTGCTACATGGTCCATTCAACACCTTGTGTTCGCTTAGGCCGTGTGCTTCTTCTCTGTGGGCTTTGTTGCTTCTGAGCTAGATGGCCGCTTATTTGCCTTCAAGCCTTTAAGACCCCAGACGCTATATCTTTTTTTGATAGCCGGGCACCATCAGCTTTCTTCACCACATTTGCTTACACACACGGCTGTCTTCAGTGATCATGTCGGGAAGATGGGTATCCTGCAATGGCTGCTTAGCAGGGCGAGGTGCTATTGTATTGGGGGATTATGCATGAGGAGGCCCAATGTCCATCTGCTACCCTACTACTGAACCTATAAATATATGCATATAAATCTATTGCCCCCATAAACATAAATATATTTGCATATGTACATGTCTGTATTTAGGCTTCTCTGTATGCACTTTGCCTCCTACTCCTTTCCTCTATTTCCTTTCGCTTTCCTCCCGACCCATTACCATGTTTGGACTTCATTCTGGATTCAGTAGTTCCTCTCAGTTACCTTGCTCTTGGTCACTCCCTTCCAGTCCTCCCCTCCCCTCCCTCCTCTGGTTTTGAACCATTCGCTGTTCCCTTGTTCCTGTGTTGGGCGACACCTCCTCCCTTCCCCTACCTCCCACGCTCTCATGTCCCTCCAGGACCGTTGGTCCTGTTGTTTTCTTCTCTCATTATTTGTCCAGCCTACCTTGTCTAGGTGGACCTGCTGACATAGCAATATGTGCATACAAATGGATATGACTTTGACTGTACCCAAGTGGCCCATAAGAACATGGCTTTGACAGAAGCAACATCGACACACTGATAAGCAGAAAAGCCACTAACATACAAAATTTACAAGGTAAAAAACAAAACAAATTAAAAAAGACTAAGCAAAAAGATAGCAAATATTAAAAGAAAAATTGCTAGTAGTTCAAGGTCCTTTCGTTGGCCTGTAGACCATCCTTTATACTCCCTCGGGCTCCCTCTGCTCTGCTTCCTCCGCTGCTCCATTGCACGCCCCCAGTGTTTGCCTCAGTGTGGCGGGGTCAGCTCAGTCGCCCATCCCCCATTGTGTCTCAGGTGCTGTCCCATGTAGGGCCATGTGTTCGTGCAGGATGTCGTATCTCGTAGTGTGGTCAGCTGAATGGTCCTCTCTGTATGACGGGCCCTTCTAGCTGGTTTATCGACTTTGGGCTTGGTGGACCCAGGTGTACTCCACTACGTCCTTTCTCCTTCTTTTGTTTCAGCTTCCTTCTGGATGTGGTGTGGTGGGTCAGTTCCTTTCCCACTCCAGACGATCTATTTTTGTTTTCTGTGGTATTCCCTTCGAGTGTGGGGATCGGCCTAATTCTGGTTTGGGCCGGCTTGTCGTCCAGCCTCTTTGTGTAGACCTCTGTACTTTGCGTTGCCCTCCTTGTTTGGTGTGTCGTGTTGGGGTCCGTATGCATGTTCCAGATCTGTGGGGACACAACCGATACTCTCCCCCGGGTGGGTTAGTACCCTGCCCCCCCCCATACCATCCATTCAGATTGTCCCCCTCCCGGTTCTCCCTCTCTCTACCCCACTACTCATTCTTTATGCTGGGCTCTCATGTACCTCCCTAGGTGTGGCCTGTCCTCCCTCCAACTATCTATGCTTCCTCCCGTTTATTGTGGGATGGATGTTTATTCTTCTATTTCTGTCATGCTGATTGTACTTACCTCAGGGGACTCATGTTGTACGTGTCCCTTTGGGTCTGGCTTACTTCACTTAACATAATTCCTTCCAGCTCTTCCCATGAAATAACGTGTTTCATGTGCTCATCGGTGCTTTTCAGTGCTGCATAATACTCCATTGTGTGTATGTGCCAAAGTTTGCTAATCCACTCGTCTATCGATGGAAACTTAGGCTGTTTCCTAGTCTTTGCTATTGTGAATTGTGCCGCAATAAACATTGGAGCGCATATGACTGGTCGTGTTTTATTTGCTGCTTCAACCGGGTATATGCCCAGTAGAGGGATGGCTGGGTCATAAGGTAGATCAATTTCCATTTTCTTTAGGTATCGCCAGATTGCTTTCCACAGTGGCTGTACAAATCTGCACGACCACCAGCAGTGGAGGAGGGTTCCTACTTCACCACAGGCCCTCCAACACTTGTTGCTCTCTGATTTACTGATCTGGGCTAGCCTCAGGGGTGTTAGGTGGTAACTCATGGTTGTTTTGATTTGCATTTCTCTTATGGCAAGGGACTTTGAGCACTTTCTCATATATTTATTGGCCATATTGATCTCCTCTCTAGTGAAAGTTCTTCTCATTTCTTTTGCCCACTTCCTTAGGGGGTTAACTGTTTTCCTCTTTTTGCAGGTCACGATGGTGTTGTAGATTTTAGTAATGAGCCCTTTGTCTGACGTGTCATTACTAAAAATCTTCTCCCAGTCTGTGGGTTGCCTTGTCACCCTCTTGGCAAAGTCTTTCGAGGTGCACAGGTGTTTTATTCTTATTAGATCCCATTTGTCGATTTCCAGATCACCTGTGTGTGTCCCCTTCCCTGTTGCAGTGAGCCTATGTGCTCCCTGGGCCAGTGCTCTGAGATTAGTCCCGATTCCCTCCTTAATGGTCCTGATGGTTTGGGGTTTGACTTCTAGATCTGTGATCCACCTTGAGTGTATTCTTGTGCTTGGGGTGAGGTAGACGTCTTGTTTCAACTTTCTACATGTGGATATACATTGTTTCCAGCACCACTTATGAAAGAGGGCATCTGCTTCCCACTTGACGTTTTTGGGACCCTTTTCGAAGATCAGTTGTCTATATGCTGATGATTTTACTCCTGGGCTTTCTATTCTTTTCCACTGGTCTGAGTGTCTATCACTGTGCCAGTACCATGCTGTTTTGACCACTGTAGCCGTGTAGTAGGCATTAAAATCAGGTAGGGCGAGTCCTCCAATTGTGTCCTTCTTCTTGAGGAGTTCTCTGCTAATACTGGGTTTCTTCCCTCTCCATATGAAGTTGGTGGTCAGTTTTTCCAATTCTTTGAAGAAGGTTGGTGGTAATTGGATTGGTATAGCATTGAACTTTTAGAGTGCTTTAGGAAGAACTGTCATCTTTACTATGTTCAGCCTACATAACCATGAGCAGGGGAGGGTCATCCATTTGTGAAGGTCACTTTTGGTTTCCTGTAATAGGGTTTTATAATTATGCTTATAAAGGTCTTTAGTATTTTTTGTTAAATATATTCCTAGGAATTTCAGTTTGTTCTTGGCTACTGTGAAGGGTACTTCCCTCTTAATCGCCTCTTCCATGGCCCTGTCCGATGTGTATAGAACCCCTACCGACTTCTGTTTATTGATCTTGTATCCTGCTACTCTTCCGTATTCCTCTATTGCTGTAAGTATTCCAACTGTGGAGTTTTGGGGGTCTTCAACGTATAGGATCATGTCATCTGCAAATAACGATAGATTCACCTCCTCCTCTCCCAGCTGGATCCCTTTGATGTCCTTCCGCTGTCTTATGTTGTTAGCCAGAACCTCCAAAACGATATTGAATAGAAGAGGGGACAGGGGGCATCCTTGTCTTGTGCCCTTTTTCAGTGATATTGTTCTTGTCTTTTCTCCATTGACTATGATGTTGGCTGTTGGTCTTTCATAGATAGCTTGTATGAGCTTGAGGAACTTACCTTCCAATCCTATCTTCATGAGTGTTTTGATTAGGAATGGGTGCTGGATGTTTTCAAATGCTTTTTCTGCATCTATGGATATTATCATATGGTTTTTATCCTTTTTCTTCTCGATATGGTGTATGATATTGATGGATTTTCGGATGTTAAACCATCCCTGCATCGCTGGGATGAATCCTACTTGGTAGAGGTGGATGATATGTTTGATGTTCCTTTGTATTCTATTGGCCAATAGTTTGTTAAGGATTTTTGCATCTATGTTCATTAGAGATATTGGTCTATAATTCTCTACACCTGTGGGGTTTTTTCCCTGTTTGGGTATCAAAGTTATGCTGGCTTCGTAAAATGAGTTTGGGAGCTTACCGTTCTTTTCTGTTATGGAATACTTTGTGGAGGATCGGTGTCAGCTCTTCCCTGAATGTTTGGTAATATTCTGCTGTGTAGCCATCTGGCCCTGGGGCCTTTTTCCTTGGTAGGTTTTTGATGACACTCTCTATTTCTTCCTTCGCTATGGGTTTGTTGAGGTTCTTGATCTCTGTCTCAGATAATCTAGGGATAGATTGTTTTTCTAAATATTTATCCATGTCTTCCAGGTTTCTGAATTCATTAGAATACAAACCTTCATAGTACTTTGTGATTATCCTTTTTATCTCATTGGGGTCTCTTGTTGTTGCCCCCAATTCATCCCTCATCCTGGCTATTGATGTTTGCTCCTTTCTATCTTTGGTAAGCTTTGCCAGGGGAGTGTCAATTTTATTAATTCGTTCATAAAACCAGCTTCTAGTTGCGTTAATCCTTTGCACTGCTCTTTTGTCTTCCCACTGGTTTAACTCCGCCCTGATTTTTATTATTTCTTTTCTCTTGCTATTGGAGGGGTAGTTCTGTTGACTCTGTTCTAGTTGTTGGAGGTTTTGTGTTAACACATCTGTCATACGCCTTTCTTCTTTTCTCATATATGCATTCAGTGATATCAAGCTACCTCTGATAACTGCCTTTGCAATGTCCCATAAGTTTTGATATGTTGTATGCTCGTTCTCATTAGTTTCTAGAAATTTCCTGATATCCTCTCTGATCTGGACCTTAACCCATTCATGTCGCAGGAGATCGTTGTTTATTCTCCAATTGGTGGCCCTTGCTTTTCTGGGTGCCCTCCTATTAATCTCCAGCTTTATGGCATGGTGGTCTGAGAAAGACGTCTGGATAATATCTATGTGTTTGAATTTACTCAGGCTGACCTTGTGTCCCAGCATGTGATCTATTCTTGAAAAAGATCCGTGTGGATTGGAGAAGAATGTGAAACCTTTTGCTTTTGGATGAAAGGCTCTATAGATGTCTATCAGGCCCTGTTGCCTAATTACATTGTTTAGCGCTCTGGCCTCTTTGCTGAGCTTCTTTCCCTGTTACCTGTCTTTCTCTGATAGTGGAGTGTTGAAGTCCCCCACTATTATTGTTGTTTCCGTGATTTCTTCTGTCATTTTTTTAATAGTTTGTTTGACGAAATTTGCCGCGCCATTATTAGGTGCGTAAATATTCAGTATGCTAAGTGCTTCCTGGTTTACTGAGCCTTTGAGCATTATGTAATGTCCCTCTTTGTCTCCTTATATGTTTTGGATCTTGAGATCCATTTTGTCGGAGATTAAGATAGCCACTCCTGCCTTCTTGGAGTTACCATTTGCTTGGTAAACTTTCTGCCAGCCCTTTATTCTCAGCATATGCTTGTCTGCTCGCTTAAGGTGTGTCTCTTGCAGGCAGCAGATTGATGGGTTATGTTTTCTAATCCAATCCTCCAGCCTCTTTCTTTTAACATATGAATTGAGCCCATTTGTATTCAGAGTGATAATTACAATCTCTGGCTTCATGGTTGCCATATTCTGTTTTGTGTTTTGGGTCTTTGCCTATCTTCCTTCATATCAGTGTACTGCGTTTGAGTGGAGTGTTTCTATCCTGTCCTCTTTTCCATCTGAGACCGTGTTGTCCTGGTACGTGTTGCTGGCATGTTGGCTTCTAGATGGAGATGGGCTATATGGTGGTCTCCTGGTGGTTCTAGTTGGAGTTTGATCTTCTGGCCATAGTGAGTCAGCCAGTATGTTCTGCAGGGTCGGGTGACTTGCAGTATATTTTTTGAGTTCTTCCTTGTCCTGGAAGACCCTTATCTTACCCTCTATCTTAATGGATAACTTGGCAGGGTATAGGATTCTGGGGGAGGCATTTTTATCTTTCAGTTTTTGGAAGATGTTGCTCCATTCTCTCCTCCTCTTCATGGTTTCTGCTGATAAGTCTGAGCATATTCTTACCTGCGCTCCTTTGTATGTGACTGTCTTCCTTTCTCTTGATGCTCGTAAAATTTTCTCTTTTTCCTCTAAGTTGGATAATTTTACAATTATATGTCTTGGCGTGTTCTTCTTGGTGTTTAGCTTAGCCGGCGTCCTCTCTGCTTCCTGTATGAGAGTCGGATTCTCCTTTGTTAGGTTGGGGAAATTTTCTTCCCGAAATTCCTTTGCTATCTTGGCAGTCGATTTGTGTGTTATGTTGTGTTCCGGTAGACCGATTATTCGAATATTATTCCTCTTCATAGCATCTGTCATTGATCTCAGGCTGTCTTCTGTTTCTTTAATTTTCCTATCTGATTGTTTTTCTCGCTTGCTCCGTTTGGTTTGAGCGTCCTCGAGTTCACTGATACGGTTCTCAGCCTCCTCAAGCCTAGATATAGCTTCTGTGACCTTTTGTGTGGCCTCTGCTACCTCCTCTGTTAGTTTCTGCATTTCCTTTTGGTGGATAGTATTCATCCCCTCTATTGTGCATTTCATCCCCTCTATCGTTGCATCCTTATTTTGGTTTGCTTCTCTAATCTCCTGTATTACTGCAAGCAGAGTTCTGAAGATTTCCTTTTGTGGCTGATCTATATCTGTTTCTTCTATGAGTGACATTAGGTCTGTTAAAGTGCCTCGTTTCTCTGATTTTTTTGTTGGGAGTGATGTGGTCTGTTGATTTTTCCTTGATCCTTTCATCGGCCCCATGCTTCTGGGAGACAGGAGTAACCTTATTTTGTGGAGGCTCAGGCCACTGTGCCGTCTCCTCGGGTGGCTGGGGTGGGCTGCGGCAGGCTTAGGGCTGGCCCTGGGGACCCCACAGGACCCCCATGTGGTGAGAGCTGGCTGGAGCTCACTGACGGCTCCTCAGGGACTGCAAAGCCGAGTCCCAGGCTCCACTGCAGGTGGAATGTTTGATCTGCCCGGGCTGAGAGCGGGCGCGGGGAGGCCCCTCGGACAGCTGCGCAGACAGCGGCGCGACATTGCAGGGAACAATGGTGTTCGCTCTCCGCCCTGCTCTGAGCTCAGAACCCCGCGGACCGTAGTGGCTTGGCGCGAAACCGCAGGGGGTAATGGCGCCCTTCCTCCGCTCAGGCTCAGAGTCACGGCCGCCGGGGTTCCCGCAGAACCCTGTGGAGGGCACCTACTCTTGTGCCTTGCGCAGGGAGGGGCCCTTGGCGGGCAGACTCAGCAGCGTGGGCCGCGGTGCTCCGCGGAAGCTCAGGGTCCGGGACAGGCGCAGGTTGGGCTTTGGCTCCTGTCCGCGGGAAGTGCTCAGCGCAGGGTCCCGGTCAGGAGTGGAGCTGGCGCTAGGCTGCCAGGGGCGGGCGGGTGCGGGCGGGGGTGGGAGGCTGGCGCACAGAGGGCAGGTGGAGAGGTCCGCGGCAGCGGTGCGGGTGGATGGTCCCCCGTGGGGGTCGCCAGACAACCCGCGGGTCCGCTCCCCTGAGCTTGGATGAATGGAGGGAGGGATGCGGGCCCGAGGGCAGATCGCTGCCCTGCGGGGAGAGGGGAACCGCGGGAGAGGAAAGCTTCTCTCCCAGTGGGGATCCACGAGTGGGCCGCTGGTGTAGGGGAGCGTGACCTGCTGCGCCTGTCTAGGCAGGGCAGGCAAGCGGCTCTGGGCTGGGGTCCAGTTTGGGGATGGAGCCTAGGCCGGTCGCCAGTGAGCTCACGGCAGCTTAGTGACCAGAGATGTCCCACGAGTCCGGTACTCTTTCACCTAGATCCCTGCTCAGGACAAATACGTGTGGTGGGACTGGGGTGCTGTCCCTGGGGGATATTTCACTCACCAGACTCTTACTATTCAGCTACCTGGTCGCCAAGCCCGCTTTGTTTGGAGGAGCTCTCAGAGTATGCGGGTGTCCCTGTCGGCCATCTTCCCGGACTCCCTGTATTAATCAGTCTTGACCAGAACCCTCTTCCTCTTTTTTGCTGACCCTCTGCATTACTAAGTATGGTGCCCTTCTGATAACATGTCCAAAGTCCTGGACACAGGGTCTCTTCATCTAAAAGTCAGGCTATACTTCTTCCGAGGCAGATTCGTTTGTTCTCCGGGCAGTCGATGAGACTTTCAGGTTTTTCCCGCAGCACCATCATTCAAATGCATCTGTTCTTCTCTAGATTTGTGGTATTACTTGTCTAGCTTTCACAGGAATGTGCGACATCACTTTCTACAAGAAACTCATAGGCGGGAAACACCTTCAGATTTTCAAGATATCCATTTCCCAATAAAATGAAAAGCGCTTTACATTAAAAACTAAAGGTTATGAGTCTTAAGGATTATCTCAGCCACTGTCTGTGGGGGATTTGGGGGCAGGTAAGTTATTCTCTCCGCTCCTAGTCAATGAGTACCAGAGCTCTAAAGTAGATGGTACAAAGGAGCAGTTCAATGAACACTTTGTAATACATATGCTGCAAATGAAAGAGATTTAGAAGTTAATATATATATGCTAATATTCACATTTAAATTATTTAAAAATTAAATAGGACCATATTCAATCACATATAGCTCACTCTCCTATTCAGGTTCTTTTAACTTTTAACTCCAATATTCGGATACTAAGTTTTAAGCATATTGACTCTACAGCATAATGTCAAATGCTACGGTTTTCTTGATTAAATATGGATATTGTAGCACCAGAGTTACCCAGCCATTAAACAGTGGATTATCTTCTCTTCTAAAAACTGAATATTCATTGGGTTTCTGAAGTGAATATTGGGTGTCATTGTTGGTTCCGGTGAATGGGTTTGTAATGTTCATCATAAATTAATTTTAAAAATAAAGATAATTTAACTTTCAATTATATAGAAACATAATTTTTGGCTTAAGTGGTGCTATACTGAAAAGATACACACCTTATTCAGGAAATTGGGATATCCTATTTTTAGTTTAGGAAATTATAATGAAATCTCCATTATCCTCAATACTAAAAGACCTGTTACGTATTCTGACCAACTTGGTTTTGATTAAGAAAAGGCTTACCTGCTTTTCAAATTTTAATTAACAAATAAAATACTTATTTTATTTACCCTACTTATGATTTGTGACTTTTTTGTTTTTAGGTAGTGAAATGTGTGTCTATTTTGTAAAATCCCTTGGCCATAATATTAAAATAATTTATATTTGGGGTTCTTTGAAAGATTAGGTATAAAGATAACACATAAGAACAAAGCATTACAGATATTATTGATTTAGATATTTAAATATGAATAAAAATCTATGACTGCATGATAGGTAAAAATATAAGATTCAAGCTGAATTTGCTTTTTGTTTGTTTGAATCAGCTCACCAGAATTTGCCAAGTTTTTAATGCATAACTTCATTAGATTTCCACAGAATTCCTAAGGTAAGCACAACATTTTTATCTTTTAATATATTCATTATATTTATATCAAGCTCTGTTCTAATGGAAACCACTTCCCTCAATCTACCACCACTACCTCAAAATTTATTAATAAATAACAGAACATATTAGTAACAAGGAAGGAAATAAGTTGGCTATTAATTCCAAGCTCTGGCAACTGGATTTCTTATCATTGTAAAAACATGCTATTTAAGCTTCATAAATGAATATTTTGAATGAATATGTCATGTGTTGAAGAAATATATGTCTAGCCCAGGTATATTTCTTGTAAATGTACACCAAAAAGAAAAATGTTACAGGAAGAAATATGTAACTATCCCAGAAAAAGAATGATGAATGATCATTATTATTCTTTAGAACAGATTACAGCAAATATTAGATTCCCCAATGAATTCTCTGGGGTCAAATAAACATGCATTTATGATTAAATATAGCAATACAAGGCAGAGAGTAAATCAAGAGGCATAAAACAATCCAAAATCAAAATCATTTCAGATTTATGGTCAATTATTAGATAATTGACTTGGTCACTGTGCCAACTTTCAACCCAAAATAAGTACGAATCAGTAAAAACAGATTTTTATTTTTTTTAACAGCTTGTAATATCAAGTATCTTGAAAAACTTTACACCTGCGATAGTAGTTATTGGTGTTGTTAGTTGTCGTCCAGCTAACTCTTCCATCAAGTAGGGAATTTAAGGTACCTTAAGCCAAGATTTCCCATTGGGACTGTATTGATGTGGAACTAATTATTGACTTGTTCACATGATTAACAAATAATTTACTTAGAAATTCATTTTAATAAAATTCTACTTGGGAGAAACAAAGTAAACATGAACTAGGAGATGACTTCTAAACCAGGGTATTCTTGTTATTGTGTTTGAAATTAGCATATAGAATGTAACACTTTCTTTTTTTTTAGAGAGAGAGCGGGGGAGAGACCAGCGAGACAGCGATCTCTAACTAACCCAGGCCTATATATTTGGGGGTGTGCAAGCCCACTAATTACAGTTAAATACATACAGCACAGGAAAGGGTTGCACTATGTTACACAGCAGTTAGAGGGGGTGGTCTAGGGACATACACGCAATGGGAAGAGGAGGGAGTGGGGGTATACATGCGACAACATGGGTGGATCCTTAACTTTGGATGTCACAGAGCCTGTTTGGCTTGTTCCCTGGATCAACTGATAGAGAGCATTATCAGTAGGGTGTGAACTCCACCAACAAGAACCAAGCTAATGGTCGCAAGCCTCAGGGAGAAATAGTTCATTGTCCCCAGCAACAGGGAGCTGGGCCTACTCTGTAGTCTGGTGACTAACTGCCTTTAGGGAGGATGTCTGTAAGCATCTGACCTCCCCCTACAAGTCCCGCTTTTACTTTTATATGTAAAATTCAAAAGCCACATGGGCGACATGGTTATTTTCTATACATTAAAAGCTGTCAAGACAAAACTTCATGATCCAATTAATGTAGCCCAAAATTCAGGCTTATAGCAAACATTTTGAATCCAGGCGCTGGGGATAAAGCCCCCCTATGCCTATCTGCTATTGAAGGAAGGTATGAAAGGGATTGGATGCCACTTCCCAAGACATAGGGCCAAATAGGAATGTCTGCTTCTATAGGGAGAATGAATTACCATGTGCTCATTTTAAGGCAACACAGCTTTAAGGGAGAAACTGGAAATGATAGACAACCACAGGAACATGTACTTGGACCATATCTCCAACTACCAGAGTGGCGGTCTTCCAGCCATGGAATACTAGGCTTCCAGATTCCCTTTGTACCAGTCAGGGAATAAGTCCCAGTTCTATTTCCCTACAGTGCTAGTACCCCACATTTCTCCTTTCTGCATTACGTTTAAGATTTAATAGTGTCACAGAGGCCAACATGATCTCTCTTCATACCTCTTAGCTTCCTATAGAAGTGACACGAGACTGCAAGCATCAAAATTATGAATAAACAACACAGTCAGACTAGAACTTAAGCTATGGGAAATGCGTTGAGCCCAAGCTTGAGGATCCAATCCTTCCATGCCACTCACCAACTGCTTAATCACATCAGAGCCTCGAGTCTGTGTTTGAATGTATAGAAAATATTCTCTTTAAGCGGATCAACATCTAATGAAATGTTTCCCTTAAACCCTTTCAAATTATCCTGAGTTAGCTAGGTCTCTTAATTCTCTGAGGGTTGGGAGCCAGTAATTACATAATAATGAAGGCTATCTAACTAGTCCATATACTGGGTCAAAACCAAGCAAGTTAACTGAGATTGCCAGCAATGCTTTAAAATCTGAACTGCTAAAACAGAAGAGGGAGAAGAGGAATCTTATATGTGACAAATTTCATTTGGTCAGTTTAACCAAAATTTTTTTCTCCTAACTAAAAGCTGGTAATAAAATTAGGGCAGATAAACACATTTTCACTTCTTCAGAGAAAACTGGGGCGGGCTGCGGCAGGCTTAGGGCTAGCCCTGGGGACCCCACAGGACCCCCAGGTGGTGAGAGCTGGCTGGAGCTCACTGAGGGCTCCTCAGGGACTGCAAAGCCGAGTCCCAGGCTCCACTGCAGGTGGAATGTTTGATCTGCCCGGGCTGTGAGCAGGCGCGGAGAGGCCCCTTGGACAGCTGCGCAGACAGCGGCGCGACATTGCAGGGAACAATGGTGTTCGCTCTCCGCCTTGCTCTGAGCTCAGAACCCCGCGGACCGTAGTGGCTTGGCGCGAAACCGCAGGGGGTAATGGCACCGGCAAAGGAGGCTTGGCGCGAAACCGCAGGGGGCAATGGCGCCCTTCCTCCGCTCAGGCTCAGAGTTATGGCCGCCAGGGTTCCCGCAGCACCCTGTGGAGGGCACCTACTCTTGTGCCTTGCGCAGGGAGGGGCCCTTGGCGGGCAGACTCAGCAGCGCGGGCCGCGGTGCTCCGCGGAAGCTCAGGGTCTGGGACAGGCGCAGGTTGGGCTATGGCTCCTGCCGGCAGGAAGTGCTCAGCGCAGGGTCCCGGCCAGGAGTGGAGCTGGCGCTAGGCTTCCAGGGGCGGGCAGGGGCGGGCGGGGGTGGGAGGCCGGCGCACGGAGGGCAGGTGGAGAGGGCCGCGGCAGCGGTGCGGGTGGATGGTCCCCCGTGGGGGTCGCCAGACAACCCGCGGGTCCGCTCCCCTGAGCTTGGATGAATGGAGGGAGGGATGCGGGCCCGAGGGCAGATTGCTGCCCTGCGGGGAGAGGGGAACCGCGGGAGAGGAAAGCTTCTCTCCCAGTGGGGATCCACGAGTGGGCCACTGGTGTAGGGGAGCGTGACCTGCTTTGCCTGTCTAGGCAGGGCAGGCAAGCGGCTCTGGGCTGGGGTCCAGTTTGGGGATGGAGCCTAGGCCGGTCGCCAGTGAGCTCACGGCAGCTTAGTGACCAGAGATGTCCCACGAGTCCGGTACTCTTTCACCTGGACCCCTGTTCAGGACAAATACTTGTGGTGGAACTGGGGTGCTGTCCCTGGGGGATATTTCACTCACCAGACTCTTACTATTCAGCTACCTGGTCGCCAAGCCCGCTTTGTTTGGAGGAGCTCTCAGAGTATGCAGGTGTCCCTGTCGGCCATCTTCCCGGACTCTCTTTGAAAGGTTCTTGATCACCTAAATTATCTCTCAGAAAGGGTTGGTGCCTATAGTAAGAAACTATTTAAAGTAATTAATTTGTTCCTTTTATATACTGCACCATTATGTGTACCACAGATAACTCATGATAAGACATAAAACAAAGACAACACAAAACCCTACAAGACTTGTCCATAACTGTAATTCTCATGAGTCAGATGCATTGTAAATTGAAAACTACCTGTATGTAGAACTGACTCCTTAAGGCTAAATTCTTGAATTATGCTGACTTTTCCACCTGTCTAGACAGTTGGGAAGCTGATGAGTCCTGTCAAAATATTGGAAGCACACACACATACACAATTAAAGCATATACGGTTTAGCTGAGCAGTTACATTAAGTTTTTAAAGAGGAAAGGAAGGACGACCATGTAAAGTGGAAAATGAACCATTGAGAAGGCATGATTCAATGAATTCATGGCTGCCTGCCTTCCTGGATTTAGCTGATATATCAGGCTGATGTCTGCGGCCTGGCCAGCAACCTCTGAGCACTCCCACCCCAATGATTTGCATATACCCTCAGAGTTTTCTGGGGTTTTAAACATAATAAAGGATAAAGGCACCTCAATTACTTATATAATTCCAAAGGTTTAAAAGTTATCTCTCAGGAAATAAGATAAAAAACAAGCACAACAATAGTCCTTTTGTCTCTATATTGTTTCTGTTTCTCTGTTTTTGAGTACATTCAACAGTGGCCAATGAACTCTGAGATTTTTCCCTGGAATCAGAGGAATCTATCAATTTTGGCCTCTGTTTCTCTCTATAGACTTAACACACTTTGAACATTATTCTCCAGCACCATAATTCCAGCACCAAATACATGGATTCTTCTTTGGTCTCCCTTATACAATGTCCAACTTTTAAATGCATATAAGGTGATTTAAAATACCATGGCTTAGGTCAGAGGCACATTATTACATAAAAATAGATATGTGAGAATAATTCACACCAAAAGTTATCTGTTATAAAATTTAAGCAAAAAATAGATTGAAGAATCACCTATGTGGTATTGCTGCAACTAAATACCTCTATTACGCAGGCTTAGTCAAAAAAAGAAAGATAGAAACGATTTTAGCCAGATGACTGAGATGTTAGCTAAATTTTAATTAAGTATTTATTATCATCTTTGTATGGGTTCATTTTTATGGTATTCATAACTATAATAAACAAAAAATCCCAAATGATTATTAAATAGTGACCTCTTCTGGATTTTTGAGACTGTAACTGTTTTACAGGAATAGAAAGACCAGCCTTTCTTCTGGAGAGATTCTGATAATTTCAAACTGCTGACCATGAGGTTCACAGCTAAACACATAACCACCACACCACCAGAGCTCCTTATACATATGTACCTTTAATAGCAGTCTTTTACATGTTTAAAAGCTAGCCAATGATTCAATTACTTTAACATTTGTTCTGTAGAGTTTTATATTGAAAGACAAACCCGGGAGAGGCATGGATAGAACTCTTAATCCATCCCCAACCCTACTCTATATTTCCAAATATTAAGGGTTTTTAAATTTGTTAGACAGAAAGTGGATGATTATCCTACAAATTGTATGATTTATGCTGTAGGTGGAATTGGTTTGTGTTATCTCCAAAATATGTGTGGAATCCTTAACTCCTATGTCTGTGGATGTAATCCCATTTGGGAATTTGGAATTATTTGTTGTATTTATGAGGACATATCAGTGTAACAAGAACCTAAATCTAATAACTCCTAAATTAGGGAAAGGGTGCATTTGATACAGAGGACGCATACAGGCAGGGAGGATAGATGCTCTCAAGAAGAGAGGGGCAGACAACTCTACAACCCCAAGAACTCAAAGAATTGCAAGCTACTAGAGTCGACAAAGATTTTCCCTAGTCTACAATCTGAATTTGGACTAATGGCCTCATGGACTGATAGAAGATAAATTTCTGTTCTTTAAAGACACCCACTTATGATATCTCTGCTAAAATATCACATGGAAATTAAAACAATTAACAAACCCTTGATTTAGGCAGGACATCATATAAAAAACTCTAATCAGAGCCAGAGTTTCTCTGAAAAAAAATCATTCAAATGAAACTGGACATTGACATTATACATAGTATATGAAAATTTGGTAGAAATCAAATTTGCAAACTAAATTTTTTCTGTCATTAAATTGATATATTTCTTTTTCATTATCATAAATATACAATCAAGTTTTCAATTCAATTCCAATAGAGGTTATTCTATAATTCTATTAACATTTCAAATTTTAAAAAAAGTTAAAGATTCAGATCCAATATCCTTCATCAATTCATTAAAGCATAAAACTTTATAATTTTAAATTTCAAACCACTCTGCAATGGATGGCATTGATTAAAAAAGCAAAGCCAACCAAGTTCCTTTGCAACATTTGACTACTTGATTTCAATAAATATTAAAAGCTGTGTTAGTCTGGGTACTTTAGAAAAATAAATCCATAGAAACTCATGTATAAGAGAGAGTTTTATATAAAGGGTAAGTGAGCATCAAGAAAACATCCCAACCCAATGCTGCCCAAACCCACAAGTCGAACATTAACCCATATACCCAACACCAATCCACAAAGTCCTCCTCCATCTCACAAAACACACACAATGATGCCGACTGCGGGGAGAAAGCCGAATCAGTGAACGTGTAAGCATTTCAGTGCTGGCAGGGGTCTCCATGCCGCTACTACAGCACCGAGGGCTGTATTAGGGTAGGTCCATGCAGCTTCTCCTCAGTGATGTCTTGCTGGAAGAACCCCATATGTGTTTATCGGCCAGGTTGGCACAATAAACTGACTAACTCAAAAGCTAATCCATGGCAGTGGGCTTGGTTTTATGGATATTGACTCAAAGAATAACACACGGAGTTAATAATTTTGTTGGTTGTGAGTGATTGTATATATACATGTAGACATTTGTGTGTGTGTGTGTGTGTGTGTTGTTAGATCATTCCCACTATGATATGTAAACATTGAAGCAAGGTCAACATTTTGTTTTGATTCTTCATGATAATCTTTATTTATCCTTTTATTTATTTTGGGACTGAATTAACTAAAATGCCAGTCAATGATGACTATGAAGACCTTTTTCTTATACAACAACAAATTAATAGGAGAAAACAAATGATGTAAATGGCTGCGTTTGCCCAGTGGCCATCATAAGGTCTGGCATTGGTCAAGAGAGAAGTCAGCTATGTATTCGGTTAGAGAGGGTTGTGCAGCATAATTTAAATAATGACAAAACCTGCAAGGGCAAATGAGACAGTATTTCATGAAAATAGCAGATTCTTCCAGAGAATATTCTCATCAGCATCTTGAGTCAAAATCATATTCGTGTGATAGACACGAACAATCTAAGTGAGTTCAATATGCTTCAAACAATGCTAAACTTGGTAGGCTCAAGAATTTCATGTTGTAGAAAAAATGTTTTTTTTTTTAAAAGGATCACTTGTGAACTTGATCCCCTGTGAACTGTTCATACCGTGAGTGTGTGACTGCTGAAATATATTGAAAGCTTTAGACAGCATTAACAAAGGAAGAAATATCTCAGAAGTCAGCAATGCCATTCTCAGGAATTTGCGAGGTCTTCTTGACGTTTGAATAATTTCAGTAACAGGACAGGGGAGTCAGGTGACACATCAGCTTCCCTGCTTTCTTCTGGTCCTTGCTGGCTGAAGAGAAATCTACCTATCTCCTTTGCCTGTGAAAATATAAACAAATAGCCCCTCTCTGTGGGTTCTCAGTGACCTGAAAAAGGAATTATGATTAAGCTTTTGGGGTTCCTTTGTGTCCATCTTTCTCCAAACGTGATTGTGTCCTTCTAAAGGGAATCCATAAGCTTTATTCTGCAAGAACATGTATAGGCCTTTCTCCAGGTAACAGATGGACCTGGATCCCAAACGTGGTTTTCATCATCTTGCGATTTCTTAGGATCAGTTTTCTCTGAAGAAGTGAAAATGTGTTTATCTGCCCTAATTTTATTACCAGCTTTTAGTTAGGAGAAAAAAATTTTGGTTAAACTGACCAAATGAAATTTGTCACATATAAGATTCCTCTTCTCCCTCTTCTGTTTTAGCAGTTCAGATTTTAAAGCATTGCTGGCAATCTCAGTTAACTTGCTTGGTTTTGACCCAGTATATGGACTAGTTAGATAGCCTTCATTATTATGTAATTACTGGCTCCCAACCCTCAGAGAATTAAGAGACCTAGCTAACTCAGGATAATTTGAAAGGGTTTAAGGGAAACATTTCATTAGATGTTGATCCGCTTAAAGAGAATATTTTCTATACATTCAAACACAGACTCGAGGCTCTGATGTGATTAAGCAGTTGGTGAGTGGCATGGAAGGATTGGATCCTCAAGCTTGGGCTCAACGCATTTCCCATAGCTTAAGTTCTAGTCTGACTGTGTTGTTTATTCATAATTTTGATGCTTGCAGTCTCGTGTCACTTCTATAGGAAGCTAAGAGGTATGAAGAGAGATCATGTTGGCCTCTGTGACACTATTAAATCTTAAACGTAATGCAGAAAGGAGAAATGTGGGGTACTAGCACTGTAGGGAAATAGAACTGGGACTTATTCCCTGACTGGTACAAAGGGAATCTGGAAGCCTAGTATTCCATGGCTGGAAGACCGCCACTCTGGTAGTTGGAGATATGGTCCAAGTACATGTTCCTGTGGTTGTCTATCATTTCCAGTTTCTCCCTTAAAGCTGTGTTGCCTTAAAATGAGCACATGGTAATTCATTCTCCCTATAGAAGCAGACATTCCTATTTGGCCCTATGTCTTGGGAAGTGGCATCCAATCCCTTTCATACCTTCCTTCAATAGCAGATAGGCATAGGGGGGCTTTATCCCCAGCGCCTGGATTCAAAATGTTTGCTATAAGCCTGAATTTTGGGCTACATTAATTGGATCATGAAGTTTTGTCTTGACAGCTTTTAATGTATAGAAAATAACCATGTCGCCCATGTGGCTTTTGAATTTTACATATAAAAGTAAAAGCGGGACTTGTAGGGGGAGGTCAGATGCTTACAGACATCCTCCCTAAAGGCAGTTAGTCACCAGACTACAGAGTAGGCCCAGCTCCCTGTTGCTGGGGACAATGAACTATTTCTCCCTGAGGCTTGCGACCATTAGCTTGGTTCTTGTTGGTGGAGTTCACACCCTACTGATAATGCTCTCTATCAGTTGATCCAGGGAACAAGCCAAACAGGCTCTGTGACATCCAAAGTTAAGGATCCACCCATGTTGTCGCATGTATACCCCCACTCCCTCCTCTTCCCATTGCGTGTATGTCCCTAGACCACCCCCTCTAACTGCTGTGTAACATAGTGCAACCCTTTCCTGTGCTGTATGTATTTAACTGTAATTAGTGGGCTTGCACACCCCCAAATATATAGGCCTGGGTTAGTTAGAGATCGCTGTCTCGCTGGTCTCTCCCCCGCTCTCTCTCTAAAAAAAAAGAAAGTGTTACATTCTATATGCTAATTTCAAACACAATAACAAGAATACCCTGGTTTAGAAGTCATCTCCTAGTTCATGTTTACTTTGTTTCTCCCAAGTAGAATTTTATTAAAATGAATTTCTAAGTAAATTATTTGTTAATCATGTGAACAAGTCAATAATTAGTTCCACATCAATACAGTCCCAATGGGAAATCTTGGCTTAAGGTACCTTAAATTCCCTACTTGATGGAAGAGTTAGCTGGACGACAACTAACAACACCAATAACTACTATCGCAGGTGTAAAGTTTTTCAAGATACTTGATATTACAAGCTGTTAAAAAAAATAAAAATCTGTTTTTACTGATTCGTACTTATTTTGGGTTGAAAGTTGGCACAGTGACCAAGTCAATTATCTAATAATTGACCATAAATCTGAAATGATTTTGATTTTGGATTGTTTTATGCCTCTTGATTTACTCTCTGCCTTGTATTGCTATATTTAATCATAAATGCATGTTTATTTGACCCCAGAGAATTCATTGGGGAATCTAATATTTGCTGTAATCTGTTCTAAAGAATAATAATGATCATTCATCATTCTTTTTTTGGGATAGTTACATATTTCTTCCTGTAACATTTTTCTTTTTGGTGTACATTTACAAGAAATATACCTGGGCTAGACATATATTTCTTCAACACATGACATATTCATTCAAAATATTCATTTATGAAGCTTAAATAGCATGTTTTTACAATGATAAGAAATCCAGTTGCCAGAGCTTGGAATTAATAGCCAACTTATTTCCTTCCTTGTTACTAATATGTTCTGTTATTTATTAATAAATTTTGAGGTAGTGGTGGTAGATTGAGGGAAGTGGTTTCCATTAGAACAGAGCTTGATATAAATATAATGAATATATTAAAAGATAAAAATGTTGTGCTTACCTTAGGAATTCTGTGGAAATCTAATGAAGTTATGCATTAAAAACTTGGCAAATTCTGGTGAGCTGATTCAAACAAACAAAAAGCAAATTCAGCTTGAATCTTATATTTTTACCTATCATGCAGTCATAGATTTTTATTCATATTTAAATATCTAAATCAATAATATCTGTAATGCTTTGTTCTTATGTGTTATCTTTATACCTAATCTTTCAAAGAACCCCAAATATAAATTATTTTAATATTATGGCCAAGGGATTTTACAAAATAGACACACATTTCACTACCTAAAAACAAAAAAGTCACAAATCATAAGTAGGGTAAATAAAATAAGTATTTTATTTGTTAATTAAAATTTGAAAAGCAGGTAAGCCTTTTCTTAATCAAAACCAAGTTGGTCAGAATATGTAACAGGTCTTTTAGTATTGAGGATAATGGAGATTTCATTATAATTTCCTAAACTAAAAATAGGATATCCCAATTTCCTGAATAAGGTGTGTATCTTTTCAGTATAGCACCACTTAAGCCAAAAATTATGTTTCTATATAATTGAAAGTTAAATTATCTTTATTTTTAAAATTAATTTATGATGAACATTACAAACCCATTCACCGGAACCAACAATGACACCCAATATTCACTTCAGAAACCCAATGAATATTCAGTTTTTAGAAGAGAAGATAATCCACTGTTTAATGGCTGGGTAACTCTGGTGCTACAATATCCATATTTAATCAAGAAAACCGTAGCATTTGACATTATGCTGTAGAGTCAATATGCTTAAAACTTAGTATCCGAATATTGGAGTTAAAAGTTAAAAGAACCTGAATAGGAGAGTGAGCTATATGTGATTGAATATGGTCCTATTTAATTTTTAAATAATTTAAATGTGAATATTAGCATATATATATTAACTTCTAAATCTCTTTCATTTGCAGCATATGTATTACAAAGTGTTCATTGAACTGCTCCTTTGTACCATCTACTTTAGAGCTCTGGTACTCATTGACTAGGAGCGGAGAGAATAACTTACCTGCCCCCAAATCCCCCACAGACAGTGGCTGAGATAATCCTTAAGACTCATAACCTTTAGTTTTTAATGTAAAGCGCTTTTCATTTTATTGGGAAATGGATATCTTGAAAATCTGAAGGTGTTTCCCGCCTATGAGTTTCTTGTAGAAAGTGATGTCGCACATTCCTGTGAAAGCTAGACAAGTAATACCACAAATCTAGAGAAGAACAGATGCATTTGAATGATGGTGCTGCGGGAAAAACCTGAAAGTTTCATCGACTGCCCGGAGAACAAACGAATCTGCCTCGGAAGAAGTATAGCCTGACTTTTAGATGAAGAGACCCTGTGTCCAGGACTTTGGACATGTTATCAGAAGGGCACCATACTTAGTAATGCAGAGGGTCAGCAAAAAAGAGGAAGAGGGTTCTGGTCAAGACTGATTAATACAGGGAGTCCGGGAAGATGGCCGACAGGGACACCCGCATACTCTGAGAGCTCCTCCAAACAAAGCGGGCTTGGCGACCAGGTAGCTGAATAGTAAGAGTCTGGTGAGTGAAATATCCCCCAGGGACAGCACCCCAGTCCCACCACACGTATTTGTCCTGAGCAGGGATCTAGGTGAAAGAGTACCGGACTCGTGGGACATCTCTGGTCACTAAGCTGCCGTGAGCTCACTGGCGACCGGCCTAGGCTCCATCCCCAAACTGGACCCCAGCCCAGAGCCGCTTGCCTGCCCTGCCTAGACAGGCGCAGCAGGTCACGCTCCCCTACACCAGCGGCCCACTCGTGGATCCCCACTGGGAGAGAAGCTTTCCTCTCCCGCGGTTCCCCTCTCCCCGCAGGGCAGCGATCTGCCCTCGGGCCCGCATCCCTCCCTCCATTCATCCAAGCTCAGGGGAGCGGACCCGCGGGTTGTCTGGCGACCCCCACGGGGGACCATCCACCCGCACCGCTGCCGCGGACCTCTCCACCTGCCCTCTGTGCGCCAGCCTCCCACCCCCGCCCGCACCCGCCCGCCCCTGGCAGCCTAGCGCCAGCTCCACTCCTGACCGGGACCCTGCGCTGAGCACTTCCCGCGGACAGGAGCCAAAGCCCAACCTGCGCCTGTCCCGGACCCTGAGCTTCCGCGGAGCACCGCGGCCCACGCTGCTGAGTCTGCCCGCCAAGGGCCCCTCCCTGCGCAAGGCACAAGAGTAGGTGCCCTCCACAGGGTTCTGCGGGAACCCCGGCGGCCGTGACTCTGAGCCTGAGCGGAGGAAGGGCGCCATTACCCCCTGCGGTTTCGCGCCAAGCCACTACGGTCCGCGGGGTTCTGAGCTCAGAGCAGGGCGGAGAGCGAACACCATTGTTCCCTGCAATGTCGCGCCGCTGTCTGCGCAGCTGTCCGAGGGGCCTCCCCGCGCCCGCTCTCAGCCCGGGCAGATCAAACATTCCACCTGCAGTGGAGCCTGGGACTCGGCTTTGCAGTCCCTGAGGAGCCGTCAGTGAGCTCCAGCCAGCTCTCACCACATGGGGGTCCTGTGGGGTCCCCAGGGCCAGCCCTAAGCCTGCCGCAGCCCACCCCAGCCACCCGAGGAGACGGCACAGTGGCCTGAGCCTCCACAAAATAAGGTTACTCCTGTCTCCCAGAAGCATGGGGCCGATGAAAGGATCAAGGAAAAATCAACAGACCACATCACTCCCAACAAAAAAATCAGAGAAACGAGGCACTTTAACAGACCTAATGTCACTCATAGAAGAAACAGATATAGATCAGCCACAAAAGGAAATCTTCAGAACTCTGCTTGCAGTAATACAGGAGATTAGAGAAGCAAACCAAAATAAGGATGCAACGATAGAGGGGATGAAATGCACAATAGAGGGGATGAATACTATCCACCAAAAGGAAATGCAGAAACTAACAGAGGAGGTAGCAGAGGCCACACAAAAGGTCACAGAAGCTATATCTAGGCTTGAGGAGGCTGAGAACCGTATCAGTGAACTCGAGGACGCTCAAACCAAACGGAGCAAGCGAGAAAAACAATCAGATAGGAAAATTAAAGAAACAGAAGACAGCCTGAGATCAATGACAGATGCTATGAAGAGGAATAATATTCGAATAATCGGTCTACCGGAACACAACATAACACACAAATCGACTGCCAAGATAGCAAAGGAATTTCGGGAAGAAAATTTCCCCAACCTAACAAAGGAGAATCCGACTCTCATACAGGAAGCAGAGAGGACGCCGGCTAAGCTAAACACCAAGAAGAACACGCCAAGACATATAATTGTAAAATTATCCAACTTAGAGGAAAAAGAGAAAATTTTACGAGCATCAAGAGAAAGGAAGACAGTCACATACAAAGGAGCGCAGGTAAGAATATGCTCAGACTTATCAGCAGAAACCATGAAGAGGAGGAGAGAATGGAGCAACATCTTCCAAAAACTGAAAGATAAAAATGCCTCCCCCAGAATCCTATACCCTGCCAAGTTATCCATTAAGATAGAGGGTAAGATAAGGGTCTTCCAGGACAAGGAAGAACTCAAAAAATATACTGCAAGTCACCCGACCCTGCAGAACATACTGGCTGACTCACTATGGCCAGAAGATCAAACTCCAACTAGAACCACCAGGAGACCACCATATAGCCCATCTCCATCTAGAAGCCAACATGCCAGCAACACGTACCAGGACAACACGGTCTCAGATGGAAAAGAGGACAGGATAGAAACACTCCACTCAAACGCAGTACACTGATATGAAGGAAGATAGGCAAAGACCCAAAACACAAAACAGAATATGGCAACCATGAAGCCAGAGATTGTAATTATCACTCTGAATACAAATGGGCTCAATTCATATGTTAAAAGAAAGAGGCTGGAGGATTGGATTAGAAAACATAACCCATCAATCTGCTGCCTGCAAGAGACACACCTTAAGCGAGCAGACAAGCATATGCTGAGAATAAAGGGCTGGCAGAAAGTTTACCAAGCAAATGGTAACTCCAAGAAGGCAGGAGTGGCTATCTTAATCTCCGACAAAATGGATCTCAAGATCCAAAACATATAAGGAGACAAAGAGGGACATTACATAATGCTCAAAGGCTCAGTAAACCAGGAAGCACTTAGCATACTGAATATTTACGCACCTAATAATGGCGCGGCAAATTTCGTCAAACAAACTATTAAAAAAATGACAGAAGAAATCACGGAAACAACAATAATAGTGGGGGACTTCAACACTCCACTATCAGAGAAAGACAGGTAACAGGGAAAGAAGCTCAGCAAAGAGGCCAGAGCGCTAAACAATGTAATTAGGCAACAGGGCCTGATAGACATCTATAGAGCCTTTCATCCAAAAGCAAAAGGTTTCACATTCTTCTCCAATCCACACGGATCTTTTTCAAGAATAGATCACATGCTGGGACACAAGGTCAGCCTGAGTAAATTCAAACACATAGATATTATCCAGACGTCTTTCTCAGACCACCATGCCATAAAGCTGGAGATTAATAGGAGGGCACCCAGAAAAGCAAGGGCCACCAATTGGAGAATAAACAACGATCTCCTGCGACATGAATGGGTTAAGGTCCAGATCAGAGAGGATATCAGGAAATTTCTAGAAACTAATGAGAACGAGCATACAACATATCAAAACTTATGGGACATTGCAAAGGCAGTTATCAGAGGTAGCTTGATATCACTGAATGCATATATGAGAAAAGAAGAAAGGCGTATGACAGATGTGTTAACACAAAACCTCCAACAACTAGAACAGAGTCAACAGAACTACCCCTCCAATAGCAAGAGAAAAGAAATAATAAAAATCAGGGCGGAGTTAAACCAGTGGGAAGACAAAAGAGCAGTGCAAAGGATTAACGCAACTAGAAGCTGGTTTTATGAACGAATTAATAAAATTGACACTCCCCTGGCAAAGCTTACCAAAGATAGAAAGGAGCAAACATCAATAGCCAGGATGAGGGATGAATTGGGGGCAACAACAAGAGACCCCAATGAGATAAAAAGGATAATCACAAAGTACTATGAAGGTTTGTATTCTAATGAATTCAGAAACCTGGAAGACATGGATAAATATTTAGAAAAACAATCTATCCCTAGATTATCTGAGACAGAGATCAAGAACCTCAACAAACCCATAGCGAAGGAAGAAATAGAGAGTGTCATCAAAAACCTACCAAGGAAAAAGGCCCCAGGGCCAGATGGCTACACAGCAGAATTTTACCAAACATTCAGGGAAGAGCTGACACCGATCCTCCACAAAGTATTCCATAACAGAAAAGAACGGTAAGCTCCCAAACTCATTTTACGAAGCCAGCATAACTTTGATACCCAAACAGGGAAAAAACCCCACAGGTGTAGAGAATTATAGACCAATATCTCTAATGAACATAGATGCAAAAATCCTTAACAAACTATTGGCCAATAGAATACAAAGGAACATCAAACATATCATCCACCTCTACCAAGTAGGATTCATCCCAGCGATGCAGGGATGGTTTAACATCCGAAAATCCATCAATATCATACACCATATCGAGAAGAAAAAGGATAAAAACCATATGATAATATCCATAGATGCAGAAAAAGCATTTGAAAACATCCAGCACCCATTCCTAATCAAAACACTCATGAAGATAGGATTGGAAGGTAAGTTCCTCAAGCTCATACAAGCTATCTATGAAAGACCAACAGCCAACATCATAGTCAATGGAGAAAAGACAAGAACAATATCACTGAAAAAGGGCACAAGACAAGGATGCCCCCTGTCCCCTCTTCTATTCAATATCGTTTTGGAGGTTCTGGCTAACAACATAAGACAGCGGAAGGACATCAAAGGGATCCAGCTGGGAGAGGAGGAGGTGAATCTATCGTTATTTGCAGATGACATGATCCTATACGTTGAAGACCCCCAAAACTCCACAGTTGGAATACTTACAGCAATAGAGGAATACGGAAGAGTAGCAGGATACAAGATCAATAAACAGAAGTCGGTAGGGGTTCTATACACATCGGACAGGGCCATGGAAGAGGCGATTAAGAGGGAAGTACCCTTCACAGTAGCCAAGAACAAACTGAAATTCCTAGGAATATATTTAACAAAAAATACTAAAGACCTTTATAAGCATAATTATAAAACCCTATTACAGGAAACCAAAAGTGACCTTCACAAATGGATGACCCTCCCCTGCTCATGGTTATGTAGGCTGAACATAGTAAAGATGACAGTTCTTCCTAAAGCACTCTAAAAGTTCAATGCTATACCAATCCAATTACCACCAACCTTCTTCAAAGAATTGGAAAAACTGACCACCAACTTCATATGGAGAGGGAAGAAACCCAGTATTAGCAGAGAACTCCTCAAGAAGAAGGACACAATTGGAGGACTCGCCCTACCTGATTTTAATGCCTACTACACGGCTACAGTGGTCAAAACAGCATGGTACTGGCACAGTGATAGACACTCAGACCAGTGGAAAAGAATAGAAAGCCCAGGAGTAAAATCATCAGCATATAGACAACTGATCTTCGAAAAGGGTCCCAAAAACGTCAAGTGGGAAGCAGATGCCCTCTTTCATAAGTGGTGCTGGAAACAATGTATATCCACATGTAGAAAGTTGAAACAAGACGTCTACCTCACCCCAAGCACAAGAATACACTCAAGGTGGATCACAGATCTAGAAGTCAAACCCCAAACCATCAGGACCATTAAGGAGGGAATCGGGACTAATCTCAGAGCACTGGCCCAGGGAGCACATAGGCTCACTGCAACAGGGAAGGGGACACACACAGGTGATCTGGAAATCGACAAATGGGATCTAATAAGAATAAAACACCTGTGCACCTCGAAAGACTTTGCCAAGAGGGTGACAAGGCAACCCACAGACTGGGAGAAGATTTTTAGTAATGACACGTCAGACAAAGGGCTCATTACTAAAATCTACAACACCATCGTGACCTGCAAAAAGAGGAAAACAGTTAACCCCCTAAGGAAGTGGGCAAAAGAAATGAGAAGAACTTTCACTAGAGAGGAGATCAATATGGCCAATAAATATATGAGAAAGTGCTCAAAGTCCCTTGCCATAAGAGAAATGCAAATCAAAACAACCATGAGTTACCACCTAACACCCCTGAGGCTAGCCCAGATCAGTAAATCAGAGAGCAACAAGTGTTGGAGGGCCTGTGGTGAAGTAGGAACCCTCCTCCACTGCTGGTGGTCGTGCAGATTTGTACAGCCACTGTGGAAAGCAATCTGGCGATACCTAAAGAAAATGGAAATTGATCTACCTTATGACCCAGCCATCCCTCTACTGGGCATATACCCGGTTGAAGCAGCAAATAAAACACGACCAGTCATATGCGCTCCAATGTTTATTGCGGCACAATTCACAATAGCAAAGACTAGGAAACAGCCTAAGTTTCCATCGATAGACGAGTGGATTAGCAAACTTTGGCACATACACACAATGGAGTATTATGCAGCACTGAAAAGCACCGATGAGCACATGAAACACGTTATTTCATGGGAAGAGCTGGAAGGAATTATGTTAAGTGAAGTAAGCCAGACCCAAAGGGACACGTACAACATGAGTCCCCTGAGGTAAGTACAATCAGCATGACAGAAATAGAAGAATAAACATCCATCCCACAATAAACGGGAGGAAGCATAGATAGTTGGAGGGAGGACAGGCCACACCTAGGGAGGTACATGAGAGCCCAGCATAAAGAATGAGTAGTGGGGTAGAGAGAGGGAGAACCGGGAGGGGGACAATCTGAATGGATGGTATGGGGGGGGGGCAGGGTACTAACCCACCCGGGGGAGAGTATCGGTTGTGTCCCCACAGATCTGGAACATGCATACGGACCCCAACACGACACACCAAACAAGGAGGGCAACGCAAAGTACAGAGGTCTACACAAAGAGGCTGGACGACAAGCCGGCCCAAACCAGAATTAGGCCGATCCCCACACTCGAAGGGAATACCACAGAAAACAAAAATAGATCGTCTGGAGTGGGAAAGGAACTGACCCACCACACCACATCCAGAAGGAAGCTGAAACAAAAGAAGGAGAAAGGACGTAGTGGAGTACACCTGGGTCCACCAAGCCCAAAGTCGATAGACCAGCTAGAAGGGCCCGTCATACAGAGAGGACCATTCAGCTGACCACACTACGAGATACGACATCCTGCACGAACACATGGCCCTACATGGGACAGCACCTGAGACACAATGGGGGATGGGCGACTGAGCTGACCCCGCCACACTGAGGCAAACACTGGGGGCGTGCAATGGAGCAGCGGAGGAAGCAGAGCAGAGGGAGCCCGAGGGAGTATAAAGGATGGTCTACAGGCCAACGAAAGGACCTTGAACTACTAGCAATTTTTCTTTTAATATTTGCTATCTTTTTGCTTAGTCTTTTTTAATTTGTTTTGTTTTTTACCTTGTAAATTTTGTATGTTAGTGGCTTTTCTGCTTATCAGTGTGTCGATGTTGCTTCTGTCAAAGCCATGTTCTTATGGGCCACTTGGGTACAGTCAAAATCATATCCATTTGTATGCACATATTGCTATGTCAGCAGGTCCACCTAGACAAGGTAGGCTGGACAAATAATGAGAGAAGAAAACAACAGGACCAACGGTCCTGGAGGGACATGAGAGCGTGGGAGGTAGGGGAAGGGAGGAGGTGTCGCCCAACACAGGAACAAGGGAACAGCGAATGGTTCAAAACCAGAGGAGGGAGGGGAGGGGAGGACTGGAAGGGAGTGACCAAGAGCAAGGTAACTGAGAGGAACTACTGAATCCAGAATGAAGTCCAAACATGGTAATGGGTCGGGAGGAAAGCGAAAGGAAATAGAGGAAAGGAGTAGGAGGCAAAGTGCATACAGAGAAGCCTAAATACAGACATGTACATATGCAAATATATTTATGTTTATGGGGGCAATAGATTTATATGCATATATTTATAGGTTCAGTAGTAGGGTAGCAGATGGACATTGGGCCTCCTCATGCATAATCCCCCAATACAATAGCACCTCGCCCTGCTAAGCAGCCATTGCAGGATACCCATCTTCCCGACATGATCACTGAAGACAGCCGTGTGTGTAAGCAAATGTGGTGAAGAAAGCTGATGGTGCCCGGCTATCAAAAAAAGATATAGCGTCTGGGGTCTTAAAGGCTTGAAGGCAAATAAGCGGCCATCTAGCTCAGAAGCAACAAAGCCCACAGAGAAGAAGCACACGGCCTAAGCGAACACAAGGTGTTGAATGGACCATGTAGCAGATACAAAGGAACAAAAACAATCATTGTGTGATCACCTTCCTCACATAATGGCTGAAGACGAAAGTGTGCATAAGCAAGTGTGGTGAAGAAGGCGGATGGTGCCCGGCTACTGAGAGATATAGCGTCTGGGGACTTAAAGGCTTGAAAGCAAACAAGCGGCCGTCTAGCCCAGAAGCAACCGAGCCCACACGGAAGCAGCACACCAACATAGGTGACCATGAAGGACAGAGGAGACCAGGTCTCCAACATCAAAGGTGGGGTGGTGGTGAGAATCACATCACCGTGAAAGAGGGGGAGTGCATGATGGGGACCCAATGCCCACCTGTAGAGAGCTGAACACCCCTTCCAGAGGGGTAGTGAGGAGGAGATGGTTCACACAGGGTTTAGTGTAACAACAATGAAACTCAAAACCTTCCTCTAGTTCCTGAACGCTTCCTCCCCTCCCAATCATCATGACCCCAATCCTACCTTGCCTTGCGGACCTGGTTGTACCAGAGGATGTACAGCGGTGCAGTGGGGATCTGGAGGCACAGGGAATCTAGGACAGACGAACCCTTCAACACCAGCGGTGGGAGAGGCGACACCAGGAGGGAAGGGCATGTAGAAAGGGAGAAACGATCTCGGAGATCTATGTGTAACCTCCTCTCTGGGAGATTGTCAAGGGGGAGGCGGGTGAGGGGAGATGCCGGGGAGTGTAAGATAAGATATAATAATTATTTATAAACTATCACGGGACCAGGGGTGGGATCGGGGAGGGAGGGGGATGGGAGAAAAAAAAGGGAAACCGAGCTGATTCCGGGAACCCAAGTGGAAGGTGAATTATGAGAGTGACGAGTGCAACGAATGTATAAGGGTGCATTGCTCATTTGATGTATGCACAGATTGTGATAAGAGCCTTATGAGCCCCAATAAAAAGATTTTAAAAAAAGAAAGAAAGAAAATGATTAGGGCAAAGAATGTACGGATGTGCTTTATACAATTCATGTATGTATATATATATGTATGGATTGTGATAAGAGTTGTATGAGCCCCTAATAAAATGTAAAAAAAAACATAATACAAAAAAACAAAATTGCACCAGTGCAAAAAAAAAAAAGACTGATTAATACAATGGCTACAACAGTGGCTCAAACACATTTGTGAGGATACTCAGGTTGTAGCAATCTTACTTTCTGTGGTACATCAGGGCAGCAAGAGTCAGAACCAATATAATGGCACCGAACAAGAACAAGAATATTTTTTAATATAAGTCAAGATATTGGTAACATTTTTGGTGGGTTTCAATTAAAAACATGTCTTATCGATTCTGATAAATTAATTTAAAAAAACACCACGAGACACAATGTCCCTCACTGACCCATAGCGCTACAAGAGACAACACTGGAGGCACAGTGCAGGAATTGTGCCCGATCTGACCCCAACACACAGGGGCAAAATATTAAGGCTATGCAACAGAGCAGCAAGTGGAGCAAAGCAATGAAGTCCTTTGGAATACCAAAAATAGACTTGGGGGCAAGGGCGTAACACCTCATCAGACTGCATGGGAAAACACTCCTAAAAGTCAACAAACAGACCTGGAACTATTTACAGGCCTTTCTGTTTTGTTTTTGTTGTTTAGTTTTGTTTTTTTTGTGCTTATCATTGTCTCTGCATGTCTATCTAAAGAAGATAGGGAGGATCAACAATGGAGAGGAGAAAAAAATGCACTAAAGGCTCTGGGGGACCATAGGAGAGGGGAAGGAAGGGGAAAGGAGAGGCGAAAGAGAAAAACAAGTGATCTATAAAATCCATGGTGAGGAGGGTATAAAGTGCCAGGTGGGGCTTGACCAAAGGCAATGTAACAGAGATTAAAACCTGAATGAAGACAGAACATGATAGTGGGACAAGAGGAAAGTAAAAGGAAATAGAGGAAAGAACTAGGAGGCAAAGGACATTTGTAGTTAATACAGGCATGCACATATGTAAATATATTTACATATAATCATAGTGAAATAGATCTATGTACATATATTTATATGGTAAATGTCAAGGTAGCTGACAGACATTGGGTCTCTACTCAAGTACTTCCTCAATGCAAGAACACTTTGTTCTAATAACCAGGCATTCTGTGATGCTAAACTTCCTGACTTGATTGCTGAAGACAAAATAGGTGTGTAAGCAAATGTGGTGAAGAAAGCTGATGATGCCCGGCTATCAAAAGACATAGTGTCGGGAGCCTTAAAGGCTTAAAGATAAACAGGCAGCTATTTAGCTGAGAAGCAACAAAGTCCACATGGTAGAAGCACACCAGCATGTGTGATCAGGAAGTGTTGATGGGATCAGGTATTAGACATCAAAGATCCAGAACAAAATATCATAGAAGATAGTTGTATGCTTCATGGATTCTATACTGCACCCTGACTGGTTCAGCTCTTCCTTGTGAAGTTTCTGTAAGGGGATGTCCAATTGTTTACAGATGGGCTTTGGGACTCTCACACCACAGTGCCCCTCATTCACATTCATATGATTTTTTGTTCACAGGTACAGATTAGACATGGTACAGGTAAGAGCTGGAAACACAGGGAATCCAGGACCCTCAGGACCAATAATGAGAGTAGTGATACCAGAAGGGGAAAGAAAAGGTTGGGGGAGTAAGGGTTAACAGATCACAATGATTAATATATAACCCCCGCCCAGGGGGACGGACAGCAGAAAAGTGAGTGAAGGTAGACATTGTTCAGTGAAAGACATGGGGAAAAATTATAAATTATCAAGGGTTCATGAGAGAAGAAGCATGGAGGATGGAGGGGGGGAAATGAAGAGCCAATACGAAGGGCTCAAGTAGAAAGAAAAAGTTTTGAGGATGATGATGACAACAAATGTACAAATGTGTTTGACATAATGGATGTATGGATGGATTGTGAGAAGTGCTGTATGAGCCCTCAATAAAATGATTTTTAAAAATTAATAAAAACTTATTTTATTGGTTTAGAGACATGTAATAATCAGGCAATAAACAGATTTGAAAAATAAAGAGGAAACATGCTTTTAAGGCACCTTTTATAAATTAAATTTTCTAGTTCAATTTATTTCTATGACTATAAAGTACTGATACAAAAAGTAAATATCAGTATTAACGATAACCCAATTTTACTGGGTTTTTTGTTCAAAAGAAGCTTACAAAGGATTTTGTGTATATAAATGCATTTTAAGACTTCTGATATTTCTTTCAAGTCCTATCCACTGCCTTGAATCAATTTTGAGTCATAATAATCCTATAACACTGAGCAGAATTGCTATATAGGGTTTCAGAGGCTGTATATAATTTTTAATGTTTTTAATATTTTTTGTTTTCTTTCCTTTTTGTAATCATTTTGTTAGGAGCACATACTACTCTTATCACCATACATACATACATCATCAATTATGTAAAGCACACTTGTACATTCATTACCCTCATCATTCTCAAAGCTTTGCCCTCCATGTAAGCCCCCGGCATTAGCTCTTCATTTTTCCCCTCCATCCCCAGTCCCCACTCCCTCACGAACCCTTGATAATTTATAAATTATTATTTTGTCATATCTTACACTATCCGACGTCTCCCTTCACCCACTTTTCTGTTGTCCGTCCCCCAAGGAGGAGGTCACATGTAGATCCTTGTAATCGGTTCCTTCTTTCCAACCCACTCTCCCTCCCCCCACCCCCGGCCCAGTATCACTACTCACACCACTGGTCCTGAAGGTATCATCCTCCCTGGATTCCCTGTGTTTCCAGTTCCTATCTGGACCAATGTACATCCTTGACTGGCTTGCCTCCTCCCCTAGACCCCTCTGCAAGGTGATCTCCAGTGGCCAACAAATGGGCTTTGGGTCTCCACTCTGCACTCCCTTGTCCCCTCATTCACTATGGTAAGATTTTTTTTGTTCTGATAATGCCTAATACCTGGTTCCTTCGACACCTCATGATCGCACAGGCTGGTGTGCTTCCTCCATGTGGGCTTTGTTGCTTCTGAGATAGATGGCCGCTTGTTTACCTTCAAGCCTTTAAGACCCAAGACGCTATACCTTTTGATAGCCGGACACCATCAGCTTTCTTCACCACATTTGCTTATGCACCCGTTTGTCCTCAGCGATCGTATCATGGAGGTGTGCACCCAACGATATGATTTTTTTGTTCTTTGATGCCTGATAACTGATCCCTTCAGCACCTCGTGATCACACAGCTGGTGTATTCTTCCATGTGGGTTTTGTTGCTTCTGAGCTAGATGGCCGCTTGTTTACCCTCACACTTTTAAGATCCCAGACGCTATATCTTTTGATAGCCGGGCACCATCAGCTTTCTTCACCACATTTGCTTATTCACTCACCACTCAGTATTCCCTTATTCTGTTGCAATGAATGCCTCTTGGTCCATGTAGTTTCCTCATGAGCACAATGAATTTTTCACAATCATCCATAATTTATTATGGTACACACAACTGGATGAGTTTGCATGGTAAATATCTATTTACACAAGTCAATTTCTTTCTGGTATTCTTTGCTTCAAAATCCAACTGACCTCTGCAATGATATCCCTCGTGCTATGTAAAAAATTACTCTCATGGGAAATTAATGATATTGCTTTAAAAATTCTGCATTCTGTTGGGTCTCCTTTCTTTGGAATGGGAAAAAATATGGATCTCTTCCAGTGGTTTGCCCAGCTAGCTCTCTTCTAAATACCTTGGCATAGACAAGTTAATTCTTTCAGTGCTTCATCAGCTTCTTGAAACTTGTGTTTCACTAATACCTTCGGTGCAACTTGAACTTCATTTTGGGAGATTATTGATGCTTGCTCATATGCTACCTTTTGGAAAGGTTTTGTTTCAACTAGTTCGTTTAAGTAGTGACTCCGTGTATTCCTTTTACTGTCTTTTGATCCTTCCTGCATCATTAAATATTTTGTCAATGTTATTTTCCATTATTTCAAATTGAGGTTTGAATTGTTTTCTTCGGTTCTTTCAGCTTGAGGTATACTGGCTGTGATCTTCCTCATTGACTTTCTCATTCAAGCTCTCTCTCTCTCTTTGTCACTATCTATCTACATTACATATACACATATGAATATATACTATTTTACCTTCTCTTGAGCTAACTTTTGAAATTTTCTTTTCATCACTTTTACTTTATCATTTCTTCTATTTTCTTTGACTAGTCTATGTTCAGGAAAATCTTTCGTACTCTCTTCTGATATCAACTTAGGTCTTTACTTTCATTCTTTTCCTTTTAGTGACCTTCTGCTTTCTTCTCGAATGATTTTCTTGATGTCATCTCACAGTTCGTGTGCTATCATTAGTTTTCAAGGCATCAAATCTACTCTTAAGATATTCTTGACATTCAGGTAGAACATATTCAAGGTTGTGTTTTGGCTCTTGTTGAAAGTTTCTTTAACTTCAATCTGAATTTATCTATGAGCAACCAATGGTCTGTTTCACAGAGAGCCCTTGCCCTGGTTTTAGCTGCTGAGATTGAACTTCTCCATTGTTTCTTCCCACCAATGTTGTCACTTTGACTCCTGTGTATTCCACCTAGAGAAGTCCACATTTACAATCATCATGTTTGTTGTTGGAAAATATATTTTCAATGAAGAATTCATTGGTCCTGCAAAATTCTATCATGCAATCTGCAGATTCATCTTTATCTCCAAGGCCCTACTTTCCAACTACTGTCTCCCCTTCTTGCTTTCCAACATTTTAATTCTTATTATCAATAATTATCAATTCATCTTGATTGCATGTTTGATTCACTTCAGATTGAAGTAGTTTGTAGAATTCTTCTGTTCTTGCATCTCTAGCTTGAGTGGTTGGTAAGTAAATTTGAATAATAGTTTTATTAACTGAATTTTCCTCCATGTGTACAGATATTATCCTATCACAGAGAGCAGTGTACTTCAAGACATATCTTGAAATATTCTTTTTGATGATGAATGTGACACTATCCCTCTTGAATTTGTCATTTTGAGCATAGTAAGCCATCTGATTTGCCAATTCAAAATGTCCAACACCAGTCCATTTTTCTTAATACCTAGGATATTGATCTTTAAGTGTTTCATTTCCAATTTTCCTTGATTAAAATTCGTATATGCCACGTTCTGATTATTAGTGGGTGTTTGCAGCTGTTTTTTCTCATTTTGAATTGTGCCTTCAAATTAAGGTCCTGAAGGTGTTACTTCATTTGCATCCTTATGGTTCACTCCTCTGAGAAGGTGCTTATTCCTCAATTGCATTTTGAATGCCTTCCAACCTGAGGGGCTTCCCTTCTTTTGGCATTGTATCTGACAAAGTTCAGCTGCTAATAATAAAGTTTTCTATGGCTATTCCTTCAGAAGTGGACGACTTATTCCTTCTTTGTCATCTATTCTTAGTCTGCAAACGCTGCTGAAACCTGTCCACTTTGAAATACTGTTCACAGGGCTTCTAGCTTTACAATACACAAGCCTCTATGGCATAACAAATAAGTGATGCCAACCAGATAGCAAACAACTAAAAATGAAAGAAAATGAACATTGAATTTGGAAAAAAAATATTTTAAAACTTCCTAAAATTTGGAGGGGAATGGAATGAAAAGAAAATGAAAATTTTCTGAGACCTTTTGGAAGCCCATCTCTTATTTTTGACTTTTTACATTAAGGAGACACTTCACTCATATTTATGATATTCATCTAAAGATTTGGGAACTTAATGGTTTTGTCAACGAGCTGTAAATTTCTTGGAACTAATACAAAAATATTTATATGCAGGCATATTATGGTAGAATCTATACATTGTTAGCATAAATATTTATCATTTGAAGCTTAATAAAGCCTTAGGCCCATATTCTGGAAGTCTCTCCAATTTTCTACAATCTCTATCTAAATATTTATGGCTTCCCTTGCTGGATTTGGGTCTGGCAGGAAGGCTGTTCTCCAATCCAATAAGTTAACAACATAAAGGAGTTCAGTTTTACATTATGAAATCCAGGTGCATAATTAAGCCTGAGCCTTCGCTCAGCTGCTTTGATCTTTCCCCACTGTCTTGTATGGACCCTGCGGTAGTCTCTGCACCAACATCTGCCCATTAGTCTCTGAAATCTGACCTGCCATTTAATGAACCACCTCATCATCTTAGCGCCGTTTCGGCACTTGTTTAAAACATTCTTAATGGCCTCATAAATAAACACCATCTTATTCTGAGCAGCCACCATCCTGCCCCTCTTCCATACACATGTGCTGATGCATGCAGGTGATAGGATGAACAAAAGAGACAGGGTGTTCTGCAGAAAGTTCTGAGGCCCTCTTACCTGTTTGATGTGGAGGAAAATTTTCAAAGTTTCTTTACAAGTATCACCTTAAATCCTCTGATATTAATCCAGACGGAAGCTCAGATTCGGTTTCATGACACAAGTTCCCAATTCCATTAGAAATGCGAAGTCAGATTGCCAGATCTTTTCAGGAGAAACCTTTGTAGCCGTTTATGTTGACTATGCTTCAAAAATAATTTAAATAGAGCTTGATATAGACAGCAAGTTATTGACTTGGAGAAAACCCACATCGTTGGGTTCAGAAAGGAAAATCAGTTGCAGTTTAATTAAAATAAAGCCATTAATTGGAGAGGAACCAGAAGGCTCACATTAAAGCGAGGTGAAGTTCTCAAATATAAATCTGGCATAAAGACATTTGGAAGGTGCCCTGGTGGTGCACTGCTGTAAGCATTGGACAAAGTGGGAGAAAGATGAGGCAGTCTGCCAATGTAAAGGTTCACAGCCATGGCGACCAAAAGGAGGCGTTCCACTCTGCCCTTAAAGGTTGCTGTCAGTTGGAACTGACTCCATGGTGATGGGTTGGTTTTTAACAAAGATAGTAAATTTTAATCTCCGTGACTAGTGCATACCAAGAACTCACATAAAATATACATCTGGAACATCTCTTCACTGCTCTGGAGTTTGGTGAGCACTGCATTTGGGTTTCAGAAAGTAAAGCTTTGTCAATGTGACAAAACATATGAAATATAAACTGTACCGCAAGTGCTTGTGTTTCCATTAATGTATTTGCTGTGTGTGTTTTCTGTGCACCCAGACTGATTTCTAGTTCCTTCAAATTCAAAATCAAAATTACTCACTAGATATTGTGAGAAGATCATTGAGAGAAAAGAGAAAAATGAAATGAGATACAGTAGACAGAACTCAATCCATAAGGGTTTTGTAAACCAAAGCCAACGGCATGAAGTGTGCTTGGAAGCAAATATACAATCATAGCCAATCTTGGAGCATAGACATCATTTTCCACATATGGCCGATTTGTTCAAGCATATGGTGCACCAATCTACACTTGGAGAAAATTCATCCTCTCCTCTCCATCCTTTCCTATGGGAGAGATTGTTTCTGGGACTAACAAAGCATGAAAATCGGATACAAAGTTCATATGGGCTTAAATTATGGTGCTGGCAACGAATATTGAAGGAATGGTGGACTGCCAGAACAAAACAAAAAAATCTGATTTGAAAGAACAGCCAGAGCACTCTTTATAAGTGAGGCTGGTGAGTCTCGTCCTCATGTACTTCAGATATGTTATGTTATGGGAAGAGATCAGCCCCTGGAGAAGGACATCATAATGTGGTGAAGTGGAGGGTCAGTGAAAAAGAGGAAGCCCCTCAGTGAGATGAATCGACGCAGTGGCTGCCATCATGGCCTCAAACCGAACAATTGTCAGGATGGGGCAGGGTTTTGGTCTCCTGTACATAAGGGCTGTTCTGAGAGAGACCCAGTGTTCACATCAAACTAGCACGTGCAGTCTGTGGAGTTCTGAGACCTACAGGGAAGACCGAGTGGCTGTTATCCTTTGGGGCTAGAATACTATGATTTCAAGAAAAATCATAATATTTTACCTTAAGTAAATAATATGCATTATATGTTTATTGGATTATCAGGATTAGGAATAGATAGATCCCCCTTGAAACCAGGGGTTAATCTAATTGCCACAGAAGCTCCTGGGCTCTGTGCATATAATATTGAGAGTTCTTTAATTGGATTATGGAAAATCATTTATAGTTTCACTATGGTCTGACTAATATTCATAAATGTCTGTGATTGTTACTGTAAATAGTAAGCTGCACCTATACTAGCAGATCCTATGTTTTTTTTCACTAATAGAAACCACAGGTAATATTATAGCACACTAAATTTTTGTGAATCTCTCAAAAGATCTCTTATGGTTATACTGACTTTAAAACAACTGTAATTACTAGACCTGCCAATAGGTATTATTATCAAAAGCATATCCTTTAATCAAAATTTTATTTCATGATTTTAATGTTTTTGATTCCTTTTAAATTACATCAGTTTTGTTCCATGCATTTAAAAACATTATTCTGAGATAGGATATGCATGCATCACTAGACTTCCAGGAAGTTAGTGACTTGTAAAAGGCAGAAGACCCCAACTTTGAGCAGCTTCAAAGTCTCTAAGGGGAAAAAAATGGCAATAGATATTAGTGATTGCACAACATAATTCATGCACGTAATGTCACCAAATTATACATGTGAAAACTCTTCAGGTGGCAAATGTGTTTATATATATATATATATATATATATATATATATATATATAAAATATATATAAAATATATATATAAAATCACAACAATGATAACATCTCTAAGGTCTCAAAAGAGAGAACAAGGTTACGGCAAAGAATCTCTGACCACAGCTAGAAATAGCTTTTAGGGAAAACTTTTGCTAAGTTTGAAGTTTAAAAGAGGTTGTCATATTGGAATGTTATGAGAAGGCAATTCTTTGGACAAATCTGGCAACCATGTCTCCCCACTCTCTCCTGTTGTTCCTATCTCTGGGCTTTGGAGCAAAAGGCCAAACCTCATGCTCTGAAGTCTCATGGTTTGTCTAATTGTCAGCAGGATAAAGAAGACACAATTCTAGACAAGTTGACAGGTATCTGAACACCGGAACACTCCCCCCACCATACCACCTTGGATGGTGAAGTGGGAAAAATCTCTTTGATAGGTCACATATATTGACTGGGGTTATAAAATGGGTCAGGGGAGGATTTTTTTCTACATCTCTTCAGCTATAGTGCAGGTGGGGCACAGTCGATTGCACTGGACCTACCTGACCAGGGGGAGACTGGCAGATGGTCATCTCCCTCCCTTTGGGTTCCCTAGCCAGGACCCCAGGTGGAGGGGTTGCCTGCAAGAGTTGTCTATATCCACCAGGATAATTTCCAGACCCCAAGAGGGAGCTGTATGTGACTGTCCCATTTCAGTCCCTGACCCATGACACAAAGCAGGATGTGCATGAAAGAACCTTCATCTTTACCCAGACAGCTTTGGGACCCCCGGGGGATGCTCACCTGTAGTATACTGTCCCCCTTTTTTAATTAATAAAAACTGCTTTCTATTATCTAATCATGTGTCAGACTCTGGTGGGAAGAATCATATGTTTATGGAGCAACTTATGTTAGTCATTATTATCTTTTCCAATGGCCTCCCAGTGATGCAGAAATCCAGAACCACGTATAAGTACCATGCAGATTTGGCATAATGCAACCCAGAATTGGCGCAGCAAAACAGGATCTGAAGGAGCCCAGATTTGGCATGTTGCTTTACAAACAGTAATGTTCTTAATAATGTATCAGATATCTAAACATTATATACTTCCTTACAATCTCTGGACTATAGGTCTATTCAAGTACGACTGAGGGTTGGAAAGGGCTTGCAGCTGTAATCTAATTGTATGAGAAAGTAAAGCAAGGTGGTGCCCTCAGAACTGTAACTGAGGCCTTTTATTACAGACGTGTCAACACATCCAAAAAGTGCATACAAGAACACATACGCCCACCCATGTCCATGAGCTTTCTTCTGCCCTACCACCCCTTCCAAATGTAAATCCCCAGGCCCATTTATAGGGATCATTGTTAAGTTACTTCCTAAAGTAAAATTTCATCTTTATTTAATTTCCATATGTCTTTGATACTTTAAATGGTAAACTTGACTTTCTAATATCAGAATATGATACTCCAAATTGACATGTTTCTTTGCCAAATGGGTGATTTATGTTGTTATGAAACTGCCAATTGGTTTTAAGTGTTATCTTCTTTCCTTTCTCCCTTTCTGTCTGTCCAGCAGCACATTGGTCCTTTGAGGATGTTCTGCTTACTGAAAGATACCTAGGTTTTGCGAACGATTGTGTTCAACTGCTAAACTGAAGGTTGATCTAAAAGTTCAAACCCACCCAGAAGTACCTCCAAAGGACCTGGTGGAGTACTTCTGTTAAAATTACGCATAAGAAAGATAATTAATAAATAAATCAATAAATATTAAGCATAAGAAAACACTTTGGAGCCATTCCACTAGGCCGCACTAAGGAGGGGGCAGGAAGCACCAGAAGGCAGAAGCAACTCAAGAGGAACTAACAATAACATTCTCACCAAAGTTTTTTTTTTTTTTGCCTTTTGTTGTTCAACAAATTTGTTTGCTTCAATCTTAGTGACCTGAGGAAATGACAGCAGCCAGGTGAGTGACAGCATTTCTCTGAGTGAACAAAAGTATTTTTTAAGGCATCAAACCAAAATCCTAGATGATCTGTCTGAACGTATTTGTCAGAATCTTAATGTGGTCCATGAGAGACGAGAGCCTGTCTGTAGTAAAAGCTTACTGGGGAGAGTGAAGTGCAGTTTTCTTTTAATCTACTTTGGAAGGATGAAAATTTCTTATTTTATCACCCTTGCCTTTCAGCTGGTTGGTGATCTTATTATTATTTTGATGTCTTATTACAACTTACTATCACTTACTATATTACAGCCCTCTAGCTGTATCATTATGTTGTTGTTAGGTGTGATCATGTCAATTCTGTCTCATAGCAACCCTATAAACAGCAGAATGAAAACTGCGCTGGCCTGTGCCATCTTCACAATTGTTCCTATGCTTGAGCCCATTATTGTAGCCACTGTGCCAATTCATTTCATGAAGGGCCGTTTCTCTCTTTCGCTGCCCTTTCACTTTACCAAGCATTATGTCCTTTTCCTAGGACTTGTCTCTCCTGACAACCTGTACAAAGTATAGAAGATGAAGTCTTGCCATCCTTACTTCTAAGGAGCTCTCTGGCCTAAGGGACAAAAATTCATTTCTTTTGTGAGGCAAGAATTGCTGCGATGCCAAGATCTGCAAGGCCACCATGAAAAATACATATACAGGCTAATCTCTCTCACAAACACAAAAACCAAAACCCTGAACAAAATAATGCCACATTAACCCAGCAATATTAAAACAAATGCTGCATCACAAACAAGATGGTTTTATTTCAGAAATGCAAGCTTCTCCTGAAACTCTAACAAACCTCAATGTAATTCAGCACAGTAGCAAAATGCAGGAGAAAAATTACATGATGATCTCAGCAGCAAAATAGACATTTCCTACAATTCAACCAGATAAGAATAATCCTACCTCTTATGACACTAAGAACACAAGGAAGTTTGCTAAATTGGATAAATGGTTCATATTCTAACAACCACATTTGCAATTCCATGCTGCTTAATAGTCAACGGTCAGAAACAGCCTAGGAAAGCAGTTTCATTATTGAAACTGGGAATTCACCCACGGAACAGAGATGGGGCCAACCACTTTGAGCTTCACCGAACAGCAAAAGGACCCCCCTAGGAAAAGGGGAAAGCTCAGCATGTGCCCTGCCTAGGAGGGCATCATCCACAATGGCAGGCTGGTGCTGCTGTTGAGTGCCTTTGGGTGGATTTCAACTCATTGTACCCCTCCGGTGATCTCCGACAGTCACCCACAAAATGATACAGTGGAATGGTTCTAGAGTCAAAGTCAAAAAAGACATTTTGGAACAAAATAAAAACCCCTCAGGGGTTCCATATCGAGAATGATAAAAACATTCATGAAACCAGCCACCAGAATAATTGGAAGACGGAATTAATATCTCTAAGACATAGGGGTAATAAACCATTTTGAATGGCATTTTAAAATAAGTAATGGTTAGATATTTAGAAAAGCCTATTGTAGATTAAATGTGACTAGAGAAAGAAATTATAATACATGTGTTCCATGGGATTCGATGCTGTGTTTCAAGCAAGGTAACTTTTATTTTGAAGTGAAGCTTTTTCAGGATAGAGTTTTATGGTATGAAGAAAGGAATAGAGAGGTTTAAAGTGTACATCTTTTCAGAGAAATGAATATATACATGTGTGGTAATTAAATAATCTGTTGTCAATTTGCGATTTAAGAGTGAATGGTGTGGAGTTTAGCCTGTCAATCAGGTCGCAGCTTGATGAGCTCAGTCAGAGGCTCCAAGGAGAAAAATAGCTCACTGGAGGCAGGACACTCACTCACTCACTCACTCCCTGGAAGACATGCCTGCTGACAAGACACGTGGGGCTATGCTAGAGCCCTAGAGATGGAGGAGCCACGTGGAGACCCCTGTCAGTGCTGAGATGCTCCCACTGACACTGGATCCACAACACTTTCCACCCACTGGACTGTGATCTTCCTACATTCAGCGTCATTGCATGTGTTGTGTGAGTCTGAAGAAGAATTTATAGATTGGTATTCAGTCATATGGGCTAATATATGACTTATGGACTTGATCTGGACTGGGCTGGGGTGTTTTCTTATATACAATTGCTCTTATATATAAAACTCTTTCGTATACACATGAGTCTCCATGGATTTGTTTCTCTAATCTTCCCAGACTAACAAAACATGTATGTATGAAAATTTACTCAATAACTTTGGGAGGAAATATAAGACACTATGACCAGAAAGAAACTGGTTGACTGGGGAATGGGAGTGGGAAGAAAACCATTATATACTTCTTGTATCTTTTTATTTACATATCTTGTAAATATATTATCAAGTAAAAAACTTTAGAAAATTATAAATATTAAAATAGAAAATATCAAGAGAATGAATGGATGATTATAAACTAAGTACTGGATAAACATGATGAAATAGGCAGATTTTGCTGTCAGTGAGTGTATACATGTGTCAATGCATCTTCCAGAATAACCCTTTAATAGTTGGTCCAAAAGGCTGTGAAGAGTGGTGTTTTCTGTGAGTCACCATTCAATGCACCTGGGGACTCAGAAAGCAAGGGAACCTGCTGTCTGATACAAAACCTTAGCCAACTCTAGAGTGAGAGTGTGTGAAATAGAACAATTTTCAAACTTCTCTCACCCATTCCTCTTGTGACTTCATTAAAAAGGTAACTGATGAACTATGTCTCTCTCTGCCAATTCTCATGTGAGTCCAGAGGCCTCGGGATATTCTAAAGTTCTTATTAGCAGCTTGAGTTATTGCAGAAAGAATCCCCACACTCCTGCAGCTTACACTAATATGACAAGTTGAGAGATGCTGGGATTTCGTGTAGGATTTCTCCATGTTGCACGCACTCTTCTCTACTCTCCCTCTCACCTATCTCAGCTGAGGTGGGCCTGGTATTTTTCTTGTTGGCAATCCCTTCCTGTATTCTCTCCTCATTACCATCAGATAGTCTCTAATTAAGAAAGAGCTATGAACAGCAAACTTATAAATGGGACATTCTCAGGACCATGTTATGATGAGGAGGACTTTCACTACTGCTAGCACACAGAAGGAAGAGAGTCTAGCATTAGGCTTGCCCATGATCACATTATGCTTTAGTTACCATTTTGAAACTCATTCATGGTGCAACAGATCAAAGGATTCAAAACATCAATCAAAGCGAGACATTTCTACTTCGTCAAGTGGCCTGTGATAAAAGAACCACCAACCGACAGATGAAATATGAGACTTAAAAGTCCTTGTCCAATGACTAAAAGCTGGGCACAATAGTGTCCTGTGCCAAATAGCATATTTTCCTTATAGAAGTTTGGCCATCGGGTAGTTTAAAGCGAAAGCAAAGGTGGGTCTGCTGTTGTAGTAGGTGCCACAATTTCCTAGAGCAGATCTCCCCAGCCTCATCTCTCCAGATTGTGATTCAAGGGTCCCCAGGGGACTGCATTCAGTCAGAAAGGAAAGGAGGGCACTTGAGCACAATGTGCAAACACGGGCCTCCCACTCAGTGCTAACTGAGCTCTTCTTCACATTGCCCCTCTGTCGTCTCTGAATAAAAGAAAGACATTTTTATCTCAAATTATTTTTAACTCAAATTATTATTATGAGAGGAAAATGGTTTGGATGTTTATATAATAACAACCATTTCTTATAAAGGTTTTTTCTTTTTCTTTTGGTAGGAAAGGTTTACCTATAAATTGAAATCAACAGTCAAAAACTATGTCTCGGCAAGTTTTTCAACTGTGGTCGGCTCTGTTCTGCATATTCTATGTGCCCTCACTCATTCAATTGTAGAAGTAACCCATATTCCCTGACCCACACCATCGTGTCAATTCTAACTCCGAGCGACCCTGTGGAACACAGTAGAACTGCCTCATAGGGTTTCCAAGACAGTGAGTCATTTTGACAGTAGGCAACTGCATCTTTCTCCCATGGAGCAGCTGGTGGGTGTTAACAGCTGACCAGGAGTGATGATTATCAGCATCATTTTTTCAGGAGGCAAAGTAGGATCATTGGAAAAGTTCAGGAGCTTTCCTAAAGCTTCACAATTAGTGGAAAACCAGGAATGAAACACCAGGCCAATCTCGGTGTCACACTTGGGTAGTTTTCAAAGCATTTCAGACATTTCTGTAATGCCATGGTACACAGACTACAGTGTAGTTTACATATAATTTTTAGATGCACGGGGAAACCAAAATTGATCTGGAGCTGAGCCTTCAATATCTCAGAGGTGTGCCTCAGTATCCCAATTCATCCCTCCTCCCCCATTCAATTACAGACATGCGTATGATATAATAAGTGTTGGGTTTTTTTTTAATCTGCAGGCTAAATGTCTGAATTTGAAACATATAAAGGGAAATCCTTCCTTTTCCTTCCAGTTTCTGGTAGCCCCAGAGACTCGTTCTTGATTTGTGACAGCATCACTCCAATCTCTGTCTCTGTCCTTCGCTTGGCCTTGTTCCCGCGAGTTCTGTGTGTCTCTTCCTAGGACACCAATTGAACAAGGGCCCACCCTACTCCAGGATGGCCTGATGTTAAATAAGTATATCTTCAAAGAAGCTACTCTTCAATAAGCTATCTTTCTCCAGTGCTGGGAATTAGCACTTCAACATATAAACCATTTCCTAAATGGTCATACAATTTTCAAAAATAGCACTTGTTTCTTAAAAAATAACATGGGTCACTCAAAATAGGGAAGGCTTTCTTTCCTCTAATTCTGACCTTATTTTCTCTTACATGTGTTCTATAATTGCGACCTCTCGAGGCTTTGTGTCACCCAGTGCAGTAACTCATGGGATGACCCTCCACCCCCAACCATCAACCTCCTCCTGAATAAGACCATGTAGAATCCTTAGGCATATTTATTATCAATTTTAGTAATAAAGGAATCTCTTATCCATATAGTTGGGAGGAGCCATGGTGGCCTAGTGGCTATGCATTGGACTGATCTGAAAGGTCCACAGTTCAAAACCACCTGCTGTTCTGTGGGCGAAAGAGGAGGCTTTCTACTCCTGTAACAGTTACAGTACCAGAAATTCAGAGGAGCAGGTCTACCCTGTCCTATAGGGTTGTTATGATTTGTTTTGCTTTTTTTTCTCTAGTATTGCAGTCAGTGAGTGAGTTGCTAGTTGTAAATTTCTTATTTGTAATATTTCTTAGGTTATATGAATATTAACAACCAAAAATTGTTCTGTAAAATCTTTCTACATTGAATTACTTAATTACGTCATTAGTAACTGAGCGGAAGGCTTAAAAATTGTTCTCCTTTTTTCCCTTTAATTACTATTTTCTTCTCAAAAATTACTGGTATAGGCTTATAATACTAAAAAAACAACAAAGAAACAAACAAAATTCAAACAAGACTTCACTGACTTTTACCCTTTTGGTTTCCAAGACTGTAAACCTTTATCAGAGTAGAAAGCCTCATCTTTCTTCCTTGGAATAGCTTGTGGGTTTGAAATGTTGACTTTGAGGTTAGCATCCCAACACATAATCCACTATGCCACCAGGACAATACTAGTTACCACAATATTGTACCTCAAACACCAGAAAATTTATCAAAACCATCATCTATAAAAAGCTTCAGCAGTGCAAACAGCAGTACATGCTTACAGCATACACAGATGGAACCACATGGCTTGAAGCCTCCCTGTAATTGGGTAATTATGACAGCTCTGGTCAGAGCTTATTAGAAGGATGGAAAGGTAAATTAGCATAAAGTTGCAACCTTGTAGGCATATTAATACAAGCGAACTTACTAAAAATTTGGCTGCTGTTATAACATTACAAAAATATTTTTATTAAACTAATGAATTTTACTGAAACACTGTGTAAAATTTGTGTAAAATTTTTATACACAAATAGTTTGGTGTCATCCCCCTAACGATATCACCCAATACAACCTGCACTCCCACTGGTGGCACCACTCAATCTAAAGATTGAGAAATTTGTGAAAGATTGGGAGACTATCGCAGGACTAGACAGTGTTTCGTACTGTTGTACATAGGGTCACTATGAGTCCTAGGCAATTCAACAGTACTTAATGAAAATAAGGATGACAGGGAAAGCAAGATGACAGTCTGCTTCTGCAAAGATTGATAGCCAGGGAAACCCTGCGGAGTCAGTCTTCTCTATCCTACAAGCTAATAACCAGTAATGCTGTGATTGCCTCTATGGTAATGGCTTTGATTGGTTTGGGGAATAGAGCACAGGAGTTCCTGGGGAGAGAAACTGCCTAATTGCTAGGTTAATCACTGAAAGGTTGGTGGTTCTAATCCACTCAGAGATGACTTGCAAGAAAGACCTGTCAATCTATTTCAGAAAAAGCAGTCATTGAAAACGCTATCATACACAGTTCTACTCTGACCCACATGGAGTCTCCATGAATTTGAACTGACCGTAGAGTAACGGTTCTATTTTATTTTGGTTTGGGAATATTTGTCAGGCCTTGGTTCTTAAGAAATTGTGAGAAACATGATATAAAGGATCATAGCTAAATCCAATAGCAGGAGGTGGAGGTGTTTTGAGTGAGGATCTAGTTTAGGCTGTTCAAGAAACTGTCACAGATTGTGACAAGACCAGAAATGCTTGCTAAAACATGGGCATGCCTGCTTACATAGACTGATCAGCTCAAGCACTGGCCAATCGCTTGTATGGTAGTAGGAGAAGCCACTGTCCAGCTGATACTCAACAGTTACTATGACAGAATAAAGACTCCAGCCTTCTGACCTTGGAAGTGTTCCAGTCAGTGCAATTCTCACCCTAATTTCCGGTTATCAAACAGTCAGGAAGTAGGAGGGTAAATCAAAGGCTCTCCCAAACATTGAGCTGAAAGACATGGGGGAATTGCCCCCTCCCCCCCCAGCTGCCAACCTCTGATAACACAGGTGTTAAGAATTAATTCTGATCATTTCTGGTGTCTGTAAAGCCTGCATTTGGAAGGGAAAAGAAAAGCTTGTCAAGTGTCAGTATTTAGAGCAAGCCCTTGCTGCCGAGCTCCTGATGGCCATCTGGAGTTTCTCTGACGGTTCTCTTCCAGTGAAGACTCAGCAGTGGCAGAGCCATCGGGTAGTTAAAAACCATATTTTCACCATACACTGTTGGCCACACACCGGTACTACTAAGCTGTTTACAAAAGCATAAGGAGTAAAAAAGGTTCTTGTACTAGCTTAGCAGGAGCAGCATTATAGACAGAAATGCCTGATGGGTTTCCAGGTGACAAGCCATTTTCCAATCATCTCTTTCACGGTGCACAATGTGTGCTTAGATAGTTATCAAAGCAATATAATTAAAGCATTTAAGTGTCATTTTATTACTTCACCTTTCAGGATCCAATTTATCCAGCAGGTTGTGTGTGTGTGTGTGTGTGTGTGTGTGTGTGTGTGTGTAACCAATGGTTGAAATCTCAAGTTGTTCACAACCCTCAGATAGAACAGATGGCACAGCCATATTAGCAGTGACACTATATATACACACCAAGTGAACTGGTGCTATTATCTGGTTAAGTGGCTGTCAGCATTTCCATTACAAACCCCAGCTTTCAAGGGTCTGTAATTCAGCTACTTTAAATAACATCTGGCTGAAGCATAGTGTATAGAAATGATGAATGCTGAGTAAAAATTAGTATAATTTTGTGAATGTGTGAATATTTCTAGAAGACTCAGCTTGATCAACCAGGCCCTTTTTTTAGAGATGACTGCCACTAATCAGTGTATTGGGGGGAAGTTCTGAGCACACGGTTTTCATTCATTCCTTCCGTTGGTCATTCATTCAGTAAATTTTTATTCCACATTTGCGGTGTTACAAGTCCTGTTCTAAGTGTTGAGAATAATCTGGAGAACAAGATAACAACATTCCCTTCCTCGTCACTGCCGTTGAGTCAATTCTGACGCATAGTGACCCTGTAGGGAAGAGTAGAATGGAGTCTGTGGCTTTCTGAGACTGTCACTCTTTATGGGAGTAGAAAGCCCTGTCTTTCTCTTGGAACGCAGATGGTGGTTTTGAATCGCTGACCTATGGTCAGCAGTCCCACATGTAATTACTATGCCACCATGCTCCTTGCTCTCCTCAAAGTACTTATATATGAGTGAACAAAATGCAAAACAAACCAAGCTCAAGGTAATATGTATAAAACTAAGGACTACAGTATGCTTCATAAAGTATTTGTAGGATTTTGAATAGTACATCTCTATCTTTCTAATTGTATTTTTCCCTACTGTGAAAAGAACAGGAATATATATTTTTAGTGTTTATATGAAGCCAATCATAGTTTACAAGAATAAATACAAAATATGCCCCCAGATATATTTAGCTGCTATAATCAGATATAATGTTACTCATTTACCATCGCAACTTGTAAATGGCCATTAAAATACAAAAACATCAACAACTGGGCTTTCAAAATAAGTCGTGACAGTTTTAAGAAAACCATTATTTTTGTTGCTAGTAGAGGAAGTTTTGGAAAATTCAAGTTTCGAAGGGCTTGAGATTAGTATCATTGAGGAAGCTCTCTTTCAGGAAATATATCCCCAATAACAAATACAAATTTAAGTGCCAAGGTGACTATGTAGAATGAGGAAAGAAATTTAAAAATACAAATTCATAAAAGCTTGTCGGTAGAAGGACATCAAAAACCCAGATCAAGTTTGAAAACGGATGGTTAAAATGGGGTCAACATCAATGTCACTGAATTATGCATGTAGGGATTTTCCACTCAGTTTAGGTTTTGTTGTGAATATTTTCATCATCATAATAAAAAGAATTATATATATATAAACTGGTCCTTGGGAGAAGCCTGCACATGTGAAGATCTGAGAAACTAGCTTCCCTATCTTCTGGGTAACTTTGTCTCTCCATGAAGGAATCTTCTCCAAAGGAATATGGTGAGTTGACACTAATCTTAAGATCGAGAAAATCTCAAGAACTGCAGATGAACGCATGAGAGGAAAGAGAAGACCTATGAAATACTGACTGAATGGTGATAAATAAGAAGCAAGTATTTAACCAACATGAAAGCAACAAAAAGAAATTACACTGTAGCCTTCTATTTGGTGCCTAAGATGTTTTTGACCCCTTTAAAATGGCATAACGTTAGCTTAAAACTTCTATTTTTCAATATTAGAGAATTTATTTCTCTATATTTGATAAGTGAATTTCATGTAACAAAATTTGTCAACCCCATTCCAACAGTAGTGACTCTTTGGATGACTTACGATTGGGATCCCAAGGTTATGTTTATTCTTGCTGAAGAGGAGCATTAAGAGGTAAAGGTCATGTACACATGAGTAGTGAGTGGTGGCATACGCACTTTACATATTAAGGATTAGGATGAAGAGGAAAGAAAACAGGGCTTGGGAGAAGGTCAGTCTCAGATTTTTTCCCACTTAGCAAATGAGGGCCTTGGAGTAAATGCATTTGTCTAAGTCCCAGTTGTTTTCTCCATACAAGTTCAGTCATGGTATGCCCCCTGTAGGGATGCTTTCAGGCTTACATGTGATTAGAACAATATAGAGATGCTAGTACATAGTAGTCAGTCAACACACATACGTACTAGCATTACTCTTACCTATATTTGAAAGCAGTGATAAAATTCAAGCATGCCCAGTAAAGAAAACCTGTTGTGTATCACTCACACTCTTCTTTCTGGTAACCAGTAAGCTGCTTGCTGGTGATGTTTGCTATGACACCCTCTCTCAACACTGAATTGCACGTCTTCTGTGATAAAACTCCCAGGCATTTACTCAATTCCCCTCTTCTAAAGAAAAGGAACTGGCATTCCGGTGCATTATAGAATTATTTGTTTATCATGCATAATTTACTGTAGGTATAATGATCACAGTCCCTTTGTTCAAAAAATTCCCATTAGCCAGCCAATTATGTTGGTGATCTGTTAGTCTCCTTTACAGCCCAAATGCTCCCTGCTCTCCAATTCATATGAACCTTTAAGAACACCATATGTTCAAATTGCTCCACTCTGTACTTAGTCCCTTTCCTACTATTATCCCCATCTGTGTAACTGCAGGCTTTGGGGAATGGATACTTGACTTTTCATTGGCTTTAAATCCGAGTTACTGCCCGGTTTATTTACACGTACCCTTCTAAATTGCTTTCTTCGGGTATTTAATTTACTCCATGTTGAATCGACTAAAACTCTTGGCTCAAACAATCTGTTATGAGCAAAATGTGGAAAGTTTCCAACGTATCCATTGTCTTCCTTATCTAGTGCTGCGATAAGAGAAGGATCACAGATGGGTGGCTTTCACAAACAGAAAGTTATTCTCTTACAGTCAGGAGCCTGGGTATCCAAATTCAGGGTGCCAGCCCTCAAGGGAAGCTCAATCTCTCTCTCTCTCTCTCTCTCTCTCTCTCTCTCTCTCTCTCTCTCTCTCTCTCTCTCTCTCTCTCTCTCTCTCTGTGTGTGTTAGCTTTGGAACATGTCTTTGTCTCCTTTTGACATCTGTGGTGTCAGAGTTCCATGGAGATTTCGATGTGTCTTGGGATCAACCTTATCCTAGATCTAAGGGCTTTTCATTGCAGGGACCCTGGTTCCCCACTCTTCTTTCTTGTAAGCACTGCTTTTCTTGTATGACAGATGGCAATGCAGGAAAAAGACCCTTACATCCCATCAGGGCTATGGCTTGAGTTGAGTGTTGCATCCACCCTAGTCCCCTTACAAAACTAATTGGCTGATCACATCAGATCATATCACAAACTGCCAAAATACATGATCAGAAAACTGCCAAATCACTGAAAATCATGGCCCAGTAAAGTTGATACGTATTTGGGAAGGACACAATTCATTCAATGCCACTCTTGTTACTCCTGGCTTGCCATTCTAAGGCTATGACCACTCATCATTCTCTGGTTGATGAAGGTCATGTGCCTTTGTCCCTTCACCATTGTGGAAAGGGTCGAATCTGCATTTCTTAAGATTATCCCATCATTCTTTTCTTTATTCCACATAGGTTAGGTGTACAAAACATCTAATGTCAAATAATGGGTATGTGGTGGGGGTGGGGTGATAGTAATAAACCCTGACAATATTTGATTGATGAATTTTTCAGTAATACCAGCCTTGTTTTAGTATTTACCTCAATCTTGATTCTGACCATCTCTTCAAATTCTGATACATCTATATCATATTTATATACTCTTGGAGGGAAGAACTGACTGGTGCACATGGTAAGAGATATATTTATCTAAATGATCATATTGCTTTTGACCAAAATTGTATTTGTTGTCATTGTTATTCTGCAATGACAGCTATTTACTAAAAGTGCTTTGATGCTTTGTCCTTTGTCTCTATTTTTGAAAGGAGTTTATGATTACATGAATAATATGGGATTACCATTCTGCAGTATATAGCAAATAAAATGTGGAAGCATGTTATACAGCTATTTGTGTCAAGCTTCTACCTGTTTAGAGGTGCAGGTTTTACTATGCATTTACAGAATACACAATTTCTAAGAGCACTCTGGAAAACTTCAGAAAGGCATTCTAAAAGCCAAAGAAATCACAGCTTAATTTATGAGTCTCTTTTTCGAGGTTAAGGGCTTGGTTTTGTATATATGGTTTCACCTCAATAATTAACATAAATATTGGCACTTTCTACACACTCAGTGGCACCGTGGAAGAAAGGTCTGGATATCTGTTTTCATAAAGTTTACAGCCATGAAAACCTAAGAGAACTTTGTTTGTCTCTGTTACACACGGGATTGTATGAGTCAGAACTGTTGACATGGCAATGGGTTTGAGTTTACTGTTGTTGTTATTGTTGTTTAGTGAATGGATTGAGGATCACAGAAAAATCATTGTTCATGATCACAAAATCCAATTATGATGAAGGGAAAACTATCAGAGCTTAAATTGTGAACAATTTGTAGAAGGTTATGGAGGTCGGTGGGAACCCAAAATCCATCTGCACAGTATCTGGTCAGATTGGGCCTCTAGCATATCCCCTCTAGTCAAAGGGGGAGAGTCTCAAACACTTTACTCTCAGAGATTACTGTAATTGATTATGGGAGACTTAATCATGGTATAATATGATACTTGGTCAGTTGACCCCTCTCTTGATCCAACCCGAATTTACTCTATGCATAAGTATTTCTCAGTTGTTCCAAAAGAGATTGTTTTCTAAAATATTGTGGTGGTCTTTATATATATATATATATATATATATATATATATATATATATATATATATATATATATATATTAGGAAGTACAGAGGAAGTGGATGCAGAGACAGTAACTGATGCAGTGGTTTTTCTGGAAGAAGGAGAGGGAGGGATGAGGAAGAGGGGAATTGGGAGCAATCAGTGGATTCTGGAGGAGGAGGGAGCATTAGTGCTTATTATGATGATGTGTATAGAATTCCTTTAAAAGCGATTTAACTATGGAAGTGTATAATATGTGAACATTCCGTCAATAAAACTACTTTTAAAAAAGAAAATAAACCAAAATTGTATGGTTATCATGAGTGAAGGGGGAAGAGTTTTTGCTTAGGGGTCATTAAGTTCATTTCTATGGTGGTGGAACTATTTGGATGACAATAATAATTGAATAACACAAAGAATATAACCAGTGGCGCTGAATTATACATGTAGAAGTTGTCGAATTGGTGACTGTTTAGATGTGTACATTTTTGCCTAAATGGAAAAAAATTATATGAATAACAATGGATACAGGAAAAATAAAATGTCCTAAAATTTATTGTGGTAAAGATTGTACAACTCTTCTTGATATGGTTGCACTATTGAATTGTATGATATGTGAATGAAGTATCAATGCAACTGCTTTAAAAAAAGAAAGAGAAAATAGCAATCCCCTAATGGTGAAGTAAGCAAAGAAAAAATTCTCAGATGCAAAAATAATAATAATAATTAAAATGTTATGAAACTTACAATAAGTACTGAAATGTTTTCATTTTCTAACACCCTTTAAAAAAACTATTCTCATGACCTATTAAATTTACTAGATTAAAAAATTAAATATGGCAGGAGAGGTTGGGGGGAAATGGGGAGCTAATAACAATGAGTATAAGAAAATAAGATGTTCTGAAATTGATTGTAGTCATGATTGCCCAACTCTTCTTATTATGATTGGACTATCAATTGTATGATATGTGAATTATATTCCCATAAAACATGAGGAGTTCTTGTCTTACCATGCTTCTCAAATTGGAACTTCATGAGAGAGAACACCAATGGAACTAAACATTCAAGATAAGGGCAATGCATCTTTAGTGAATGGCTCCTTCTGCTTGATATCTTGTGGGGTAGACTGGGGAGAAAATAAATTAATTTAATTGTAAGTAATGTTATGGTTCTTTTCAATGATAATACATACAGGGGATTCAAAAAGTGGGAAATGGAATGAAAGATCATAGTTTTTCCCACCACCCCCACCCACTTTTTGAAATGCCCCCGTGTTACTAGATAGAATGCAAACCCTCATTGCTATGACCTGAAACTTCAAAAATATTCAAGTCTGGTGATGAGCTCCTATGTGCAATGCCCCCTCTTCTACCAGGGAAATAAAGCCATGCTTGTCCATCTCTAATGATATCTTGGCAAAACTCTCACTGCCATGAAAATGATTCTGACACATAACAGCCCTACAGGTCAGGATTGAACTGCCCGTTTGGGTTTCTAAGACTCTAACCCTTTATGGGAGTAGGAAGCTTCATCTTACTCCCACAGAGCAGTTGGTGGTTTCAAACTGCGGACCCTTTAAAAGCATGTTATTGCTGTTAGGTGCCATTGAGTCCTATCCAACTCACAGTGACCCTCTGTACAACAGAGGGAAACACTGCCAGGTCCCGCACAATTGTTTGAACCCATTGTTGCAGCCACTGTGTCGATCCTTCTTGTCAAGGAGTTCCTCTTTTTTATTGCCCCTCTACTATATCAAGTATGATGTCATTCTTCAGGGTCTGGCCTTTTCTGACAATATGTCCAAAGTACATGAAACAAAGTCTCGCCATCTTTGATTCTAAGGAGCATTCTGAGTGTGCTTCTTCTAAGATATAGTTATTTATTATTTTGGAAGTTCATGGTACTTAAAAAGTATGGTCACCTTGAATTTGAAAGGAGCTCTGGTACACAAGGCTGCTAACCGAAAAGTCAGTGGTTCAAGCTGTTCAGAGGGAGAAAGATGAGGCTTCCTATTGCAGTAAACATATAACGTCTCAGAAATGCAAATGAGCAGTTCTACTCTGCCCTGTAAGGCAGCTATGAGTCAGATTGACTTGATGGTAGTGAGATTTGTTTTTGTATAGGTTGAAGTTTTAATCTATTATCTCTGCTAGCAAAGTATAACCAAAAGGTTTTGGAAAGGCTACATATTTGACCATAAGAAAAGATTTACTACTCTATTTCCATTCACACATAAAAAATCAAGGGAAGTTAGAAAAACAACCATACATGTTACATCAACTTTCTGTATCTTATCACTGTGAAAGATGTTTGAAAATAAAGGACAGAGAGTGACATAGATGTATGGACAAAAATGCACATGAATCCAGGTCTTTTTATTTCATATATATGTATTTCATGCGAGCCACATGTCCAAGTTGAAGACAATCGTATCATGCTTTTATTTATTAAAAATAATTAAAGGGTAATTGATACCTGAAGAGAGGTCATTCTGAAATGGTATCATACTTAGATGTTAATTCATAAGGCACTCTGGCTAGAGAAAGAGGCTAAATGTATCATTAAAGTTATGAGTCCTTTTTTACAAGGAGTCATGGTGGCATGAAGAAATATTTGCTGATGAAGCGCAAAGACTGCCACCTTCAGTGTGGATGACAAATCAATGTAATGAAGACCCAAATCCGCCCAACAAGACCAATAGGTAACATCATGAGCAATGAAGAAAACGCTGACGTCAGCTCCAACCTACAGTTACCTTCTGCAAAACATAAAGAAACACAGCCAGGTCCTGCTCCATCCTCCCAATTGTTTGGGCCCGCTGTTGCAGCCATGGTGGCAAACAGTCTCCCTCTTTTTCACTGCCCCTCTACTTCACCAAGCAGGAGGTCCTTCTCCAGGGATTGGTCTCCCCTGACAAAAGACAAAGTTATCTGCATCCTTGCCCCTAGGGAACACTCTAGCCACAATTATTCCAAGACAGATCTGTTTGGCTTTGGGTAGTCAACAGTACTTTCCATATACTTCCCCAGCACTCCCATGCAAATACGTTGATTCTCCTCAGTCTTTCTTATTTAATGTCACCATTCATGTGCTGCATGCCGTCATGTCCTGTGGGGTCCTCTGGAGTTGGAATGGACTTGACGGCAGTGTTTTTGAGTATATATATATATATATATATATATATATATATATATATATATATATATATATATATATATAATATTGCTTTTCTAAGAGCCCTGTTGGCTTAGTGGTTACATATTGGGCTGCGATCTGAAAATTCAGCAGTTTGAAACCAACAACTGCTCCTCAGGAGAACGATGTGGTTTTTGACTCCCGTAAAGAGTCTTAAAAATTCACGGGGAAGTTTTACCTTGTCCCACAGGGTCACTACTAGATGGCACTGAGCTGATTTGCTGGAAAGAGAAGATTACTTTGAAACATACAGCATGATATTATTACACAAAACCCTCATTCATTAGATCCTGAGCCATATGATATAAATGATGGTTAGTTCTGTGCTACACTGAACTGCGCTGGCCTTTTGCACTACTAAAACAAGCAGGTGGTATCTCACAGCCACTGGCTTAGACAGGTATGCGTTCCTTAGCACTCATGCCATGTTTTGAGTAATAGGACCTTATTGTGTGAGCACAGTATTACAAATCTTCTCACAGTTTGCTTCTGGAAGGCCTTCTTGTTGCTGCTACTGCTACTGCCAGCACTGCTGGCAGAAATTGGAGGAATGGTGGGTGGCACCCTTGGCAGTGGCTTCGAAGATGCCTGTGAGAGTAGAGCATGAGGAAGCAATGGTGTAGGGAGCAGAGAGGGCCCAGCTCTACCCGACATGTTGCCTATCTGAGCAGCATGGACTGCCTGGGCCGCCAGAGTCCCCACTGTGGTAGCCTGGCTGCCTATCACACAAAGCCTGAATGTTCTTGTCCAAGGCCACGGTCCTCTGCTTCACCTGCCTGTAATTCCACTCATGGTCCAGTGTGTGCAAGAGTCTGCTTTTGGGGTTGTCCAAGGCATTAGTTTGGGGTCTTCCAAGCCAGTAGGGGAAAGTGATAATCAGGAAAAGCTGCTTTTCCTTAAAAGCAATTCATATGGGGCTATAGAAGAATCTAGGCTTGGATGTTGCCCAAATGGACATTAAGCAATGCATACCTGTATCAGAGAGTAGACCTCTGAATCCATTCCAACCAGTTCAGAGTGACTGCACTGTCACTGGTGAAAGTGAAATTGACTGAAGTGAAATTTTCATCAGAATAGAAAACAAACAAACAAACAAACCAAGAGCAGTGGCTGAAACCGAGTAATAGAAGACTCTCAACTCAGTGAGCTCTAGGGGGCTTCCTCTAAGAGATTGGATTATTACCAGGGATGTGGTGAGCTACATATATTCAAAGTCACATGATTGTCCACCATCTTTGAGCAGGGCATTGCTGTTTCTAACTCTAAGAGAAAGGGTCCCTGCGTGCATGCTGCTCTTGCTTTCTAAGAGGGAGGTTAATGTTTTACCACTTGTGATTTATCCTGTGCCGGCTCTTGTTCCAGTGTAGCCATACTTACTCAGTACAAATGTCTCTTCCTCTGCCTTGATTGACCCAGAAAGAACCACCTCAGGGCCCTGGAAGAAATATCACTGATATTTTATTGCCATCACGTCATTTGAGCCACATATGTTAGAAACACGATTCGTTTTGCCCAGTAAAAGCATCACGTGGCAGTAATTTCAAATCTATCCGTGTATATATGTAAACTAATATAAACTTTCCCATAATGCACCCTTTGACTTTTGAGTTGGAATAAGATATGTTAAGTCAATTTTAGCAAAATGCTCTGCAACCTAAGTACGTTTCTAAGTGAACGGTGGTCACTGGTCTATAACCTTACTGCATCCGTAGCAACTGAGACTGAGCTTATATACACATGAAGTTGTGACTTGTCTATTGTCAGTGCATATATACATATCATTTTGAATAGTAAACGAAAACGACGAAGACACAGGCAAAACAGAAGATAACTCTAAGACGTTACTTTTCACTTAGATTTCTCATGGGCGGGGACAAGATTCAGTTATTGCTTAAAGCTTTTTGGCATAATCTCATCCCTCTGGGTATATGTGTGTCTGTCCCTCCTCGTGTCCCTCGATTTCTACACTTTTAGGCAAAAGTACCTTTAGAATGAATATTACTAAAAACATAAAAGTCAATAAAATGGTCAAACACTTAAGGTGATTGGGGCAGCCAGGAGAGAAATGGCTTTTGCCTCCTGATTCACAGTGAGTGTATAGTTCCAAGCAACCTATAGGGGGAGCTGCTGCACTACGGAATGCCGAAGACCTGGCCTTCTGTTAGGAGTCTGCAATTTTAAGCCTGCTTTACATAAATAGAAAAGAAATACGAAGGGCTTATTAACATGTAATTGTAGAACACATTTTTTTCTTACTTCATAATGTCACAGATGTCAACTGAGTTTGTCTAAGGAAGTTGATACTACAATCTGTTGATAAAACACAGCATTTTTTTCTTTTCTTTTTTCTTTTTTGGCAGAACAAAGAGCAGGTGTCAAGCAATGTATTAAGTGTGGGCTGCTCAATACATAAGACAGAGACAAAAACAAAATAATAAAATCTGAGAGGAAGGAGGAACTAAGGAATGACCTCCCTCCAACATGCCCCCATTTTAGAAAATATTGCCAAAAGAGAGACATATTTTCACAAATCTACATAAAACTTAATTATTGATATTTGCGAATGTGGGTTTTTTTTAATAAATGACGGACTCATCATGGAAAGGAGAGAAGTAATTAAGATGATATTTGTCAACTTTTTTTATATTCTGAGAAGCACCAAGCTATAACTTGCTAAATTTAATTAAGTTTGCATGGAAACCTCAGTGTATTTATTTCCTGACTCTTAGCTAAGGGTTGTGAATACTAATTATTTTCAGTTATTGTTGTCAAGAGAATCTAATGTTCTACTCTATAGTATACAGCAATTATTGGGAATGAAATACTTTAAAATATTTGAGAACTATAAAAACTGTTAATGATGAGCTGAAATAAAATAATTTAAAGAGTTGAGATGGTTTCTAATATTATAAAAATTTTAGTAAATAAAAACATTAAAACAAGCAAAGTTATACTTTAGCAATAAAATTATATCTGGTATAAAATTAAGCATTTAGATGAATAATATGAATTCCTTTGCTGGTGAAATTTAGGGAAATTGCTTTGTTATTTGCTCTCTCAATTTACCAAAAGAAGTGTAAAATTTTAGTATATCTTACATATGAATCCAAGAAAAGTCTTAAACTTTATGATCATGTTTCTAGATAATAGAGCCGGTTGCATTATAAAGGTTTAAATATGTATAATGTTTTATCCCTGGGTGATTTATACAGATTGTGGAACAGAACATTCACAATATTTCTCTGAAGCTTTATTTTTCCTTTAGAGTCACTAAATTCAATGCCCGAATCATGCTCATAAATTACACAAATTATTGGTTAGTACAGTTATGACAGCCCTTGCATGCTATCATCTTAATCATAACCTTTATAATGTATAAATTGACAGAGTGAAAAGCCTACATTTTTTAACCTTGGTCAATTTTCAGCAATTAATTATTCCGAAGTTTACTAAAATGGTAGTTGAGAACAATGTATTTGCATCTTTCCAGCAATGGCCCGGCATGATTCATGAATATAATCTGAAAGAATGTCATATGCACACAAAGTAAACCAAGTGTGGCAGAAATATGTTCATGGAATTAAACAATCTATGTTTCATAGTCTTCGTAGGTTCAGAGTTTTACAAATAGGAAAACATCACACTGATATCATTTCTCTGAAAATGGAATGAATGAAAGAAACTAGTGGAAGTTTGTAGGCTAAATGATTGTTTTCCTTTACAAGACTACTTCATACTACTTTTGATCTTATGAATTTCACAGTCTTTAGCACATGGATGAACTTAGGGAATAAATCATACTGTGAAATCAATGGATTTGAAGCAAATGAAGAAACTGAAATCTGGGGGTGCAAAGTGAATTCAAAGAGCAATATTATTCATCAATTTAACAAACATCATTGAGCAGTATGCTTGGCTCTATCATAATCCTCGGAAACCAATAGTCCAATGGTGTTTGTCCCCACAAACCTTGTCCTTCCAAACCGAACTTACTGCCATTCGGCTGATTCTGATTCATAGTGACCCCATTTGAGAGGATAGAACATAAAATCTAAGGTTCTGGATAAAGAGCTGGGTGGCGTAGTGGTTACTCACAGGGCTGTTAACCACAAGGTCAGCAGTTCAAAAACCCTGATGGAGAAACATGAGGCTATCTACTCCCGTAAAAAGTTATAATCTCTGAAATTCACAGCGGCAGTTCTATGCTGGCCTATACGGTCACAATGAGTCAGTCAACTCGATGGCTGTATTTGGTTCAGAAGGATCTGGACATAGAGAGTAGAGACAAAAGATATGTACCAAGAGAAAAAGTTAGAAAGTACAGCACTAAAGCTTCAGTTCATACGTGCATGGGGCTATTCCAAGCAAAACATGGTTAAGCATGCTTTGGTCATCAGTGAATGGCTGCAGACAAGTTCTTTCACCCAACCCCTTTATTACCTTAATCTCTTTAGGATGCCTTCTAAACAAAGTTCCAACAACATGATGACCTCAGGGAGACATGCCGCAGTGTGTGTGTGTTTGGGGTGAGGGGGGAGGAGGAGGGTTGTCTACTGGATTCTTTAAATTCAAGGCAAAAAGATCAGCTCAGAAAGAAATAGAAATTGGCTTTTCGGACTCCAAAGGAGTCATTTTGACAGATTTTCACATAGGACATTGGACATAGGCCTTATTATTAAGAATTTTAAGAAAACTGCACTGGGGAGAAAAGGAACCAGGAAAGTTGCATCAAAGTAGATAGATAGATAGATAGATAGATAGATAGATAGATAGATAGATAGATAGATAGATAGAGGGCAGTGCATCTGCTCATTCTTTGAGGGGAATAAGGGTTGTCCTAGGGGAATTTCATTGAGAAACTTTACCCCATTTACCCTAAAACCCTAATCTTGCCCCTTAAGACTTATTTTTGTCACCCAAATTCAAAGAACACTTAAAAGGAGCACCATTTTGAGTCCCTTCAGGAGCCAAAATTGCCAATTTCAAATGAATTAAATGAAAGCACTCATAACTCTTGAGGAGAGGTTAAAAAGATGGAAACACTGACTACAGAAGGGTATAGACCTCAATGGAAGCTATGTTGAGAACCAGTAGCTTTACTTGCTTGTATGTTTGTTTAATAAAAGGGTCTATAATATTGTAGCAATAACTTTCTGGCTTATCCTGGTAGATGTTACGTAGATAGATGATGGGTGGACTGAGCAAACTCGCTGCCATGTAGTTGATTCTGACTCATAGAGACCGTATATAGCGGGCTTCTGAGCATATAAATCTGTACAGGAACAGATAGCCTTATCATTCTATTGTGGGATGGCTGGTGGGTTTGAACCAGGGACTTTGTGGTTGTCAATCTATGGATTATTGACAGTATCACCAGGGCTCCTGGATGGATTGATAGCTAGGCCAAACTCAGAGATCATGGTAGAGAGACCAGGAAAAGAAAGACAGGAGTTTTGTGACGAATGTTGAAGAAGTCTATTGAAGCTCCACCTTCCATTATCTCAATGAGTAACAGACACACACACACATGCACACTTCCACATGTCAGTATTTTGGTCAATGTAAACATAAAATCTTGAAGGAATATAGAGGAAAAGGTCATATAACTATTTATATCAATTTTATTCATTTCACTACCTTTATATGGAACTCATGGAAATTATGTAATTGTAAATATTTTCATAGATTCACAGCTCACACATAAAAATGTTAATACACCTTAAAGTCAGGTCCAACATCAGTGTCTTTTTATTACCATAATCTCTTGACTGTGCCATCTTCCAGTATTCTATAGTACTTATTTGCCACTTCAGGCAAAACTATCTGAAACACACAACACATTTTAAAATGCATAGTAGGCTATGCATTAGGCTTCTCACCACAAGGTCAGCAGTTCAAAACCACAAGCTGCTTCTCGGGAAAAAGATGAGGCTTTCTATTCCCACAGGGGCAGTTCTAATCTGTCCTATAGGCTCATTATTAATTGGAGTTAACTCGATGGCAGTGAGTTTGATTTGTGCAACTGGAAATGCTCTTTGAAGTCATGGGTACCTGTTTGCATACAATAAACATGTTCTTGTCTTCTTTTTAAAGTCAGGTGGAGGTATTTTTGTGACCTCTCCAAAATAATTCCTTTTGATTCTACTGCTATTCAGAACAATCTCCAAAAAATTTTAGTTCTGTGAGGTTTGAAAATTTAAATATCAATATATGAAATAACTTAAATATTTTCTTTGAAGGTGGGAACTGAAAAATCAGCATTAGCTAGAGTTAAAGGAATACTTAACAACGTCCACAGACAAAACAGGTTGGGTAATGTTCATTAAACATTTTTAGAAGCCTTAATTGTTGACACATCCCATAACTTGATAAGACAAAATAATAGATATGGTTTTCTTTTTCTCATCATAACCATTTTGTTCTTTTTTTTAACCATTTTGTTCTTGTTTTCACATTTTACCTTTTCTTTATGACATCATTTTAAAGAGTAAGGTTCTAGTACACTTTGGGGAAAAGGAAGCTGCATTGTACTAATGGAGGTTTAAAAAAAAGCCAGCACACACTTTAAAATATTCAGTGCATTTTCATTGACAGAACCAAAACTGGGATCATTCTTGAGGGTCATGTTCAACTCACTAAATATTTGCAACTAGATGGGTTGGCACTGAAGCATGGGGAGGGGCAATGGGAGTGGGGCTGGGACAGGTATATGGAATATTCAAGAAAGCACTCATGTGGCCATATTCCAACAATCTTGGGGAGTTAAATAGAATTTAGTTGACCAATCCATTAGAAACATCTGCCTGTTCTATCGAGTTAGAATACAGTCAACATTTTATCTCAAAATGATTTATATATTTTGCCACGAGTTAGGAGAATGTCTTACATTTAAATGTCCACACAATGATATCCCCATTCTGGAGTCACAGAGGAAGCCAATAGCAACACACTGGCCTTTTGGGGTGAGTTTTATAGGTCCATAGCTATGTGGCTACATATAGATAACTGGCTTTTAAAATCAAACCAAGAAAGCAAAGACAAACAATTTTCGTTCACTATAGGAATAACCCCTGGCATAAATTTCAAGAGAGTTCTCCTAGCTAAACTTGCTTACGAAGATTAAGTAAATGTTCTGCTGATAAATACAGAGTTGCAGCACGGAGAGCGTAGTACTTGAGTGGGGAGGAGGCAGAAGTGGGAGTTGTGATTCTATTTTGGAGCAAATGGCTTTTCAACCTCTCAAGTTCTGAGAATGTAGAAAGGATTAAATGCGTTTTACTTCCCTATTTCCCTTTAACCGATAAGGGTGCTTTAAAAGATACAGATTTTTTCCCCACACACTTTTTGAAGACCCCTCATATTCTCATTGCCTCACATTTTCATTTTTCAAAAAGCTAAAGTGGGGGTGGGTGGGATAGGAGGTGTTAGGCAATAGAGACATTTCCGTTTCTAAACTATCTGAAAATTCAAAGGATATGCTCTGTTAGACTATTGACATGACCATCTCCTCTCAGAAGCCATTACTTCAATTCTGGTTTATTGTATGTCTGGTACGCTTTTGGAATAGCTTTTGTCAAGCTCCGGCTGACAAAATGCAGTGGACTTTTCTATGACCACATATTAAACCAAACACCATCCAGTAGCCAGCGAGTGGATTTCAACTCATGGAAACTTCATGTGTGCAGACTAGGACTATAGGTCATACAGGTCTCAAGACTATGGCCTTTCAGAAAAAAGATGACCAGGGCTTTATTTCAGTCACCTCCAGGATTAAATTAAACACCAACTTTCCAATCCGTAGTTGAGCACTTAAGAGTTTGCACCAAGCAGGATTCCTGACCTCCATAGTAGAACAGTATTAAGTTGAACACATTTATACTCACTCAACAATGCTTTCATGGGATCTACCTTACCAATCCATCACAATCTCCTTTGGAAGTCCTCGTAGGTTTACCTTATAAGGTAAGTGATACATACTGTGGATATTGCCATCAGTGACATGTGTATTCATTGTGGAATGGAAAGCAGATTTGCTCTGGAAACTTAAGTTGACAATGTCAAAGGGTTTCCATTTTTGGCTCTTCTGTGATTCCTCTTTTTCTTTGGTCCTTAACTGCCACTTAGGGTTGACCACCTGCCCTGGTCTTCCTCTTCACTACAACTATCGTCCTTTTCAGATGTTTAGTGGGTTACCTACTCAGTGCCTGCATTTGTGTTTTTAAAGAATAAATAGTTCTCATTATTATATTATATCAACCTACATATTGAGCAAGTCTGCTGCACAGGTATCTTTAAAGTGTTAAATTGAAAGGGTGTCATTTTGAGGACTAAGATGTGCCTGACCCAAGTCATGGTATTTTGATCACCTCATATATATGTGAAAGTTGTACAATGAATAAGAAAGACTGAAAAGAATTGACACATTTGAATTATGGTGGTGATGAAGAATATTGAAACTACAGTAGACTGCCAATCACAGCCAGAATGTTCCTTACAATTGAGGATGGTAAGACCTCATCTCACATATTTGCACATGTTGTCAAGAGAAACTAATCCCTGGAAAAGGACATCATGCTTGGTAGAGGTCAGCAAAAAAAAAGAAAGAAAGAAAAAGAAACAGTAGAAGCTTGTGGTAGTCATATAATCTGCTGGTAAATTGAGACCATCAAGAGGGGAGGGGTGGAGTTTAGCCTGTCAATCAGGTTGCAGCTTGATGATATCATTTGGAGGTGCTAAGGAGATAGCTTACTAGAGGCAGGAAAGATGGACACTCCCTGCGGGACATTCCTGCTGACAAGACACATGGAGCTACATTAGAGCCCTAGAGCTGGAGGAGCCACATGGAGACCCCTGCCAGCGCTGAGATGCTTCTACCACCACTGAGTCCACAAGACTTTCCACCCACTGGCCTATGATATTCCTGCATTCGATAGCATTATATATGTTGCTTGTGTCTGAAGAAGAACTTACAGACTGGTTTCAGATATATGGGACAATATCGGAATTATGGACTTGATCTGGACTTGACTGGGATGTTTGCTTAATGTAAAATTACTCTTTATATAAAGCGCTTTCCTACATATATGAATTAGTTTCTCGAGTCTACTCAGACCAACACAAAGCCATATCTCCTTTTATGGTCTATCTTCATAAATCACTTCCATTTCATTCAATTCTTAATAGTAAGCACAAATATTCCACCCCCTAGCCCTTTGTTCAATCCCCCCCTCCTCTGCCCCAGGCTCATGCTAATGCTTAATCATGTTATTGTGAATACAGTAAATGGTTGGAGTGCTTGAATACCACAAACTGTTAAGTACTTGGCTACCAATGCAAAGGGTAACTTTCTTAAAACACACTCAGAGGTACCTCATAAGAAATGGCTGTAGATCTGCTTCCAAAAGATCACAGTTATAGAAACCCTATGGAGCACAGGGTTGTACTCTGCACCCAAGGGACTGCCTTAAGTCCAAATTACAATCTACCAGTGACTATATAACTGTTTTATAAGCAGGTATTTTGCTCAGGGAAACTGACGAGATAAACATTTCAGTCTGGCCCAGATTAACACAAAACATAATCTAAGATTCCAAAAAAAAAGTACCTTGTAAGTACAATCATCTCAAGCAATCCAAGAGAGATAAAATGATCATTAACTTGATTTGGGGAAATTTTTTTTTGAAAAGACTTCAAGCCTTTTAAAGCTCCAAATGGATATATCCTTTTCAGCAATTATAAAAGTAGCCAGAACACTAAAAGCTCTCTTCAAATCTAAAGTGTAGGATCTAGACAATGCATCACTTTTATGTCATGTATATTTCATTTTAAATTTAAACTTCCATCAGTCTTCCCTTCCTAATTCTATCCATCCATTTCCCCCTCTCTCTCCATTACAGTCATCCTTGAAAGTATAATCCCTTTTTAAAATAGATGGTTTTTCTAAGAGTAAAATAACATCAATTATAAAACTGAAGGAGTGAAAGTTGAAGTTTAAGACGTCAGATAATTCCACATTAAACACCTGAGAATGGGAAACCATGGGTGATGACATGGCTGAGTGTGTGTGTGGGGCGGGGGGGGAGGGGTGGTGGTGGTGACATATCAATGGAAAAGATTCCTTTTAAAAATCAACTTACCCTCTTCTGAGGATTCTGACATTAAGTTATCACCATTGGCTATGGCTTTGTGCTATCAAAACAACTAACTGAACAAGACAAGAGTCTTCATTTCATGTGCATTACTCTCAGGAGAATCCTTTCTAAATGGTCAGCTGCCTAGAATTGCTGTGAAAGAATTGGCTAAAATCAAAGTTGTGGGATGCCGTTTCTTCACGCTTCACTCGTCAAACACCCAAGTGTGTGTGTGTGTGTGTATATATATATATATATATATATATATATATATATATATATATATATATATATATTTCTCAACATGTGCTTTCTTACTTCCTCTGTTCCCCACATAGTTAAAAGAATTCGGACTTCTTTCCACTCTAATGTCTTTGAATCTGCATCGATCCCCTCCTGGTATGCTAGGAAATGAAGAAGGGGTGCACATGAATCCTATCCTCTTAACAACTTACACCTGCTGGGTACCACACAGGGAAAACTATGAGGAAGAGAGATGTAAATCTCAGAAGAAAGACATATCTGAGTATAGGGGAAATGGTGATTCCCTTTTATACTTCAATCCCTAAAAGGAACGTTTTCCCATCCCAGTCGCATACTCTTCCTGAAGGGAAAAGGGTACCTGATGTTGTGAAAGTGTGTCCAGGGCTTCTATCTTTGAAGCCGTCTGTACTAATTAGAGTTGGAGGCAGGCTCTACTCCTTGAGGAAGCAGGTTGGTGAGTGTCTGCTTAGAAGCCACATTTCATTCCCAAAGAGAATGGATAGCCCTTATGGGTAAGAGACAGGCCACTTTGGCCTTAAGAGTTTTTGACAGCCTAGTTTTGTCTTTGCTAAATGCCATCAAGTCAATTACAACTCATCCTGACACTATGTACAACAGAACAAAGCACTTCCTGGTCTTATACCATCCTTAAAACCTTTGCTATGTTTGAGCCCCTTGTTGCAGCCACTGTGTCAATCCATCTCATTGAGGAGTACTTCCACGTGGCAGAAGTAGGCCAGTGTGGGATGTCAGAGCCTGGGTGGAGTAAAGAATCCAAGCAGGGTGAGGAGACAATCTGCATAGGGAACGGCCCTGTGTGGGGTTAGAGAATAAGCAAAGAAATAGAAGGGAATTGATACAGAGGTAAAGCTTGGCGTGTGTAAAATAAATGTAATAAATGTGGCAAAGAGGATATTCTTTTACTTTCTTTTAAATAATTTTATTGGGGGCTCACAAAACTCTTATCACAATCCATACATACAATTGTGTAAAGCACATTTGTGCTTTCATTACCCTCATCATTCTCAAAACATTTGCTCTCCACTTAAGCCGCTGGCATTAGCTCCTCATTTTCCTCCTACCTCCCCACAGCCCCCTCCCTCATGAACCCTTGATAATTTATAAATGATCATTTTGCCATATCTTACAGTGTTAAATGTCTCCCTTTGCCCAAATTTCTGTTGTCTGTCCTCCAGGGAGGAGGTTATATGTATATCCCTGTAATCGGTTCCCCTTTCTACTCCACCCTCCTGGTATAGCCACTCTCACCACTGGTCCTGAAGGGATCATCCATCCTGGATTCTCTGTATTTCCAATTCCTATCTGTACCAAAGTACAGAGGATATTCTTTTCAATGGGTGTCCGGCATGAGGCAAGAAATTCTCAGTAAGGTGACGAATGTGTCAATGTGCCAGGAAGGCCAGTGTGTCAGAGCTGACTACAGTGAAGTGGGTTTCCATGTGGCAACAGGGAGAAGGGGGCCATAGGAGTGTTGATAAACTGATGAGATCCATAGGCTTTGACCACATAAGGGGCCCTGTTAGCACTGTGGGTTAGGGATAGGATGACCACCCCAAGCTCACCCACCAGCAAATATAGTAATTACACAAGGCATTTGTGTTTACACACATATACTAAAAAAAACCTCACTGCCATTGAGTTGATTCCAATTCGTAATGATCTATAAAACAGGGTAGAATTGCCCCCATGTGTTTCTGAGACTAAATCTTGTGGAGAGTAGAAAGCCTTACCTTTCTCTCATGGAGCAGCTGGTGGGTCGCAATTGCTGACCTTGAGGTTAGCAGCCCATTGTATAACCACTGTACATATTGTTCTAGGGGAACAAAGATATAAAATCCAAATAAATTTTACTGAGATCCTCTTTATTCAGTCTTAAGCAAGACAAACATCAAAGACAAATCATCCATGAGAGAGACAGGACATGGACTTCTGCCTGCTAAGGGAAGAACACTCTTCTACTTAGGAATGAACATGCTGCTTGTGAATGGAGCAGGCTGGGAAAGCACACTGAGTGCAGAGATCACAAGGCTGGTAAATATTTCAATGTTGAGCCCAGGCTGATTGGACATCCTGAGATATCTTACCCAGAGTTATAGCCTGGGAAAAGTTCGACAATGCCCCACCAGATTTATAGCCTGAGATAAGACGCAAAACATCTTGCCACAAGATTGTAGCCTAAGATAAATTGGAAAGAAATATGTAGAAGGTCCAAGGACAAATTTAGTTACTAATTAGAAAGAGGCCGGACCATCTGCGGAGCTGCAATCCTCCTCCCCTTTGAAAGTGCCCTTTAAAAACAAAAATTGTTCCCATAGGCAAAATCCTCCCACCTCCCTTCAAGCACTCCCCCCCCCGCCCTGCTCCATCCCTCTCATCTGCTACATATCTTTTGAATTGACCCTATGCTTAAATATATGTTGATTTAACTATCTTCAGCTGGGTGTGTGTGAGTCTGTGAGCTTGGCGTATCTTGGGCTCCTTACAATCCACAGGAGTAGAGTTAATTCGTTCCCCATGGACAATATAACTGGGTCCTGAAAGTGGGACCTGGGATTCCTTTGTAGGACTGAAATTCACAATTGAGATGAGGGACATCATCAGCATGAGGCCATCATGGTGTCCAGAGGATTGGGGCCACATTGTTCCTTATAGAACACAGAGTGGGGGTAGGAAAACTGTTCAAAATGATGACTGGTGGCAAATCAATGAATCACTAACACAGGTGGGACTATGGATATGGGAAAGGGATCATGCTTGAGACACTTACACTATTATCCATTAGCAAAGCTCACAAGATTGGTCCTGAAATTTCTAACCACTTTGGTCATGGTATGACTCATGATGATGAGTCACTACCATCCAATTGACTCAGAGTGACCTCCTGTGGGTTTTCAAGACTGTAACTATTTACAGGAGTAGAAAGCTCAGTCTTTTTCCCCAGGAGTTGCTAGTGGTTTTGAACAGCTTACTATTCAGATTGCAGCCTAGAGCATAACCACTATACCACCAGGGCGAATGACCCAATTTTCATCAAGGGCAGGTTCAGGGAAGTCTTTGAGGGTGATACAGGCCCTTCCCTGGACCGGCCATGGGAGTCATGGTAGTCTGCTTTTGGATACACTCTATCTGAGCCAAAGCTTTTGGCAATGCCTATTGGTCAGAGTAAACTCAATGAGGTTGAATTTATGTCAGGGATGAAAATGGAGCCCTCAGATCCAGTGACTCCTTCAAGTCCTGTCAAGTGTGGCCTTCTGATAAGAAGGGAGTTGACAAAAAATAAAAGATGAGGGCAGGAGAAAACACTAGGAGGATTCCTAGGGTTAAAGGCAACAGAGGCAAACACTGTCACATACCCAGTCCTGCAATAATGGTCATGTTCTCCATCCCACTTTGTTAACTAGTGAATACAGTGCTCAATAGAGCCCTGGCGGTGTTGTGCTTATACATGAGGCTGTGAGCCACATGCTTGGCAGTTCCAAACCACCAGAGCTTCACATCAGAAAGACTGGGCGTTCTACTCCCACAAAGAATTACAGTCTCAGAAACCCACAAAGGGTCACTATGGGAAAGCATTGACTCAATGGCAGTGAGTTTGGTTTGAGGGTGTTAAAAGCTCATGAGCGGCCATCAAAGGTACAACTGTTAGCCCCTCCCCAAAGGAACATGATGAAAATTGAAGACACTTGGAAACAAAGAGTTCAATGCCACTAATAATAACTAGATAACATCTGGTTACCATACAAACTCCTCTGCAAGAGATCCCCTTAGAAGGTCCTGGGTAAAAGAGAAGAAGATGTGGAACAAAACTCAAAATAATGAAAAAAGATCAGGTTTCCTGGTAAAATAGAAACTGGTGATAGCTCTGAGACTATGATCCTTAATCGTCTTTTCAGTCTATAACTACACGCACCCCTATGGCTCAATTTTAAGCCAAACAATAGACAGGTTTATAAGGGGAACAATAATACTAAGTAGGTGCACACTCCTTAGAATAATCAGCCGTTTGAAATCAAAAGGGCAGCTTTTACCTAAGGACACAGTTCAGAAGGGTTAGAAAAGGAAGAGGAGTGGAAATGGGAGACAGAGGGAGGAACAGAGATGAGTGATGTGCCATTCTAGGGATTATGAAATAAAGTGTGTATGAGTGGAAAACAAACAATTCACAATAAATCTCACAACTCACAATAAAAAATTTAACAAACAAAACCAAGAAAGTCACAGCGCTTTGAATTTAAGCTCTAATATACCACCATACAGCCATACCTTGGAATAGCTTCTCACTCCATAGCATTGAGCTATGTGCATCAGCTTCAGAATAAAAATCTCCAATAAAAGAAACCAAGAGCATTTTGAAAAATGGATGATTCCAGGGATGGGGCAGAAATAGTACATTAACATGGGACATGTTCTTGAATGAGGAAACAGGTATATGTACCAAGAATGTTTGGACCTGGTCCAAAGGACACATCTTGAATAGACATCCCTTGGTCAAATGTGAGATCAGAATCCAAATCAAAACCAAATCTGTTGCCATTGAGTCCAGTTTGATTTATTGTTTCCCAGAGTTACATGAAAGGACTGTTCCATAGGATCTGTCTATCAATCTATCCTAGAATAATTATGGAAGCAGGTCTTCCACTAATGGTTGGACCATGACCCGTTAGGTTAGTTGGTAGTGATTCTGTGCCATGGAGTCAATTCCTTTAGGGACCTAGAACCAAGATAAATACTGGCCATAATGGAGTACAGCCTATCAAATGGAATAGGTAAACTCTACTGATATAAATGAATAAAGAATTTTAAAGTTTTATGCAGAATAAGGCATCTGCGTAGTTTCAAAGTACCTACTCCACAATAGGCCTATTAATACAAAAGGAGAACAAAGAACTTTTCAGTAGAAAAGTCTGGCAGATATCCTCTTATTCAAGTTAATGCTGTTAGCATCATTAGCAGTGAGACAAATCCAAACTGTGCGCCTCCTGTTAGGAGGCATTGAGAATAACCTGCTTCTAACGATAAGGAAGCAGTAGACAAACCAAGATCATGGGAAATTCCACAAAGTAACTGACTGAAAATGATTACAGTTGTCAAGGTCAGGATAGTGAAAGGTTGAACAAGGGTTTCCAACTGAAGGGGACTAAGGAGATGTGATAAATTACTTCAACATCTGATTCTGAATGAGATCCTTTTCTTTTAAAGAGCCTTGTTGTGATAGTTATTAGAAATGAATGGAGTCTGAAAATACCTCAGGAGCCATTTCATATGTGAAATTCTTCATTTTAATGCTAAAGCAAGGGCATTCTCCTAACACCAGTTATTGGAAAATAGAGGGTAAACTTTCTGGGAACATTGGAGCATCAGGTCTGCAACTTATTATCTAAAAAGTCAGGATTAAGTTACCCTTTTACTTGCAACTTTCCTGCACGTTTAAGATGCCTTCAAAATTTTATACAACAAAGATCAATATATCATTGGCAGATGTGGAGCATGCATGAAGAGTAGTATAAAATCTAGACAAACGGATGAAGTGATTTGATGAGAATTGAAAGAGAATGAAACTGAAAGTACATTTTGCTGAAATCGAATTTATATGTCAAGAACACAAATGGAAATATAAGAAGGTGCATTAAATTTTTAAAAGAATAAAAATAGATTCGATATACAGATATTACATTATGGCAAACTTGTAAAGAATGCATACATTGAGTATATTTGAAATAACTATCTGGAACCTGGAATCCTGGGTGGCACAAATGGTTCAGTGCTTGACCATTAACCAAAAGAATTGTGGTTCTAAGCACCCTGTGGTACCAAAGAAGTAGAAAGACCAGAAGTTTGATGTGTTACCTGTGTGTCTCTATATCTATATCGAAATAGAAATCAAGATATCAAGTGATCTAGATATATATAGAGATTATATATATATGAGAGATTTATATCAAGTAAATAGCTCATATAGTTTTAGAAGCTCACGACTCCAGTCCAGTCTCAAGTCTGTGGTTCAGGTGCTAAACTCAGAAGGCTTTTCATGACTCATGTAGCTTCCAGGGCTTATGGATCACCAGGAACACCATAGGCTAGTAGCTACAAAGGCAGATGAATCCAAGATCAGCAGGGCAAACTTGTGACTGGAAAGGTGAATGAACAAGGTTAGCAGGTCAGGTGATGGGCTGCTCGTGGCTTCTGGGATCTGCAGGCAATATGGGAAGTCATTGGCTTAAGTCCCAAGAACCAGATAAAGAATTTAGATCCAGCAAGAAGCAGCAAGCCTTTCCACACCATCCTTGATTACATTGTGTTAAGTTGCATGGGGATTTACTAGGTCTCAATGGTCAAACCACTTAGAATTCTGATCCAACAAAGTTGACACAAGACCTAATTATCACAATTGGTTTTCAAAGGGTTACAAACCCTACAGAAAAGTTCTATGCTGTACCTATTAGTAGGAACGGCAGTATAAGAAAAGTATTTTTAGATTACAAAATCCTGAAAAGAAAAATATGATAAATCCATCTTTACCAGCTGCTGTCAGCCTGCCTCCAGCCCCATTCTACTGTGGAAAATGCATAGGATCTAAAAGTCCTTCAGAATGGTCCCAGGTGCCTAGAGACTAGGGCTCATCTCTCCCTCTGATTAGGTGATAGTGATGATTATCTTTCTATTGTACTCTGACCCAAAGCCAAACCAGCAAAAACACAAATCTATCAAGTCTATTCCCATTCACAGTGACCTTTTAGGGCAGAATAGGACTGCGGATATAGATATGTAGGGAAACATCCTACCATATCTTTCTCCTCCAGAGCAGCTGATGATTTCAAATCACTGACCTTTTGGTTATTAGCTCATTACCAGCCCAGACCTCCCTAGACACAGTGGAGAAACAAAGACAGAGACTGGAGAAGGAAGAAAGGGGAAAACTTTATTTTGGTTGATCAAGCAAGGAGCAAGCCAGTACTAGAACTGTCAAGACGAGTTCTTTAAAAAAAAAAGTGGGGGGATTTGTAGTTTTACATGTGTACATTAGGAAGTAAATTGAGGGAGTTAAGAGTATGTAACAGCTTTCCATGGAATAGCAATGAATATTAGGGCAGGGCTACGATTCTTAACAGGAAATGGCTTATGAGACTTTTCACTTTCAAATGTTGTCTGAGTTGGTCTGGGATCTTTTTGATGAATTTTGGTTCCTCGACTAAAGGACTTTCATTCCAGTTTGTGACTATCCATTCTGTGGGTGTTGGGTGGACCAGATCTGGCCATAACTAGTATTTGCTGTGATGGGAGACCTTTATGGGAGAAAGGGGCTCAAAAGAGAGAGCATTATCAAGATGGAAAGCACGGGTTAAATCTGAACACTATATCATGTATACATACTCACACATGGATGTATTTCAACATCCTCTGACAACATCTCTACTATCCAAAGCCCAAGTTCCTTAGGCAAACTATGGAATTTAGTTTTACATGGGCCTAAGCAGGTTGAGAAGAGCCCTAGTGTGTTACACACATTGGGCTGCTGACTGTATAGTCATCAAGTTGAAATCACCAACCACTCAACAGGTGGTAGATGAGGCTTTCTGCTCGCTTAAAACGTTGCAGTTTCAGCAAGTCACAAGGTAAGGTCGTGTCTGTTCTATAGGGTTTCTGTGAGTCAGAGTTGACTTGATGGCGTGAGTGAGTGAAGCAGGTGGAGGCATTGTCTCAAGCCCAATGTTTGCTCTCCTACACCAGCAGGGCTCCTTTTTTATTATGCTCTGGGATCCTAACACTGAGAGCAGAGAATGCTAGAAAGATGTTTGCTTGAGTTTACTGACTATGCAAAAGCATTCGACTGTGTGGATCATAACAAACTATGGATGGCCTTGAGAAGAATGAGCATTCTCGAATACGTCATTGTGTTCACACACAACCTGTACATGGATCATGAAGCAGTTGTGCAGGCTGAACAAGTGAATAATGCATGGTTTTAAAAAAAAGAAAGGTGTACATCACAGTTGCATCCTCTTATCACACGTGTTCAATCTGTATAATGACCAAGTAATCTGGGAAGCAGGATTATTTGAAGAAGAATGTGGGGTCAGTTTCTAAGGGAGACTTATTTACAACTTGCAATATGCGGATGTCACAGCTGTGCTTGCTGAAATTGAAAAGGACTTGAGGCCCTTGTTCATGAAGATCATGGATTGCAGTCTTCAGTATGGATTACAACTCAATGGCAAATAAATAAATAAATAAATAGATAGATAAATCAATAGATAAATAAATAAATAATCCTCACAGTTGGGTCAATGTATTGCATCATGATAAATAGAGAAAAGATTGAAGTTTTCAAGGATTTCCTCCCCTGCGGATCCACAATTAATGCTCATGGAAGCAGCAATCAAGAAATCAAACAATGCATTGCAATAGGTTAATCTGCTGCAGAAGACCTCTTTCAACTGTTGAAAAACAAGGATGCTACTTTGAGGACCTTACCTAGGCCATGATATTTTCAATCACCTCATATTTATGTGAGAATTGAAAATTGAATAAGGAACACTGAAGTAGAATTGATGCGTTTGAAATATGTATTTGGTGAAGGATGTTGAAAGTACCTTGGATTTCCAAAAGAACAAACAAATCGGTCTTGGAAGAAGTAAAGCTAGAACACTTCTTAGAAGCAAGGATGACAATACTTCATCTTACGTACTAGGGGACATTTTGTAAGGGGAGACCAGTCCCTGGAAAAGGACATCATGCTTGGTAGAGATTCAGCAAATAAGAAGACTTTGGGCCAGATGGATTAACACAGAGGCTGCAACAATGGGCTCAAACATAACAATTGTGAAGATGGCGCAGAACCCAGTGGTGTTTCATTCTGTTTTACACAGGGTGGCTATGGATTTGAACCTTCTCGACAACACTTAACAATAACAACAACAGTGTCCTATAGAAAAGGTTCCTTTCTATGCTGATATGGTCTGTAGCTGGTACAAATGGTTTCTACTAAAGTGCTAACTGAATGTATATAACATACGCAGGATAACCAATCCCAAGGGGTAAATAATGGGACTTATGGTTTGGATGGAGACAGGAAAGTGGGGGAGGAAAAAGGGGGGGGACCAACAATCCCAGGAACAAGGGAAAAACAAGAGATCTAAAATCAATGGTAAGTAGGGCAGAGAATGCCTTGTGGGCTTCTATCAAGTGCAATGTAGTTGAGAGGAAGTACTGAGCTGAATGAAAGTTAAACATGATAGTGGAATAGAAGGACAGTAAAAGGAAATAACTAGGAGGCAAAGGATATTTATAGAGGTATAAACATAGAGAAGTACGTATGTAAATATATTAATATATAACAATAGGGATATAGGTCAATGCACATACATTTATAGGTTAAGTATTAAAGTAGCACACAGACATTGGGTCTGTATGCAAGCCATCCCTTAACACAAGAACACTTTGTACTAATAATTTGGCAATCTGGGATGCTCACCTTCCTGACAGGATCGCTGAAATAAAATGGGTATATAAGCTAGTGTGGTGAAGAAAGCTGATGGTGCCCAGCTATTACAGAACATAGCGTCTGGAGTCTTAAAGGCTTGAAGTTAAACAAGCAGCCCTCTAGCAGGGAAGTAACAAAGCCCACATGGAATAAGCACACCAACCCATGTGATCATCAGGTGTCAATGGGATCAGGAATCAGTCATCAGAAGACCCAAAACAAACAACCATTTCAATGCAAACAAAGGGCCTCAGAATGGAGACTCAATGCCCATCTGTAAACAATTGGATATCCCCTCACAGAGGGGTCATGGGGAAGGGACAAACCAGTCAGGGTGTAGTATAGCACAGATGAAACACACAACATTCCCCTAATTCTTTAATGCTTCCTCACTCCCCTCCACCCCTCCCCCGAATTATCATGACCCCAGTTCTACCTTACACATCTGGCTAGACCAGAGTATGTACACTGGTACAGATAAGAGCTCTTGACACAGGGAATTCAAGACAGATAAATCCCTCAGGACCAAAAATGAGAGTAGCGAAATAATAAGGGTATGGGGAAGGTGGTTGGAGAAAGGGGAGAAAGGGGAAACTTGATTGCTGTTGAAGGCCATTAAGCTTCAGCCTTGAAACAGCTGAGAAGTCTCATGACCTATGTGTCAGTGTTTGCTGATTTCTTCTGTGATTACGTTTTGAACAGACTGTTAAGAACAAGAACAAGAAAGCATGCAAGGTCTGGGAAAAACAGGTTGTTTAATTTTCTCAAGGATGTCTGGCTTGGCAGAAGATAGAGTTGCTATGTGTATCAAATGTGCTTGCTTAACAATGAGATAATTAATCCCGGGTTGTTTCTGCATGCATATAAGGAGTGTGTAGAATAAACTCGGTGCTTCAGTCCATCAAACTGTTGCCCTCCCAATACTTTCTGTCTCTCTTTTTTTCCTTAATCCTCACTGCCCCTTTCAGGACTGTTCGACTCCTCAGCTGACAGATCACAATGGTCAACAGACAATCCCCACCCCAGGAGGATGAACAACAGAAACGTGAGTAAAGGGAAATAGCAGATGCTCTAAAATATGAAAATTGAAAATAATTTATAAATTATCAAGGGTCAATGAGGGTGAGAGGGACGGGGAGGGAGGTGGAAAAAAAAGAGGATCTAATACCACGAGTTCAAGTACAAAGAAAATGTTTTGGAAATGATGATGGCAACATAGGTACAAATGTGCTTGATACAATTGATGTATGGATTGTTATAAGAGCTCTAAGAGCCACTAATAAAATGATTTATTAAAATTAAAATAAACAAATAAAGCTCTGACTGATATGTTTTCAATGTGAACCCAACCAATGGTACAATGAAAGAAATAGGTCAGTCACTTGCTTCCATAAAGATCATAGCCAAGATTACACTATGAAGCTGTTCTACTCTGTCACACATGTTTGCCATGGATCAAAAGAGATTTGAAAGCAATCAATATCAACAGCCAAAAGTGCTTGGGTGAGACGAATGGTTCACATCCTTGACTACTATTGTAGATGTGAGAAACTAGAGTCCACCCAGAGGATCCTTGGAACAAAAGCCTAGACACTGCAAACTCTATGGAGCACATTTCTACTCCAGTACACACAGGGTCACCATGAGCCAAAGTCAATTCAATGCTATGTGTATTTTGCAGGCAGTCCAGGTGATGACTGATATTGTTCATGCTTGTCACTGACATTTCTTCAGCGTTTGATGCCTGCTAAAGTCTTTACCATAATGGTTAATAACTGGTGCTGAGGGTGATAATCATTATGATTGCAATACCATCTTTGTTACTGGCAAATCCACTAATATGTCAACTACATCACCAAGGGAACCAATGCTTTCATCATTTCTTCAGGAGCATCAAATACTGCTGTTACTACACATCTGACTTCTGCTATGAATTCAATTTGATTAAAAATAAAGTTTCTCTGATTCCAGCTACCTTATGCTAAGACTTAGGTAAGACTTCAACACTGGAACAAAGTACAATCTAAGTGGCATATTAGCTTCTTGCACCATCTCTTAGCCTGTATCCTTTGCTTTGCCTGTGTTTTCACTTCTTGTCTTATTGTTGTTGCCCCACCCCCACCCTGGGAAGGAGGCCAACTGATAAACCTGCCTTTATCTATCTTTTAGATATGCAGAGATATGATTATATCTCAAAGTTGCCCAAATTGAGTCAAGCATAATCATACCAACATCTGATGTTAAACTAGGTCATACACCAATGTTATCACCTGTGCAGTATATCCCACAGTTCTTTAAAACAAGGTACACCAAATTACATTAGTCTATATTGGATTATAAGTTCATTGTGCCATTTATAGTGTTTAAAACTACTAGAGGCTTGAAATAAAACTCTTACTAAATTCCAAGGCCATCTCTATGATGCAGCAACACATTCACTGTTATTTCTAACTTTCTTCTAAAATATTATTTCTGCATTTTAAAATTGCCAAGAATATATATACAGAAATTATCTTACCATGTGATATTGGATAATGTAGTTATGCTTTGGCCTTGTATACATACAGTCTTTTTAAATGTAGTAAACATAAATTGTCTATACTAAGATTGTGAACAAATGAGATATTTTTAACCTTTCAATTAAAGCAATTTAATTACTCTTTAAAGTTACATCCTTTACTGAGAAAAGTCAAGTTACCCCTTTTTATGAAGTGAAACTAAGCAGCAAAATGGATTATAAACTCACTTTAAGTTGAGGTTTTGAAATGCACAAATTTTAATATCCTTTGACAGATTGAGCAAATGTAGATTTGACAAATAAAGAGTGGTTTTTACTGCTTCAGTAAATAGTATGATCATGGAAGAAGTTATATCTTTTAAGGAAGCAAGTTAGTAGTAATTAAAAATGTACATTAGATGAATAATGTAGTTCCTTTTAAGAGAGCATTTTCATTTGTAACACTTGCTTAGACACTAATGTATAATTTAAATTCCTTCGGGATTTTCAAATAAGGCAGGATAAATAGCACACACATATACTTCACACTCTAAAATAAAAAAGCAAAACTCATACAGCTTCAGGGAGGAAAGCCATTTCAAAGCAAAAGATTAACACTAAGCATGGGAAACGACAAATGATAATTTCAAGGTTTCCAATAGAGAATATACAATACCAGCTCCTCAAGGAGATGACAAGGGCATTACAACAGGAATTATTTTTGTGACATCATCTTTCTTTGAAATGAACATTTCTTTTTATAAAATGTTAGTGAACCCTGAAATTTGTTTTAATATCGTCCTCATCTTTGGTTTATATTCTTATTAGCTTTTGTTTTTGCCCTTAAATCTGAGTGTGGTCAATGGACAATCAATAATAATATGCATGTACACCTATGCAACATTAAAATTTTAATGATGTTCATTAATTGGGGGACAATCCAAACATAATAACAATTACAATTTCAAAACAGGAAAATAAAGAGGGTTTTTAAAATAAGCTTTAAAAATCTCTCTTCTGTGTTATATGACACTGTGGGCTGCTCCTGGGATAGAAAGGACATGAGCCTCTAGTAAACTCTTATCTATTTCTTAGGCATTTCCACTTTGCCCATTAAGGCATTTATGCCCTCACCCATTTCTTTCCCAAATTGGTTTTATGCTCCATTGAATTATATATTAATAATCATGCATATAGGAACTTCTTAGAGAGGAGAATTTTTCTCTCCCTCTTTAGAGGCCAATATTTGAATCAAGAAGGTTTTGAATATTCAAGAATCAATATAAGGGTTGTTCTTTGTTCCTTGAATCCCAAAGCTAATTTAGCTTATAATCTGAGCAAGGTTTTGAAGGGCTCTCTCTACCTTTTCTTGGGGCTGTGGGATGTATTTTTGATGATTAAGATTTTGATTGGAACACCAAGTATTTTGATTACAGATTATAAAGAATTTCAGAGGGATTTTTAAATACCGTGAACTGTAGCGTAGTGGTTACATGGTGGCTTGTGATATGCAAGGTCAGCTATTCGAAACTATTAGCGAATTCATCGATAAAAGATGAGGTTTCTATTCCCATAAAGAGTTACAGTCTTGGAAACCCACAAGGGCAGTTCTGCCTTGTCCTATAGGGTTGCCCTAAGTCAGTATAGACTTGATGGCAATGAGAAAAAATATTGATATCAAAAAATTCTCTGGAGAAAAGGTAAATAGTTGCAATAATGACAATTTCTTTTTCAAAATAATTTTATTGGGGGGCTCGTACAATTTTTATCACAATCCATACATGCATCCATTGTGTCAAGAACATATGAACATTTATTGTCATCATCATTCTCAAAATATTTGCCTTCTAGTTGAGCCCTTAATATCTGCTGCTCATTTCCCCCTCCCTTCTTTTCCCCCCTCCCTAATGAACCCTTTATAATTTATAAATTATTATTATTTTGTCTTATCTTACTCTGTCCCACGTTTCCCTTCACCCACTTTTCTGTTGTCCGTCCCCCAGGGATGAGGTTGTATGTATGTAGATCCATGTAATTGGTTCCTCCTTTGTATGCCACCTTCCCTCCACCCTCCTGGTATCACCACTCTCACCAGTGGTCCTGAAGGGATCATCTGTCCTGGATTCCCTGTGTTTCCGGTTGCTATCTGGACCAATGTGCATCCTCTGGTCTAACCAGATTTGTAAGGTAGAATTGGGATCATGATAGTGGGGGGAGGAAGCATTTAAGAACTAGAGGAAATATATATGTTTCATCGTTGCTACCCTGCACCCTGGCTGGATCATATCCTCCCCACAACCCTTCAGTAAGAGGGTAGCCAGTTGGCTACCAATGGGCTTTGAGTCTCCACTCTGCACTCACCCACATTTACAATGATATGATTTTTTGTTCCTTGATGCTTGATACCTGATACCTTCGACAGCTCGTGCTAATACAGGCTGGTATGTTCCTTCCATGTGGGCTTTCTTGCTTCTGAACTAGATGGCCACTTGTTTATCTTTAAACTTTTAAGACCCCAGATGCTATATCTTTTGATAGCCGGGTACCATTAGCTTTCTTCACCACATTTGCTTATGCACACGTTTGTCTTCAGTAATCGTATCAGGAAGGTGGGCACCCACTGATATGATTTTTAGTTCTTTGATGTCTGATACCTGGTCCCTTCTACACCTCATGGTCAGACAGGCTGGTGTGCTTCTTCCATGTGGGCTTTGATGCTTCTCAGCTAGATGGCCACTTGTTTATCTTCAAGCCTTTAACACCCAGATGCTATATCTTTTGATAACGGGGACACGGTCACCTCTCTTTACCAAATTTGCTTATGCACACATTTTTCTTCAGCAATCATTTTGGGAAGGTGTACATCCTGGAATGCCAATTTAATAGAACAACGTATTCTTGCATTGACTAAGTGCTTCAGTGGAGGCCCAATGTCCATCTGCTGCCTTAATACTAAACCTATAAATATATGCACATAGATCTGCTTCCCCACACTCTTATATAAATATATTTACATATGTACATTCCAGTCTTTGTACCTCTAGAAATACCCTTTGTCACCTAGTTCTTTCCTCTATTTCCTTTTACTTTCCTCTTGTCTCACTATCATGCTCAGCCTTCATTTGGGTTTCAGTAATTTCTCTCAGTTACCTTGCCCTTGCTGAATCCCTACCAGGCCACTCACAGCCTCCTTGCTACTGATTTTGGATCACTTATTGCTCCCCTGTCCCTAGGTTGGTCAGCACCACCTCCTTACCCCCTTCTCCCCCTCCTCTGTGTCCCACCGGAACTATTGGTCCCGTTGTTTTCTCCTCCAGACTATTCATCCAGTCTATCTTATGTGAATAGATCTGTAGAGATAACAACATGCACCAAAAATCAAGTCATAGCAAGATAGGTGATGAGTGAGAACACAGTGATGACAATAAAAAAAGGAAACCAATTACACATAGAAGAATAAATTAATTTTTTAAAAATTTAAAAGAAAGAAAAACCTGTAAATAGATCAAGGTCTGATTTTTGATCTCTAGGCATGTCCTTCAGTCAGGTCCTATAGTCTGTCCTTTGTACTCCCTCAGGGGCTCCCTGCTCTGCTTCCATGGTTGCTCTGCCGCTTGCTTTTAGTGATTTGCCTCAGTGTCACAGCGTCAATCTGGGCCAGTCCTGACCCTGAGTCTCCAGTGTTGTCTGCCTTAGGGCCCTGGGCCATCAAGGGATGGCGTGTCTCATAGTGGGATCAGCCAGATTGTCCACTCTGTCCATTAGCTGTTCAGAGCAGGCATATCATTCTCCAGGCCTGTTGGGCTAGGATGTGCTCCACTCTTTCTGCCTCCCCCTTCATTTGCTCCCATTTGCTCTGATCACACATGCCTCTCTCCCCCTAGCTGCAGCTTCAGTGCCATCCTCTCAAGTAAATTCTTCTGGGGTAAGGGGCAGTTGTCCATGTAGCTGTTATGGGGGCCGAGCCCTCAGGCCCCTCTACTGGTTCTCCACTCTTTGCCGGCACACTGCATTTGTCTGGCACTGGCTTAATATCTGGTCCCTCTTTCCCTGTGGAGACACAAACAATACCCTTCCCTTGGGTGGGTCAGTGCCCTATTCCCCCATCACACATCTTTTTTTTTCTTTCCCCTTTCCTCCCTCCACCTCCATTTCAGTTGGCTACCATATGTACCCCTGGATTTGGTCTGGCCCCTGCCATAATACCTGGGCCTCACCCCTGGAGCGTTTGTATACAATAGCTTTTTCCCTGTGCCCCTTTTGCATTTACCTTTCTGTTCTCTCTTTTATATAAATATGTATAAACTTACCTCAGCGGACTCATACTTGAATGACAATTTCTTATATGTATTTTTAGATAACATGCTTTATAAATACAACCACACGTCCTGTACCTGAGAATGTTGTTCTGGAAGGGAAAACAGATTTGTTTTGATGGGAGAAAATGGGATAGGTCCAACTTACCACTAATTTTGGATACTTTTTTTTTTTTGCTCTGTGATGTACTTTGTCTAAGACACTAAATTCTTCTATGTAAAATATAGTATACATGTCAACAAGAGATACTTATACTCTGTTTACCAAATGCTCTCCCTTTTCATATACTTGTTCCAAGAATTCTAAGTTCTAAACATGAAGGGAGACAGGCAGTAGGAAGAGTTCTGGTTTCTATATCAAAAACTCCTCTTTCAGCGACTTTGCAACCTGATTTTCAATGGAACTAAAACTATTGCAAAAGATGTATGCCGAGCGTTAAGAAGCCAATATATTATTTTGGCGAATATGATGTATCTGGTCCAAGCCGTGGCACATAAGTTGTCTCATATGCATGGGAAAGGAGGAACAAAGGAGCCTTGAAGCATTTGGATTGTGAAATTGGTGAAGAGTATTAACTCTCAGAAGAAAGAATAGAATCAATCTTGGAAGAAGAATAGACAGAATGCTCCTTAGAAGTGAGGATGGCAAGACTTCATTGAGTGTTCTCTGGACACATCACCCGGAAAGACCAATTGCTGGGGAAATATATATTAGTTAAAAGGGAGAGTCAGTGATAACAAGGGAAACCTTCCATGACACAGATGGATTGACGTGGTGGTGCAGGAGTGGACTCTGACATATTGCGATGAGGTGAAATTACTTACGTATGGCTCTTCTACCCCTGTCTTTAGAAATGAAAGATTTGGTGAGGCATCGCTGAGAAGTTGTGTGAAACACTAATAGCAGCCTTAGTGGGGTGGCAATAGAAGTAAGTTTGGTAAAGGGTAAGGCATCTCAGAATGAGGAACTCCTGGGACCATCAAGAAAGAGGAACCACCAGTGGAGCGTGTTTGAGTCCCCTGTAGTGGCGGAGGAAGCAGAGACATCAGAGACCACAGCTTGGAGAACATGAGACAGAGCAGAGAAACCATGAGCGACTAAGAGTAGGCTTCCTGGCCCACACAGGCAGAGGCCAAGAGACCTCATGGTTGAGGGGTCAAGAACCAGCAAAATGCCTACCAGAGATAGGAGCTGGAGGCACAGGGAATCCAGGGTGGATGATACCTTCAGGACCAGAGGGTGAGTGGGTTGGAAAGAGGGAACCGATGACAAGGATCTGCATGTGACCTCCTCCCTGGGGGATGGACAACAGAAAAGTGGGTGAAGGGAGACGTTGGACAGGGAAAGATATGACAAAATAATAATTTATAAATTATCAAGTGCTCATGAGGGAAGGGGGAGGAGGGAGGGAGGGGAAAAAAGAGGAAAAAAAGAGGACCTGATGCAAAGGGTTTAAGTGGAGAGCAAATGCTTTGAAAATGATGAGGGCAAAGAATGTACAGATGTGATTTACACAATTGATGTATGTATGGATTGTGATAAGAGTTGTATGAGTCCCTAATAAAATGTTTTTTTTTTTTTTAAAATGCCTGCCAGAATGGCTAAGAAGAGGTGCTGCAGACAATAGGAATGTATCTTTACCATTTTGTGACTGGTTAGCTTTCCTAATAAACCCATATAGTGGTGAATATTATCTGTGAGTTTTGTGTGGCCCCTGTAATGAATTATCAAATTATAGAATTCCATGGGAGGAGCGATGAGCGTCTGAATAGAGCAAAGGAAAATGAAGGCTGGAGGTAGGCCTGACCTCGATATGTTGCAATCAGTTTGGAGCTGGTGTGGCATTGGATTCCCTTCTCACTTGGGTAGCTAGAGGAGGTTAGGTGAGGGCAAGACTGGGCAATATTTCACTCAGTTATACAAAAAGGGCCTACTCAAAGATAACTAACAACAATAATAGGAAGTGAGAGGAAGCTGTTCTTAATGTGCTTATTGCCAAAACTAATGTTTTTAATCTAAGATGGCTAACTTCAAGGTCTGTGGTTCAAACACTATAGCCATTCCATGAGAAAAAAAGATGAAGTTGTCTGCTCCCAGAACATTTACAGTCATTGAAACCTTTTATAAGGTCACTATGAGTTGGAATTGACTCAACAGAAATGAGTCTGGTCTATTGATATTGGGTTTATCATTATTATAGCTCTGTGGTACATATTACAAGTTTGGTCTTCGTTCCTAAGAATGGGAGAATGTACCAATCTCTCAGGGCTATCCATTAAAACATTTCTGTTTGGCTCCCTGCTACAAATTGCCTTTCCATTCCAGAACCCAAATCTATGTTTTAACAAGATCCCTAGGCGAGTCTTACTCTAATTTAGTATATATGGGGTGGAAATACATATTTGAAGCAGGGGGCAAATCAGAATGAATAGGACTGAAACCCTGGAATCTACAAAATACTTCCTGCAGTTGATTCCCAGCCTTTATTAAGGTATCACATGAGAGATTGTTATTGTTATAATTTTTGACATCTCTTTCCAGTTATAGAATTATAATCCATAGTATAAGTTAATGCTACTTCTCTACCCTCTAGTACTAAGGTGTGAATTACTTTCTTCTTTTAGCTTACCTTTGTGAACATCTACTATTTCTTATATTTCTTATATTCTCACTTTATTAATATTTGATAACTGAATGCTACTTAGTTTGGGACTACATACCTGTCATTTTACTTTGAATCTAGAGATGATGTCATGATAGAGCTCAACATAATTATAGAATATATTAATTTAATAAGAAAATATATTCTATTCTGACAGCCAGGTAAGAAAGAGGTTAAGAACTATGTGGAAAATCAGGGAAAGCTAGCCCAGGAAAACTATCCACCTAAGACTAGGCCATTACATGGAATGTTTTAGTAATTTCAAAACTGCTACACAAGTAAATACCATATTAACTTTATTAAAGTAAGAGAAAAGCATTGTTATATTATCATTGACACTGTGATTAAACTAAAATATCAAAAATGAGACACTATTGCTTCAGTTTTAGCATCTCTGAGAGACAAAAAAAGATCATACTATTTTTAAAATGTTCTTCGTGTTTGGGGAAATAAGCAAGTCAGAGGGGCAAAATTGAGGCTGGATGACGGATAATATAAGGCTTCCCAGTTAAATACTTGTAGGATAGTACAAATAGGAAGAATGTAGGAAGAATGAGTAGTTACCTTGTTGTGACAGGGGGAAAAATTCCTTGATGCTGTCGTCCTGGTCTTTTACTCACTGATATAATTTCCAATTTCCAGTGATTGTCCTGTGCCCACCAAGAAAATCTATCAAGATGACCTTTTTGGAGTCTCTAAAACCAGTCTCTATAACCTTCTGAGCCGACTTCCCTGTTTTGAATGGACTTCGTTCTCTGGTTTACATCAATAAATCTCCCATTACAATTTGTTCCATAAGGTCATCTTGCTGATGGAAAAATCAGATTTCTGTGGTAGGGAATTTTCATACAAAACTTTTGGCATCTATCGATCTGAAAGTTTGCTGAGGTCAAGATGTTCACTTAAAATAGAAAATGCCCCACCATATATGATTCCCAATTCCATTAGCTACTGCATACAGAGCAAGTCTTCCACCAGATTCTGGATTCAGTTATAGTTTCTTCATTCATTGAGGTTGATGGTTTTTCCTGGCTTGGCTCATCATTGAGGCTTTCTCATCTTCACAATGCTTGAGCCATATAAAACCTGATGTTTTATGTGGAACGACATTCCTGTAAACTTACTGCAATGCTGTACTGATTTGGGAAAATGTCTACTTGAATTTTGTTAAATTTTGATACTAAACCAGACCAAAAATAATTTTGTTCCATGGCACAAAAAGCATCATTTTTATTTACTTTATTTCATTATTAATTATTTTATTGGGGGGCTCTTACAAATATTATGACAAACCATCATTCAATTGTATTACGCATACTTGTATATATGTTGTCATAAACTTTTCCAAAAAAATTTCTTTCTACTTGTGCCCTTGATATCATTTCTTTTTTCGCCTCCCCACCCTCATGAATCCTTGATCAATTATATATTATTGTTGTTATTTCGTGTCTCGCACTCTCTGTTGCCTCCCTTCACCCACATTTCTGTTACTTGACCCCTGGGGGCCTATATATCCAGCCAGATGATGGGTTCCCCCTTTCTCCCCCTCCCCCCACATTCCCATAACCTCACGATATTGATACTCCCACTACTAATACTGAGGGTTTGATCTGTCTTGAATTCCAAGTGTCAAGAGTTCTTATCTGTACCAATATGTGTACTCTTGTCTAGCAGGATTTGTAAGATAGAACATGGCCATGGTAGTGGGGAGGAGGGGGACGCATGCAGGAACTAGAGGAATGATGTGTGTTTCATCAGTGCTATACTACACCCTGGTTGACTCATCCCTTCCTTGTAACCTTTGTGTGGGGATGTCCAATTGTCTAAAAGTTGTCTTGGGTCTCCAATTTCCCTCATTCACATCGATATAATTGTTTGTTTTGAATCTTTTGATAACTGACCCTGTCGACACATCATGATCACACAGGCTGGTAGGCTTCTTCCATGTGGGGTTATTTGCTTCCCTGCTAGATGGCTGCTTGTTTGACTTTAAGCATTTAAGACCCCAGATGCTGTATCATTTGATATCTGGGCACCATCCACTTCTTCACCACATTTGCTTATACACATTTTGTCTTTGGTGATAGTGTTGGGGAGGTGAGTATCAAAGAGAGCCAGGTTATTAGAACAAAGTGTTCTTGTGTACATGGAGGTCTGGAAAAGAGGATCAAAGTCCATCTGCTATATTAATACTTAACATCTAAATATATGTACATCAGCCTCTATCCCTTCATTATAAATTAATTAATTTATATATATACATGCCTATAGCTATACTTGCTTATATAGCACTTGCTTCCTACTTCTTTCCTCTCTTTCCTTTCACCTTCTTCATGCCCCACTATCATGCTCACCCTCCACTCGACCTTCAGTAATCCCTCTTGGATACATTGCACTTGATCAAACCCCATCACTTTTTTAAGGCCCTACTGTCACAGAGTCAATTCCACCTCATAGCAATTCAATAGGGCAGAAAAAGAAAACGTTCCTTGGGGATTTCATGGCTGTAAATCTTTACAGGAGCAGATTGATTTATTTTTCTCCAGAGGAGTGACTGGTGAATTCTAACTGCTAACCTTGCAATGAAGTCACCAATGCTCCTGATGAGACCAAAAAGGGTGTCACAGAGATACAATTCATGCATTTTCTCTGGAATAAACCCACATATGTATGAACAGGAAGCCTACAATACTTGTTTTTTTTACTTTCCACTCTATGCTTGGCAAAAAACAAGTCAAGTCCCTTGTTATATAAGCGGATTCTGCCTGATGACAGTCACATGTTTCCAGAGTAGAACTGAACTCCACAGGATTTCCTTGACTGTGATTTTGCAGACTGCCATGCATTTCTTCTCCTCCTGTACTACTGGGTGAGTTGGAATGACCAAGCCTTAGGGTATCAGTTTATGGCAAACCACTTGTGGTACTCAGAAACCTTCATGATATATAAATAATAATGATAATAGTTTACCATTTCTTCTTCCATTGGTTCACCTACTAATCTTCATTTACTTGATTTTAGTTTCCTAGTCACTGTGTTCAAGAGACATATTTTCACTCACTGCCATCAAGTTCATTCTGACTCTTAAGATCTGTTTTCAAACAAAAAATATACTCGTCGCCTTCAAGTTGATGCCAACTCATTGTGACCCCGTGGGTCACATAGGTTGTAACTATTTATGGAGTAGACAGCCCCATCTTCCTTCTTTCTCCCGCAGAGCAGCTGGTGGTTTTGAACTGCCAACTTGGGGACTGTAGCCCAAGTTATGACCACTATGCCAAGACCTCTCTTGTAGCCAGGTTAAGAAGGATTAGGAAGGTCCAATCCATATAGCCCAAGGCTGCAAAGAATTACAGGGAACAGAATTAATGTAAGATCATAGGCCTTGCAGCTCTCTATTTCTAAACAGCCAATTTCTAAAGGAAATTGTTTTGCTTTTTGCATCCCGGTTCTTCTCCTTAAGGTGAAGAAGAAGAAAAAGATATATAAACCAGGTGGGAATCAAGACCAATATTACCACACAGAAATAAGATAACAGAGTATGAGCATGTTGTGGAACTACTAGAGCATATTTCCTCTGTCTCTCTTCCAAACGGGTTCTTTCCAATAGCAGCAGATTAGCAATTATGATTAAAAGTCTCCTTTTCACACGTAAAAAGAAAAGTAATACATCTTAAGCACACTATGAGTTTTAAGTTCACTGCAAATATAAGACACTTTCAGTATTTTTCATGTAACCAAATCAAACTCACTGCCATCTAATTGATCCTGACTCATAGAAACCCTGCAGAACAGGGTAGAAATGCTCCTGTGAGTCTCTGAGACTATAACTCTTTAAGGGAGTAGAAAACTCCATCTTTTTCCTGCAGGACAGCTCAAGGTTTTGATTGCTGACTTTGGGTTAGCAGCCCAATGCATAACCACTATCCCGCTAATATATATATTAGTATATATGTAATTAATATATTAATATATATTAGTATATCTATTATCACAAAAAGAAGCTATGATCATAATTTAGAGGAAATTAAGCAAATTTCCCTAGGCTGAGTCCTCAGATTGATAACAGCTGAGTTCCACTATGGCACAAATGATTGCATTCTCAACTACTACTACCCCAAAAGCTACTGGTTTGAACCCACCTTGAAGACAGGCCTGGAAGTCTGCTTTTATCTTGAAAGCCTTGGGTAGCAATCCTACCGATAGGATCACTCTGAGTCAGAATAAACTTGATAGTAAATAGCAACATATAACTTAAAAATTAAATATGTAGCATTATTGATCAATGGTGCTTCTGGTTTTAGAAAAGGAGCCCAGGGGGCACAGTGGTTTGTGTTTATCTAGTCACCAAAAGATTGGTGGTTCAAACCCACCAGAGGCTTCGCAGTACAGAGATGTGGCAGTCTGCTTCCATAAGGATTACGATCTTGGAAACAGTATGGGGTAGTTTTTCTCTATAGAGTCCATGAAGGAGTCATGATAGCTCTATGGGTTAGGCCGTTCCAACCTACTACTAGCTCCAACAGACAGCTGTCTGCACCCATAAAGATGAAGATCTCATAGATTCACTATGAGTCAGGATGGCCTTGATGGCAGTGGGTTTGGTTTTATTTATCAGGTCACTAGGAGTCTGAATCAACTCAATGGCAATGGATTTGGTTTCTTATCTTTAGAAATAAAATATTTATGCATATCCATTAGCTATAGTCATATAGTCCACTGATTAGATATTAATTTACATGACAAAATATTTTATCTGATATTTAAATAGCTCTTGAAATACATTTGTATGGGTACAATAATAGCTATACTACTTAAAGCCTTCTAGAGTGATTAGCCATTCTTGGGTTTCTCCCAAATCTAACCTATTTTAATTTTCCAGGTCATGTAAACAGAGACATTCAAGTAGATAACAGTGAGTTGTTCTTATTTTCTAAATAAACAGAAGTAAGTCTGTCAACAGTATGTTGTCACAAAGTGCTGATCTCAATTAGATACTTTTGATTCCCAAACAACCTTTCCCTCTTCGACAGGAAAAGGAAATTATTGATTTGGGTTTTGGTTTGTTATTTGATAGAGATTGAAATGTAGGTCGGAGAGCATGAAGTTACCGCTGTTTTAAACTTGTCATTCTGAACATTCACCAAAGACCTTAAACCATCCAGAGAAGGGAATCTTGCATATATTCTGGCTAGTTTCTTGGAAAGTACAGACATAAACAGATGATACCTAAACACTTGAATAGGAAAGAGCCACAAACTAACCTTTCTCTGTACTACTTGAAGTATGGGAGCATTAAATACACAACCTCAGAAAGCAACTATTTGTATTTTGTTTGTATGTTCTCATCAGGCCTCAAGGAATCATGATCATTAAATCAAGTCAAACATCAAGAAAAATGGGAGCATAATGTTAACAGAATGGAAAATAGATCGGTGGATCAGCACTAAGAGGCATGAACTAAATACATATGCAAGTGAGAGTGGAGTGTATAATAAAGACGTTTTAAACCAGTGGCTGGGAGGAGCAGCGAAGTTTCCTCAAAAGGTGAACCAATTTTATGTCTGTTTTTTTACATAAGTAAATTAAATAATGATGTATCCCTAACTTACACCTTTCGCTAAAAAAAAAAAAAACACAACAAAACTAGACAGAGCAGTGATTTAACCTCAAGACCTAAAAACTTAAAAAGCTACTGCTATCGTTTATTGTGCCAGTCTGGCCTATAAACACAAGTAGGATTAACTGAAGGGCAGAGGGATAAATGGCTCAGTGAGCCTCGCCTTGCTTGTTCTGTGCCTCAGTTTAAAGGGGTACACTACCTGTGGGATGCCTAGCCTGTGGACTGTGTAGCTGTAAGTTGAGGTCCCTTCAAGCCCACACGATTGGAATGTTCATCTCTGGAGCTGGGGACTGACAGTTGATGACAGTTGGGGACCTGCCTTGCTGTTTGCTGCCTGGGTATATATAGCCCAGCTCTCTCTACAGAAGGGGACTGGCAACTGGCAGCTCTCAAGTCTTGAAGGACTGCTAGTGTCTCACTGCTTTATAATTTAACTGTTAATTTCTTGTATTATCTATCTGTATATAATTTAACGGTTTATTTCTTGAATTATATATCTATCTTTATAAATATATTTATTTATAATTACTAGCAATCTGGTTTGTCTCTCTAGAGAACCCTGTCCAACACAGCTACTTATGTGTTCTAAGAAAACTATGGTTTAGGCTCTTGATAGAGGATTTGCTTCATTGAAAATTTCAAGGGGGAAAAAACCACAGACAAAGTACAATGTATAGATTTGACTAGGATAATTTGGTTTCTTTGTTGGACAAATGACAGCACAAAAAGTTAAACATAAAGGGTATGGGATAACAATTGCCAAATACACAACTGACACAGGATTAGTATCAATAACATGCAAAATGTTATGATAAATCAAAATATGAAACAAGTAACCAAAGGAAAAGTGGGCAAATTCACACAAAGTAATTCCAAGAAGCAATGTATAGACTAGAGAGGACAAATGGTTTATCACAGATTGGAAGATACTCAAAAGCAACAATAAACAGGGGATTTCAAATGAAATCAACAACTCATCAGCTTGATGAAAAGTCAGAAAATTGGAAACTGCCATTGTTGATATGGTTAGAAAGAAACAAGATCTCTCTTGTCACTGGTGAAAGTGTAATTGGAATGTTGACACACTTATTGGAGATCCCTATAGTTTTAATTTCTCCTTATTTCTAAGGACAATAAGAACAAGTTCAAACATACATACACGGGAGTGTTTAATTCAGCTTTGTAATAACTCCAAATAGAAACAATGTAAATGTATCTTAGTAGTAGAAAAACTTAACAACCGATACCTGATGGCACTGCCAGGTCAGCATAGGACTGCTAGCCTCAAGGTCAGCAATTCAAAGCCAGAAGTCACTCTGTGGGAGAAAAATGGGGTTGTGTGCTCTCTTAAAGATGTACCGTTTCAGAAACCCTATATAAAGTTACCATGGGTGAGAGTTGACTCAATAGCAGTACATTTATTTTTGATATTTCTTATATTCATATTCACTGTTAGTTTTCCTGAATACTACTTTTTTCCTATTTTTTCACTTTTAGGGCACGTTGAATTGGCAGAATTACTTTCCTTTTATTTCATGGATTTTAGGTCAAAGTCTGAGTAAGTCAAACACATAGAATCAATAGGCTAGCATTGCGAATGGAGTGAAAATATTTCTTCCAGGTGGCAAATTTTGATTATGATTCTATTTAAATGACACCGGTAAAATTGTGACATTTAAATTCACTATTCTTCTCTAAAAGAATAGGGACTTTCATGACGTTCCCCCTCAAATCAGTTTTATTATTTCCCTTGAAGAATGTGTTCAAAATATTCAAATGTTACTGATAACCCCTACCCCAAATAATTATATTACTTTGTTGAAAATTACTATTAATATTTAATCCACAGTAAATGAGTTGCTATGATTATGACTAAATCTCATTATTTAAAATTAATAACTTCCACTCATCAGGCACTCATGAACAAGCGGTGGCATATGCCGTCTCCAAGACAGGCTTATCAAACATTGGATCAAAGCCTTCCCTCTTCCTCTAAATTAACTCAATGGTACACTACCAGAGATCTGAAATACTACATTTCAACAAAAGGGAAAATGTCACCGTCTCTCTGTGAATGATCATTTGCCTGCCATTTTCTGGGAAGCATTACCCATCATACTGAAAGCAGCACCATCTTCAAATTGGCCCATTCTTTCTCACTATGGAAAGTTTGACCACAAGGAAATAGCAATTTTTGATAATAGTGAAGTCGTACTGTGCCAAGAACTCATGTAAGGACAATCCAAATTATTACATCCCCCACAGCTCTGTGAATAGGTACTACTGTTCCTACTGTTCGTGTCATTTTGCAGAAGAAAAGGAGATATTCAATTGCTCAGGATCACCCAGGGGGTAATGGAAGGAGTATATAAAAGATTTCCACATATATAATCCCTATGTACAAGTTTCTATGTACTTTACATATAACACACACAATTATAGTAAGAAGGAGACCAGCTGTCCCAGTTTTCCCAAGAATGAGGGTTTCTTTCAGTAGTAAAATTAAGAAGTTTCAGGAAAACTGGAACAAGTTAGTCACCCAGAATCAGAACTCCAAACCAAACCCTTGCTATAGAGTTGATTCTGACTCATAAGGACCCCATGGGGCAGTGTAAATCCTCCCTCCAAGGTTTCTAAGGAAGCAGATTTCCATATCTTTCTCCCCTACACAGAGTGGGTTTGAATTACTGATGTTAGCAGCCAAGCACTAACAATTGTGCCCCAGGGTTCCTAGGTCACGCTAAGGTAAGCTAATACATGCAGAGTGGCCCAAACAATTCACTGAACTGTAGGCTTAGATTGAAGTTTCTAGTATCCAAATGGCATCTCAAATAAACCTGTTAACCATAAATGAAAAATAGGAGAACTTTAAGGGAAGTATCTTAGCATCATGTCTGGATTCTGAAGTCAAAGAACAAAATATGGCCAGTGAAAAATTCCCATTGGGAAAAATGGCCAAGGAATTGTAGAAATACTTAAAGGATACACAAGTTTTCAAGTTTGTTACAATATAGGTAGTAGAAGCATCAATTGTTCTCTTCCTTTATCAATAGATTCTTTATTTCTAGAATAGCCTTCCCCTTTGCTTTTCTTCATTGATAATGACTATCTCATTCATTCTCTGTTTGCAAGGAGCCCTGGAAATAATGCCACAGTGACTTCCTTTGATCAGAATATAATGCATACCTTTAATTAATTCTCTTCTCCTTAGAAAAAAGGATTTTGTAATCTGGCTCTGTCAAATCCAGACCAGGTTCTAATTAACCAATTGGAGTTCGAAAAGCCCTTTAACGTATGACTTATTACATTTTTATGGGGAATTAGCCTACGATTTTTCTACCAAGACCCTGGCTTCATGAGAGCTAATAGGGATGTGAATGGCAGCCTGACTAGAAGGGTCATGGCACTATTTTAGTAGAAACACCCAGAGACTTTTCACTCTGAGATTTAGTAGAAATACTCAGAGGTTCCCTCAGTAAATGTTGGGTTTTTCATTCTTGGATCTGTCTTATCAAGCATATTCCCAGATTGGAAGTACACTGTGTTTCCCCTGTATTGGGAAAATACATTTCTATCCTCTTAAAATGGCACAGACACCATGGTATAGCACCATATACTTAAAATATGTATGCTTAAAATATCTATTTGGAAAGATAGCGGCAGTGAACATGAATAAATATCTTGATAAAATATTCTGTAAAAGATTCCTGATCAGATCAGAATTAAAAGTTCTATGACTTCCAGACTTTGTAGAGGCAATGGAGCTAGTTGCATCCCTGAAACTACTACCCTGAGACCATCTTTAAACTAAAAATACCCCAATGTCTTTTTTTAAACCAAAAAATACTCACCAACTGACTCAAGTCTATGCTGCCTGGTAGCAGCTTGATTGAACACAGTAGAAGTGCCCCTGTGCGTTTCCTAGACTGTAACCCTTTAAAGGAGTAGAAAACCTTATTTTTCTCCTTTGAGGCGGCTGGGGGTTTCGAACTGCACTTAGCAGCTCAGCACATAACCACTATGACACCAGGGCTTCCTAACCACAAAGCAGTTGAACGTAAATAGTAAAGAATGGTTTCCGTAAGCATTATGTGTGCTCTTTTAACATCTAGCTACAGGGTAGCTATGCATTGCAATCAGTTCAAGGACAGTAAGTTTGGTTTGGCTTGTTAGGCAAGGGATTGAATTGGCAACAGGAACTCCAAAAAATTGAATAGAAAATTTGGAGGCAATGAGTTTCCTTCATGGGAGAGAAGCAACTCAGAAAGGAGGGTGAGGTTAATCGCATAACTTGAAGAATGTAATAAATGTCACTGAATTGTACATGTAGACACTTGAATTGGTATTTGGTTTTGCTATGTATATTCTTAATGACAATAACAAAATGAAATAAATTATTTTTTTAATTAACAGCAATCTGTGTTTAAACCCCAGATCTATTAAGATGAAGATCTAGTAAGATCTATTAAGATCAAAAGTACAATATATTTCTTATAGTAAATAAAGCAATTTATAGAGATAATTTTATTATTTTCTATTATTCCACTCATGCATTTTCTTAGGCGTACATGTGTGTTTTAAATTGAGCTCATCCCTCTAGAGATTTCTAGGTAGTACCTCTTTGGAGAGCCCTAGCGGAGTCGTGGCTATGTGTTAGGCTGCAAACCACAAGGTTTGATATTACAAGCCTCTCTGTGGGAGAAAGATATGTCTTCCAACTCCCAAAAAGAGTTTCAGTATCAGAAACCCAGGGGGCAGTTCAACCCTGACTTACAGGGTCGCTATGAGTCAGAATCAATTCAATGGCAATGATCTTTGGGAGTCTTTCTTGATGGGGAAAGTAGAGGGTCAGAGACAAATATGAAGATCTGTAATGAGATGCAGACACACATTGGCTGCAACAACGAACTTAAACATAACACCAACTGCAAGGATAGCACAACACCGGGCATGGTTTTATTCTGTACAAAGGGTAGCTTTGAGTCACAACGCATTAAAAGGTATTTAAAAACAACAACAACAACAACAACAGACCTTACCAATAGGAAGCATTCTCTGTGTATCTCTCTCTTAATTGAATCCATGTAGTTATAATAATTTTAAATGATTTTAAATGATGTTTCAAAGATGAGTGTTTCCAATTAATGTTGTATTGTACATAGTTTCCTTATATGTTTAAGGCATTAGTATCAAATAATAAGCTAGGTTTCCAATAATAAAACTGATTTTCTCATGTAGCTGGGGAATCAATTTTATCATTTTAGAGACATGGTTTGTGTAACATGGAGAGATGATTCTGCTGCTCTAAGTCCTACTGGGGAACGATAAAGTAATTGTAATGTATTTTTTATAGTCTAAATATGCAAAACTCGACTTTCATAGATGCCTCAATTTTGAATATCTCTCATTTAACCAAGGGAGTTATGTGATAAAATTATATCAAGCAATATTTCATAAACCAAAGGATTATAGGTTTAGAATTTATTTTTAAAATTATCTATCCCAAACTGAGAAACCTTTAGGGAGCAAGTGTCTAAAAGGTATAGGTGTAGTGAAGTAAACTGGCAGATTTGTTTGCTGCCTAAAAGCTCCTTTGTAGGATCTATTTCGAAAGACTAAACTAGTCGCATGCTGCATCCCCTGCTCTGTATTTCCCCAAAGTTTTTTGATTGGGCATTCCCAGTAAAGGTTGGTTGCTTTCCAAAAGCTAACCCCATCACATTACTCTGGATACTCCAGAAATGGCTCAGCCAAGGACTCATATAAAAGTTATTTGTTTGATTGCATTTCTGAGAGAAATGTCAGAGAAGGGGAAAAGAGAGGCCAGATGAGAAGGGGTAAAAAAGGGAGAGCAAAGCCCCATGCAGGGTATCTGGATAAATGGCACAGAGGAGCTGGAGACAATATGGATCACAAGTGAGAGTTGTCAACATTCAGGCACAAGGAAATTTTTTTACCTCCACATTATTTTCACCTCCACATCAGCCCCTTGGTTAAACACTACCTGGATGAGAAACCAAACCGATAGCCAATGAGTCAATTTGGAATCACAGTAATATTACAGGACAGAGTAGAACTGCTTGTTATGATTTCCAAGGCTGTAAATATTTACAGAAGAGGATACATACCATTGCTGGTGTCAGATGGATCTCGGCTGCAAGCAAGCTGTTTGCCAGAAAGTTATTTACTTGTGTTTTATTGTGCATAGGGTCACTATGGGGAGAAACCACCTGGGCAGCCCCTAACAAGTATTTACAGAAGATACCTTCTCTTCCTCCCTTGGAATGACTGGTGACTGCCAGCAGCCAAACTCCTAAACCATGATGCCACTAGGACTCCTAAGGTTTTGGAAAAGGGAGTAGAATACAGGCACCTAATTTCACTGCACTTCAGAGGTATTGCGCTGATTTTTAGTTTTTCAAATCCAAGATATGTGGTAACTGCATCAAACCAATCCATTAGCACAGTTTTTTCACTTCAGGTTTCGGTGTCAAATTTTGATAATTATCCAAATATATGAAATGTTTTCATAAGGCTATTGCATACTGAATTTCTTACAGTATAGTGGCATAACCTTTATATGCATTGGGATTCAAAAAAGACTTATGGAAGTAACAAAATCTTGTGACCTACTTTATTATCATATTTGCTCTACCTCTATGGTTGCGACTTGAAATATCTCTCAGAGAAGTGTGATAAATTCCCATGCATTTCTGGTACTACACACACACACAAACAAACACACAGTGGGTCTGAAGCTTGAGGCCACTCAGCAAAACAAATGCAAAACACTGGTGCTGGCTCTTGAGAATGAAAGCACATAACCACTTGAAATGACAAAACGATAAGTGTCATAAATTTCACAGGGTAATCTCCAGAATGATCAAAGATAGACCAGGGAATATGTACCAAGGACTGACAACATCTGGTCCTTTACCCTGATTCTTGACTAAACATTTTGATTTTGTACTGTATCAATGTGCCTAGCCCCTGGAAATCAGGACATAGATCTCCATTGATCTATTAGATTTATGATAATATTGTTTCTTCTGCTTTTGATTAATCTGGTTGAAGGCATATGAAATTTGTCTGGTAAGTGGTAAATCCATTTGATGTTTCATGTACGATTGTTTCTCCTTGTAAAAGCATAATCTCATGCTTGAAGACCTTCACTAAAGACATTGACGTCCTACGGAGGGCCTTCAAATATTTCGTGGAAATTTTCCATTATATTTTAATTCCATTCTTCCATGAACTTTTTGAAGTTTTCATACTCAAAAAAAGACTAACTAAAGAATTTAAGAAAGGTGGGTTATCACAGAGCCAACTCAGAGACTTCCAATCTCTAGTGGGCAGGTGGTTGGAGGATGCAGACTCACTGCCATGGAGTGTTATGCGGACTCATATTAACCCTATAGGACAGGTGAGATCTGCCCCGAAGTACTGAGACTGTAACTATTTACACATATAACTTCCTCCCTGGGGTAAGGACAACAGAAAATTGGGTGAAGGGAGACATTGAACACGGAAAGATGTGACAAAATAATAATTTATAAATTATCAAGGGTTCATGAGGGAGGGGGTGTGAGGAGGGAGGGGGAAAATGAGAAGCTGATGCCAGGGGCTTGCGTGGAAACCAAATGTTTTGAGAATGACGAGGAAAAGGAATGAAAAATGTGCTTTACACAGTTGATATATGTATGGATTGTGATAAGAGTTGTGTGAGCCTCTAATAAAATGATTTTTAAAGGAGTAGAAAGCCCAGTCTTTCGCTTGCTGAATGGTTGGTGGTTTCTAACTGTTGACTTTGCAGATCACAGTCCAACATGTAACCCCTAAGCCACCAGGGTTCCTTGCCAGTCTCTAGAATTTTGGTAAAATAAGCAATAAATGTCCTTTTGATTGAAGAAAACGTCTCCACATTAGAGTATGTGCACACCTGTTCAGACAAAGGTATATCAAGAGTTCATGACTTATACAAAGATCTTCATTTCTGGGTTTTCCACTTATATGCTCAAAAAAAAACAACTCAGTCATTGAGGTGAGACCGAGGCAAGCCTAGTGGACAGGAGAGAACTGCACTGTGAATTCCTGAGACTGTAACTGTTAACAGGAGTAGAAAGTCCAGTCTTTTTCCCTTGGAGCAACTGATAGTTTATGAACTGCAGACCTTGCAGATTGCAGCTCATCCTGTAACCACTACACCTCCAAGGCTCCTCCACTTACATAGTCTTTCTAAAATGAATCTATCTAAGAATGGCACAGAGTCCATGAGTAGCAAAAAGTGATTGCTGGTAAGTGGAAAGTTTGGAAGTTTGAGTCCATCCAGAAACACTTCAGAAGAAGGGCTTAGTGATCTACCTCTGAAAAATCAACCCTTGGAAACTCAATGGAGCACAGTTCTGCTCCGAAACACATAGAGTCACCAGGAGCTGAGTCAAGGGCATGTAGTAAGAAGGGCAATTCACTTTAGAAAAGAAAAAAAAAAACACCTTGCTTCTCCCTCTAAAGTTGACCACAGGTATTAAATACCTCCAGGATTCCAAACATACCAACAAGTTTACAATAATCATATTTGTTTAGGAAAGTGAAAAACTACTGGGTAATAGGCCATTTGGAGGAGCAAATAGTTTCCCCTTCTTTACTTTCCAAAGAACTCTTGTGACACAGTGGATTAAGCATTGGACTGTTAACCAAGAGGTTAGTGGGTCCACCCTACCAGCCACTCCATGAGAGAATGACGGAGCAGTTTGCTTTGGTAAAGATTTCCAGTGATGGTAAAGCTCTGGGGATCTTAGGCTGTCCTATAGTGTCACTGTAAGTTGGAATCGACTTGATTACTGTAGGACTTCTTGTTTGCTTGCTTTCCAGGGTAATTGAAGGGTGATCTAATCTAATTGTCTTTTAATGTATTATTAAAATGATATTTGAGGATTAATCAAGTCATTTTTGCATATAACTTAGTGGTCAAGGAATTTAATGGCATTGCTAATACATAACTTAATTTTTTGTTTGTTTTATGAGAAAGGTTTTCCGACATTAAGTGCTACATAATTTAAAAAGGAGAATAAAATTGATGTTCAAACCTGGCACCTTCTACCAATAAGTAATATCCATTATGGATTGCATAAATTAGGCAAAAAGGAATCAAATCACTATCCATCTCAATAAGGACACAGTTTCAATAAATCTTTTTCATGTTTAATAAATATTTCTTAAAACTCTGTCATGTTTATATTCTTTTGATCATTTGTTTTCTTATAGATTACATGATGACAACTCCCTCTAAAAGAAATTGAACCCTTATGGTGTAGCAAATAAAGCATATAACGGTATTTCAAAATATGCATAAATTTTTGTTTTGTGCCATTGAGTTGATTCTGATTCATGGCTACCTCATGTTTCATAGAATAGATATTAGTCATAAACCATCATAGGGTAGTCAATAAAGAAATTGCAAGAAAAATATATTAACATTCAATAAAATTTTGTGGGATAAATGAAATGGAAATATTAACTAACAAAAAAGACACCACAATTTCCAGCTTTAATAATTAATGTGAGAAAGTATATTTATATGTTAACTGAGGGTGATGTTATCAAAATAATTTATTTCATTGAAAGGCATGAACAGTGATCAATTTTATTTTAAAATGCTACTATTTACAATACAGCATAAATTGCTTCATTGGAAAGTATGACTTTATAAACAGTGCATGCTAAGTTAAAAAATAACGTGATTAGGGGTAGTTCCTAATTTTATAAAATATTTGTCTGGGATAAGATAGCAAGAGTAACTGAAAATCATTAGGCTAACACATTTTTGTTCAAGAATGTTCATGTGTTTTGGTGCAAGTTTCCATAACTGATTCAGAGAATTTCATTCTTTAGTGCCTCCTAATTGAACCTCATGCATTTAAATCTAGGAAAGGTTGAATATTGTTTTATACAATCGAATTGTAAACCATGAAGAGACATGCTAGTATCTTAATTTGGTGGAGCCTTGAGTTAAACTATACTGCCAAAATATACTAGTGATATTTTAAACTGATACTAATTGTGGCTTAAAATCTTTTTTCTTTTGAGTAATTTTCAAATTTAGGCCAAAACAGGTGTTTGAGACTATTTTATTTTTCTATGGGTTATTTTGGGATTTATTGATTTATTTTTAAGATCATTTTATTAAGGGCTCTTACAGCTCTTATAACAATCCATATATCAATGGTACTAAGCACATTTATGCATATGTTACCATCATCATTTTCTAAACATTTACATTCTATTTGAGTCCTTGGTATCAGCTCTCTTTACCCTCCCTTCCACCTCCCACCCTTGTGACCCCTTAATAAATGATAAGTTATTATTATTTTCATATCTTATACCAATCACTGTCTCCCTTCCTCTGCGATTTCTTCCACCCTCCTCTCTCCACCTTCCCCCTACTCTCCTGGTATTGCTACTCCCATTTCTGTTCCTGAGGGGTTTATCTGACCTGAATTCCATGTGGTGTGTCATGAGCTCTTATCTGTAACTGTGTATATGCACCAGCCTAGCCCTCAGTGAAAGGCTGGATTAGGGTCAGATAGTAGGAGGTGTGGAAGTTTCAAGTGTATGAGTTTTTATTATACTTGCCTGATTTTTATTATTTTCTTATTCCCACTTTATTATGTAACCTTATAATGTATTAAAACTATGTGTTTTTTGACATCTTTTTCAAACTGTGAAATACATATATGATTCATGATAAGTCTTCATTTTAAACTCTGGATTATGGAAGGAACCGCATTCCCTTGAGTAATAAAAAAATGCATGGAAGTCTTCACTCAAGGAATTTGTCCTCTAATTTAATTTTTTTGACTCAAGCTTTGGAAACAGTCAAGTAATGTTCATCAGTACTGTAAGATTATAGGGAATGAAAAGAAGACTGAAGTATCTAGCCACTTTTTAGAGTATCCTGCTTCCTTTATTATAGGTACTAAATGTACGTGAAGACTTTCATTTAAGTTAAGAAAACCATTTGCTTCCTGATCGAATTAATATCTCATTTGGTGCTTGCCATGGGGTTTTGGTTCCTGGGAGACAAGTTAGGACTTGCCTCATGAAACATCCACGTATATTTGGTATAACACCACCTTCGTCTGATCTGTGTCCTGATGTTTGTTTGTTCCATTAAAATGGACTTTTTAAATGTCTGCAAGAATTTGTTCAGTTTTTAGAAGCTTCTGCCCTTGTTGTTGTTGGATGCCATCGAGTCTGTTCTGACCCAGAGTGACTCGATGCACACGAGAAGGAAACACTGCCTGGCCCTGTGCCATCCTTCCCATTGTTCCTATGCCCGGGTCCCTTGTTGCAGCCACTGTGCCAATCCATCTCATTGAAGGCCTTCCTCTTCTAATCTTCAGAAAATTCTTCTGCACTTCTGAATTGATATACAACTCTTGTTACTTTTCAGAGATTGAAGTGATTCCACCGCGAGGACAAGGAAATGCAGGACTACGCCCTCTCCTTTATCACAGCTTTCCAAATGTTTAAATTCAATATCCACTGCTCCCCTTCATGACTGCTATCCAGAACGCAGCATCCCTGATGTGTAAATTACCTCTAACATCATCACAAGGATGGGCCCACGCCATCACGAGGGTGGGTGTCATAGACTGGTCATTTATGGTGTCCCAACTACCCACCCTTGCCCCAACATGGACCTCCCCTTGTGTCAGATTATATAGAATCTGTAGTCATGTTTAGAATCATTTGAATCATCAAATAATTTGTGATAAATATACTTGTAAATTATAAATACTGACAAGATATTGTCTTTGAAATTATTTCTATACTGAAATACAAGAAACTGAGAAGAAATCTTTTAAAAAACATTTCTCCTTCCTATCCTTTAATTACTACTCCATTCTAAAAACAGTTAATTACATAGGTTCAATAATATTTATTGAGCAATAATCACTTAAGATCTCTGGGAAGACATCAAGAGCACCATAAATGAGTAAAGCAAGAGGACCATAAATGAATAAAGCAAGAGGTTGTTGAAAAGAAAACAAAGAATGAAAGAGGATGTGAAAGAGACTCAGAAATTTGCTCTGGCTTGTAGACAAGCTAAAGCAAATGGGAGAAATGATGCAGTTTAAGAGCTGAATACAAAATCTCAAAAGGATAGCTGGAGAAAACAAAGTAAAATAGTACAATGAAATATGCCAAGACCTGGAGTTAGAAAACAAAAAAAGGAAGAACATTGGAATTGTGCCCAATCTGACCCCACCACACTGAGACAAAACATAAGGTCGTTCAACAGAGCAGCAAGGGGAGCAAAGCAATGAAGTTCCTGGGGGAGTACCAATTATACACTTTGGGGCAGGGCATGGCACCCCATCAGACATGACTGGAAAACACTCCTAAAGATCAACAAACAGATCTGGAACTATGTATAGGCTCTTCTTTTTTGTCACTGTTATTTTGTTGTTGTTTGTTTGTTTTTGTTTTCATTTGTTGTTTTGTTTTGCTCTACCTTGTTTTTGTGCTTATTATTGTCTCTGCATGTCTATCTAGATAAGATAGGTGATATTAACAAGCTGGAGGATAAAACAATGGGACTGACCATTCCAGGGGGATAGGAGAGAAGGGCAGGTGGGGGAAAGTAAGTGGTTTTTAACAAGCAAAGGGACAAGGGAACAACAAGTGATCGAAAATCAATGGCGAGGAGGGCAAGAATGCATGGCAGGGCTTGATAAAGGGCAATGTAGGCAAGAGAAACTACTAAAACCCGAATGAAGGCATGACAAAATAGTAGGACAAGAGGAGAGTAAGAGGAAATAGAGGAAATAACTAGGAGGCAAAGGACAGTTATAGAGATCTTAACACATGTACATATGTAAAAATATTTATATATAACAATAGGGAAATAGATCTGTGTACATATATGTTAAGTATTAAGGTAGCAGACGGACATTGGGCCTCTACTCAAGTATTCCCTCAATGTACGAACACTTTGTTCTAATAACCTGGCATTCCATGCATTCCATGATGCTCACATTCCTGACATGATCTCTGAAGAGAGAATGGGTGCATAGCAAATGTGGTGAAGAAATCTGATGGTGCCTGGCTATCAAAATGTATAGTATCTTTTTACAGAGTTCTTAAAGGCTTGAAGAGAAAAAGCGGCCATTTAGCTGAGAAGCTAAATTCCACATGGAAGGTTCACACCAGCCTGTGTGATCATGAGGTGTAGATGGGATCAGGTATTGGGCATCAAAGACCCAGAACAAAAAACATCATATTAATGTGAATGAGGGGGAGTGTAGAGTGGAGACTTCAAGCCCATCCATAGACAATTGGACATCCCCTTACAGAAGGGTCACAGGAAGAGACGAGCCAGTCAGGGTGCAGTATAGCACTGACAAAATATGCAACTTTCCTCTAGTTTTTAATGCTCTCCCCCACTCCCACCCCCATTATCATAACCCGAATTCTATCTTACAAATCTGGCTAGACCAGAGCATGTACACAAGTACACATAAAAGCTGGAAGCACAGGCAATTCAGGACAGATAACCCCCTTGGCACCAGTGGTGGGAGTGGCAATACCAGGAGGGGAAGGGGAAAGGGGACATGAGGTGGGAATCAATCACAATGATGTACATATAGCCCCGTCCAAGGGGGGCAGACAGTGGAAAAGTGGGTGAAGGGAGACATCAGGTCCAATCTCCTTCTAAGTAGACCCGTGATTCAAAGGCCCTGAAGTATGTTTTAGCACAGATAAACTGGGTTCTTTACCTTGTATCCCTGCAGCAGTCATTCACTGAATAAACATCTTGGTAAGAGGGAGAGAACTTTAGATATTTCTGGCCTTCTGTAGGGGTCATGGCAGTTGCAGGGCCCAAAGGCAAGCCTCTGAATATCACAGGTGTGAGTGATGATTAGCAAAACAAACAGCAGATGGAGGAGGGTGCACAGAGCTGGTTAAATGGAGCCAAGGAAACCTGGATGTGACAGGAACAAAGTTCTTAATTAGATGCAAGGTGGATGTAAGCTCAATTTATGTTACATACATGGGAAACAAACAGAGAAGTAAAACACTAGATACAATAGGTAAAAATATTAGCCATGAAAAACTATAACAAATGAATAAATAAAGTTAAAAAGATTAGATAGTAATAAGTATGATAAGTTGAAGAAATTAATGATGTATTTCATCTTTTACCACTCTTAGGTATATACTCAGGAGACTTGAGAGAAACCACAAGCTGTGATGCAAAGAAACGCACATACACCAGTAAGTAGGACAGCACAGTTAACAATTACCAGAAGGTGGAAACAATCCAAATGCCTATTAACAGATGAATGGATAAACAAACAAACTACATACACGCACACACACTCTGCAACATAGATAGAGCTTGAAATAATGATGTTGAGTTAAATAAGTCCATTACAAACGGACAAATATGATTTCCCTAATGTGAAATAAACTAGGCAAATACAGTCAGATCAGAATATAATAATGATTATACAACATCAACAAGGGGAAAGAGGGAGGGGAAAAAGAGGAATCATTGTTTAGAAAGCATTGAATTACTGTTTATGAGGAAAAGAAATTTGGCAACCATTATGGGTTAGGGTTACACCATGATTAATATAGTTGGTGACATTGAATTGTGTTGTTATTTTCCTAGGTGCTGCCAAGTAGATTACCACGCACAGCGACCCTGTTTAAAACAGAACAAAATCGGTGCCATCTTCACAATTGCTATACTGGAGCCCATTGTTGCAGTCACATTATCAACCCTCTTGCTGAAGATCTTCCTCTTTCCCCCCTCTGTTTTACCAAGCATGCTATCTTTCTCCAGGAAGTAGTCCCTCCTGACAACATGTCCAAAATTCACGGGGCATCCCATGGCATGTTCAATATTCTTTGCCAATACCGTGATTCAAATGTACTCATTCTTCATTTTTCCTTTTTCATTGTACAACCTTTCAATGCATATGAAATGCCTGAAAATATCATGGCTAAGGTCAGGCACTCCTTAGTCTTCAAGGTGAACTCCTTGATGTCTGACACTTCAAAGAGATCTTTTGCAGCAGATTTGGCCAATGCACTAAGTCATTTGATTTCTTGACTGCAGCTTCCATGAGTGTTGGCTGTGGATTCCAGTAAAATGAAATCCTTTAAAATTTTAATATGTTCTCTGTTTATCATGATATTATTACTGGTTGAATTGTGCAGTTTTATGTTTTTGCTTTCAGTTTTGTGTCATAATCTATACTGAAGGCTATAGCATTTTGGTCTTCATCCATGATTACTTCAAGACTCCTTCCATTTGGACAAGTGAGGCTGTGCCATCTGCATATCATAGGGCTCTTCCAATCCAGATGCCATTTTCCATTTCATCTAGTCCAGCTTCTTTCTTTATCTGCTCAGCTAATAGGTCGCATCCGTAGAGTGAAAGTGTACTAACCTGACACACCTTTCCTAATTTTGAAACCATGCAATTGCCACTGGGTCTCTGTAGAGGGTCACTATGGAATAAAGTGCTCTGGAATTCCCATTATTCAAAATGTAATCCATAATTCATTATGATTCACACAGTCAAATGCTTTTTCATAGTCAAGGGGACACAGGTAAATATCTTTTTGGTATTCTTTACTTTTAACCCCAATCCATCTGACATCAGCAATGATGCCACTTGTCCCATGTCATCTTCTAAATAACGCTTGAATTTCTGACAACTCTCTGTCAATGTACTTCTGAAATCATTTTTAAATGGTATTCAACCAAATGTTGCTTACAACTGATATTGATATTGTACAGTAGTTTCGGCATTCTGCTAGATCACCTTTCCTTGGAATGGCCATAAATATGGATCTCTTACAGTTAGTTGGCCACATTTCTTGGCATATTTGAGTTTGCATTTTCAGTATTGCACTAATTTTCTGAAACATCTCCATTAGCATTCCCTGAATTACTGAACCCTTGCTTTTTCACTAACACTTTCAGTGTAGCTTAGACCTCTGTCAATACCATCAATTCTTGATATGTCTCCTGAAATGGCTGAACAGTTTTTCTTAGTATTATGACTTTGTATTCCTTTCATGTCTTCTTGATGCTTCCTGCATTTTTCAATATTTTGTTCATCAAATTGTTCAGTATTGTTTCTTGAAACCTGGACTCTTCTTCTATTGTTTCAACTGGAGAAATGCTAAACATAATTTTCTCTTAGGTTTCTAACTCCAAGGATTTGCAAATTTCTTTGTAATACTTTATTTAGTCTTACTTTATCTTCTTTAGCTGCCATTTGAAATCTTTTGTTCATTTCTTTTATTTAACCCTTCCTCCCTTCCTTGATTTTCTACATTCTTTTATTCAGCTACTACTCTATACTCAAGAGCAAGTTTCAGTCTCTTATGACATTATTTTTTACCTATTTTTTCTTTTTTGTTCTTCATTCATTCTGTCCTTGATGTCTTCCTAATATAAAATTAATCCAGCCTTTGATTATTAATGTTCAATTAATCAAATAAGAGGTCAAAGAAAATGAAATTTAATGTGTATGTAAAAGAAATAGAAGGTTAAAAAACAAATCCCAGAATTCCTGAGAGATGATAGATCATTGTTGAATTTCTTTAAGAATGATATGACTGAGTCTTCTTGAAACATATTCTTCACTGAACCCATTTCACATATTTTCTTAATGTAATTGATCCTATGTAATTTAAACCCCTTTTGCTAATTGATATAGTGTAATATTTCAAAACAGACCATCTAAAACGAGTCTGTATTCACTTCCATATTTACCTCAATAGCATATCAGATTATTTTCCATTCTTGCAAAGTAATGAATGATTTTTTTTAAAGTTTAAGAACTATGAGACATAAAGTTTATCAGATAGGAAAGACACGGTTTCTATCAGTGCATATTGTTTTTGTCTTGTTTTGTTTTGTTTAAACTCCTGACTCAACCAGACAGGCCCAAAGCTGGTACAGAAATGTCAGGCATGTCCTAGCGGGGGGGGGGGGGGCGGAAGCGGGAGCAGTGAGGGCAGAGCCACAAAAAGCATTCAGAATTCCAGCTCTCACCCAGGCATCCCAGAGTCCTCAAACTTTTTAAACAGGGGGCCAGTTCACTGTCCATAAGACCCGTTGGAGGGCCGGACTATAGTTAAAAAAAAACCATGAACAAATTCCTATGCACACTGCACATATCATATTTTGAAGTAAAAAACACACAGCAGGCCAGATAAATGTCCTCAGTGGGTCGCATGTGGCCCACGGGCCTCGGTTTGAGAACGCCTGATAGAGCCTTCAGCTCAAGGCAGTAGCATCAGGGAAAGAGCTCCTCCAAGCCTCAATGCTGAGAAAAAAACTCACAAGCCACAGGGGACTTTGCAGGGCGCTACCTAAGCCCATCACACAGTCCCCAACACCTACTCCTATCATTGCCTGGTTTCTAGTCAATTTTTCTCCTAATGGAATGCTTAAGAGAAAATTAATACAGCAAATAATATCGAAAGGTGCTGTGGCCATAGTTATTTTTGAAGTTTAAATACAATTCCTTGTAAGAAAAACATGAGTGAGAATTATTAGTAACAAATGTGAAGGCAGACTTCTGACAAAGATGGTAGTTTAGATAAACACATTGCATCTACCCTCTGCAAATAAGACATGAAAATATAGATATGGAGGGAAAACATGGAGCCCTGAATATCTGGGAAATTAAAGCTAACTGAGCCAAATATCACAGAGAAAATTAGAGGTGTACGCTATACAAAGAAATCAAAAGGAACAGAGAATTCTTTGCAGGCCAAACGTGTTGAACAACTCCTTCTATAGTGAAGAGCAACCTCTAGGGCAGTGGTTCGCAACCTTCCTTTCATACAGTTCCTCACATGGTGGTGACCCCCCAACCATAACATTATTTCCGTTGCTACTTCATCACTGTCGTTTTGCTGCTCTTATGAATCGGGTGACCCCTGTGAAAGGGTCATCTGACCCCCAAAGGGGTCGTGACCCACAGGTTGAGAACCACTGCTTTCGGGCCAGATAAAGAGAAAAGTATCTCCTCTTGCTCCTCAAACTCACTGCGTGAATGGAGGAGCGACGGGAGCAGGGCAGGGCACACACCCACTGTACCCGTAAGCCGACTGCACACTTCACTACACAGCCTGGGGCTGTGAGTGCAGTCTGAAAGAGAGGAGGGAGGGGAACCAGACCTGATATGACACCCATTTCACACACACACATATATTAATGTGAAAGCAAAAATAATACTTACTTTACACATAGAAGTGTCTAAGGCAGTTCAATAATGAATAAAATATTAGCACCTAAATTAAGACTTCTGATATCTTTTATTTAACCCAACCTCAAAAAAAATCAGGGACAGATTTTGTGAAGATTCAAATACCAAATAAACATCTTTGTACTCCAGGGAGCTTGTTCTTTTATGGAATGATAGGTTACATATGTGCAACCCATATGTTCTACCACACAACACCCAGGGGGAGCATACTACACAGACCATCCAGTATTATCAGTGAAACATTTCTTGCCAATCACCAATCACCTTTCCATATCCAACATTTTCTGGCATTTAAAAATCCAATAAACTGTATTCTCTTCCACATCAGCAACTCATTCATAGGATGTAACCCTGAGACAATGCTCTATTTAAGAAGCTTGACAGATACTGATTATTTTCATGATCTCTCAAGGCCTCAGAGGAAGCCACTAATTCAGGTAGGATCAATCTACAGTATGCCTCCAGACATAAGTGATCAGGACCAATATTGCCATCTTCCTTCCTTTTTTTTCAAACCTTGCCAAGGTGATTGCTGAAAAGATGTCAAATGGAATTTGAAAGCACCCACTAAAAGCTATGAGAATTGATAAGTGAATTTAGGGAAGTTTCATGTTGCAAGAATAACATTAAAGTGATTGGTTGTATTTCTATACACCAGCCGTGAGCAACGTAAAAATGAAATTAAGAAAACAATTTCTTACAGTTCTTTTTTTTTTTGGTCATATGGATTTTTTAATTAAATCATTTTATGGGGGGCTTGTACAACTCTTATCACAATCCACACATGCATCCATTGTGTCAAGCACTATTTACCTGAGTTAATAGTATTGTATCAATGTGTTTTTTTGTTTCATGATATGCTTTGATACATAATGTCATTTGATCAAGCTAGATGAACGCTACACTATTACTTCTTGCACTCTTTTTGAAAGTTCTTATAAATGATTATTTCAAAGCCAAATTATTTTTTAAGTATGCATGTTCATCCAGCTAATAAAAATTGCTAAAGAATAAAGAATATTAAACATCAAAAAAGAAAAGAAAACTATTTCACTTACAATAACACCAGAAAGAATAAAACACTTAGAAGTAAGTGCAACACACTAAGTGAAAGACTACAAACTACAAACTGTTGCTCAAGGCCATTAAAGGGATTTTAAACATATTGAGAGCTATAGACAAGGATCACAAGACTGTGTTGTTCAATGGCAATACTCCTCGAAAGTGATGTGCAGATTCTATGATCCCCGATGCAAATCTAATTAGACTTTCTCACAGAAATTAACAAATTCATCCTAAAGTTCACATGGAAATGCTAGAGACCCAGCACAGCCAAAATAATCTTGAAAAGGAAGAACACATTTAGAAGATTCATATGTTCAGATTTCAAATTTTACTGCAAAGGCACAAAAATCAAGACAACGTGGTCCTGGTATAAACTAGTTACACAAAACTTTTCTTGGTATCATTATTCATCATAAGTCAGGTGTAGAAAAAAGATCAAATTTCTCCCAATTGATGAATTGCTTTTTAAAAATCAACATATTCCTATAATGTAAATAGTGATGTAATGAATTCAGTGATAAAAAACACTTCAGTATTGATACTTGCTACAACATTGATGAAACTTGAAAATATCATGCTAAGGGAAAGTAACCAGTTTAAAAAAAGGTCACATCTTGTATTACTGTATCTATATGACATATCCATAGTAGGAAAAATCTATTTGTAGAAAAAATACATAACAGTGGTTACGAGGGTCTGGGTAATTGGGAGAAATGAAGAGTGAACTATGCATGGGGTTTGTTTTGGGACTGATACAATTGTTCTAATCTGAGATTGTACTAAAAATGCTAAAGGACATTAAAATATGTATTATAAAATGGTGAATTCACAGTCTGTGAATTATATCTCCATAAATATGTTTTCAAAGTGGGATTTTCCCAGTTGGTCATATATGTGCATGCATATATACAATAATAAACACAGTTCCTTATAATTGAAGACAGTGAGACATTATCTCAGGTACTTTGGATATGTTATCAGAAGGGATTATCAGTTTTTGCAAACTGACATCATGTTTGCTGTGGTAGTTACATAATTTGGTGCCTACTTGAGACTATTAAGAATGAAGGGGTGGAGTTTAACCTGTGAGTCAGGTTGCTGCTTGATGACATCCTTTGGAGAGGCTACAGAGATAAATAGCTCACTGGAGGCAGGACAGACAGACTCTCTGATTTGTATTCCTGATGACAAGACACATGGAGCTAGGCTAGAGCTCTGGAGCTGGAGGAGCCACATGGAGACCATGCCAGCGATCTACCAGACTTTCTACCCACTGGCCTGTGATTGTCCTGCATTCAGCATCATTGCATGTGTTTCATGAGTCCAAAGAGGAATTTATAGATTAGAATTGGACGTATGAGCTAATATCAGACTTATGGACTTGATCTGGACTCGGCTGTGGTGTTTCCTCGTAATACAATTACTCCTTTAAATTCAGCTCTTTTTGCACACATATAAGTGTCTATGAATTTGTTTCTTTAGTCAATCCAGAGTAACACACTTGGTAAAGTAGAGGGTCAGCAAAATAAGAAAGAGCTTCAATGAGGTGGACTGACACAGACTTCTAGAATTGGGTTAAGCATATCAATTATGTGAATTGTGCAGGGTCCAGCCGTGTTTATTTCTATACATGTGGTCTCTATGAGATGGAACCAACCTGACAGCACCCAATAACAACAGCAACAACCACGAAGTCCAATAATAATTTAATCAATTACTTTGGGTTAATAATAAATACAAAAGTCTGACACCAAAAGTTTGCCTTCATTCTGACTATTCACAGTGGGGGGCCCAGACCAGCAACATCAGCATCAACATCACCTCAGAGAATTTGCTTGAAATGCAAGTTCTCACAGAGAATCCAGCTGCTAAATAGAAATCTGCATTTTAATCAGATGCCCTGTGTGATTTTGATGCTCATTAAAGTTGAGAAGAAATGCTATAATATACAAGTTTTATCTACAATCACTTATTCTTCTGATTTTCCCTCAATATAATCTCACTATCATACCTATTATCTCAGCTATAGTTGTAATACATCAATTCATTCCACTACCCAACTGTATCACGTAACTCCTGGCTTCATAACATTCTCTATTGAGTTTAGATGCGCTAGTGAGTGAATGATTCCATAGTGAATCATAAACCACATGTTACTACCATCACCAATACCCTCATCTCTTTGTTCCACACCTGTATCTCACTTTACAAACACGAGTTTTATATAAAATAGGTTTTTCCGCTATCATGCTTAGATTGTGCAGCTTTAATTTAAAAATCTTAATTTTGTGAGTTTGTGCCTCTAAAACTTTATTATCTCAAAGTTTCCTAGTCATTCTAAATAGTTTTGAATGCTCATTGTCATTATCATTTTTCAATGAAATTATTTTAAACTTCATTAGACCTCAGTTTTAACAGAGGTCTAATTGACCGTGCTACAGAAACCTGAGTTTTTCAGATCTGAACTTATTTGTAGGCTCTGTCCCCATTCAAAGTATTTGCCCTTATAGCTATTCTAAAATGTATCTAAGCCTTTTCAAGGAGGAGAGTTTCTTCCCCTCACTGTACTCTTGTTATCATTCAGTAACTGTTCTTGTTTTTGCCCTTTTAAATAGTCTCTACATAACCCCTCCCACATTTCTTTGACATTCTCTTTCCTATGGCTCCTAACTTGAGATATAAAAACACATTCAAGCATCTCTTCTTTTAAAGCCAAACAATCAAACCAACCAAAAGAGAAACAAATGAAATCTTTTGTGAGCAGCAATGTTTGCCATGCATAGTCTCACTATGAGTCAGAATTGATTGATAGCACCCAACAATAGCATACTTTTGACTCATTTTGTTACAGTACCTACAGGTCTCCCATTTTAAAATTCATTGAAGCCTTCTTTATTTTTTTTCCTGGCTTTCCTATATTAGTAGCCATTTATTTCTTCTTGAAATTCTTACTGATTACTCTTATTTTTTGCTTTTGTTAATTTTACTCTACAACAGTGTCTGATCTTAAGAGCCCTTGAATGGCACAATGGGTAAGCATTCAAATGACTGAGCATTGAAAGGCTGGTGGTTTTAACCAAGCCAGAGGTGCCTTGAAAGAAAGACTTCGGGATCTGCATCTCAATGTTAACATCCTTGAAAAGCTAAGGAGCACACTTCTACTCTCCACACCTGGGGTTCTCTTGAATTGAAAAGGACTCCATGGCAACGGGATGTTCCATTCCTCTCCGACTCAAGTTGTTCTTTCAGCTTCTCAAACTTTGTTTCCCAGGAACACAATCTTCAGCCCCCTTCCAGTCCCTCACTACAATCTCCCTTTATACAATTCCATTCATGCACACAGCCTCATCAAGATGACAACTTCCAATTCCATGACCACAGCTCTGACCTCTCTCCTGTTTGTGGGGAAAATGTGACCACAAATTTAAACCACATGAAAGTTTTATATCCTCAGGTAGGAAAAAGATCAGAAAAATATAGCAGCATCATAAATTTTTTCTGGGGAAAACAACCTTGATATAAACCAGGGTAAGAACAAAAACACAAGGGGGTGGCAGGGTGGGAATGGTATCCTAAAATTTGGGGGACTTACATTAAATGTATTTATAAGTAGCATTGAGTTTAAATAAATGTCAAAATTATGTTCACTAAGTACAGTGAAAATGCTATCAATTTTCAAATGAAAATACATAAGCTACATATGAAAATGTAATTTAGCTGGACTGGACCAAGTCATCCAATAATATGAACAAAGAGAATCTTGAGAGATGTAGCAAAATTGTTCTCCAGGAAAGGAGAACAATATAAAATTTCAGATACTTTGGTAAATAAAGACAATGATGATCTTACAGTCCTGAATTAATATACTAGAACCAAGTACATAATCAACTCAAGTAGCATTTCATATCTTCAATAATTTTTGCAATTAAACCGTAAAGAATCCAACCATATATGCAACTCCAGAAATGTAGGGAAAGCTGTATGCACAAAAGAACAGCTCGTGGGGGTATTCACATCAAGCAAACATTGAACAAGTTCCCACAGGCCATAGAGATTTTCTTCTAAGAAGAATTTGTTTAATTTTTTATACCAACACTGATCATTCATCAAGGAATTTCCCTGAAACTCAGCTCAAGATCACATGGTGTGTTTGTGAGAAAATGAGGTCCACACAGCCAGATGAAGTCTCTGCATACTCACTTGTGATCAGAGGAACCAGAGGACACTTGTCACTCTTTGGTGCCAGAAGAGTATGACCCCAAACCAATTTGCATGGGTAAACACCAGAAGGAAACTCTCCTTTGCCTTTGAATCTTGTTTCCCACAGTTTGCAGTTGGACAGGACCAGAGATGTTCATCTACAGGCTGCCACTCCCAGGCCTTTGACATGTGCACATGTGATGGTGCCATTCAGTATTATTTTGAAAAAGTTATGCCTATTCAATTACAATTCATTTGAAATTCGTTAAGGTCATGTTACACAAACAGTTTTATTATACTTTTCCCCTTTTTAATATAATATCTAACAAAAATGACAGCTGCAACATTATGATTCCTGCTCATTTTGTTTTTTAATTAAATGGTGACTTATTTCAGGGAAAAGAAGAACACAAATCTTAGTGATGGGATTAGTAAAGACAAAAGCAGGAACAAATAAGTTGGATTTTAAAGATAGTAGAATGCATTCATTATCATTCTACTCAAGAGAGACAGGAGGGAAACAAAAAATGTGCAAGATTATGAGAAAACTCAACATGATTATATTTTAGTACGTTTGTTTTTAATTATAAGAGTCTTCCCATTCAGGACGGTACACTAAGCAGATGTGTTTGCTTTATCTTTCAGTCAACACCCACACACACATAGATCAAACAAAGCAAAACCTTATATAGTGGATGTCCAAAAAATGATGGAGATACACACATATAGGATATATATAATCATTGTAGATTTATTAAAGGTGACAAATAGAAAGGACAGCATGAATCTGATGAGTTCCTGGAAGGGAGGATCCAGATGGGACCATATTGATTGATAATCATTTCTGGAAGGAAATAAAGCACAGAGCACAGAAGTTGGCAGCAATGGAAGGAGCTTCAGACAGTCAAGTTGAGTCAATTTGCCAGCAAGTCACAAACGAATAATTTTATTGTCTGCTTAAAATATTCCCCAGAAGTACAGTTCCTCCCTGGGGGCCAACCCAAGCACTGCCTTATGGAAGCTACCTTCTAGTGGGAAAGAGAAAGGGCAGAACAATAAATAGAGAGTAGTTAAATTCTGATTAGGGATTTGAAGCTAAAGCATGGGAGGGAAATTGAGGAAAGCTATATTTGAAATCCAGGAAGAAAGGCCTGGCAATCTAATTTTGAAAAATGAGTCAATGAAAATCACATGGATTACAACAATCCAACCCCATTGTGCATAGGATTGTCAGGAGTTGGGGTCCATTCAATGGCAGGTAACAATGGAAGACTTGAAATCAGGAGGCCAAGAAAGCCATTTACAGAAAAGCTGAACATGAGAAGTGACCAGAAAGAAATAAAGGAGTGAATCACAGGCCTCCATGCGACTAAAGCTTACAGAAAGAAAAAGAATCATCGCAAAAAGATCCATTCAGCTTCTAACTTTTTAAAATGCTATGCTACACAATTTAAATTATTCTTTTTATCAAAATAAGGATTTAACTTTCAACCCATTATGAATTTTTATATGTTTTATGGTATTCTGCCATTCTCTTTTTTTGTAAATTATCAGCAACGGTTTCATGACATTTTCCTTTATTGCCCTTAAGTGGATCAACTTATTTTTTTTATCTATTACTTTTAGTTTTCTCCATTTCCTGACTAGTTTGAATCATTTGAGATGTCCTTTAATAAGTTACTTGCAGCTTTTGTAAGCAAATATGGTTAAATATGCTAAAACATTACATTAAATATGGTATATGTATTATAAAGTTTACTTAATATATCATTTTATTATTGCATTTATCATATGAAAATATAAGATCCCCAAACCAAACTCTTTACTATTAAGTCAGTTTCCACTTATAGCAACTCTATAGAATAGAGTAGGAATGCCCCCACAGAGTTTCCAAGGTTGTAAATATTTAGAGAAGTAGAGTGCCACATCTTTTTCCCCACAGAAGACCTGGTAGGCTTGAACTGCCAATTTTCTGGTTAGCAGCAAGGCACTTAACCACGGTACCACCAGGGAACCTAATAAATAACATATGTTTCTATAATGTATTTTATAAGGAATACACTATGTATATATAGGTTTTGTGTGCACGTGCTTTCTGTGTGTACTCTTGCTATTTCACTTCCTTCATTTTCCTGCCCACTCCTTCCTACACCCAAACTGAAATTAGCTGGTATTTTTTAGTCAAAGATTTATTAAATAAAATGACAGCATTATGAATCATGAAAAAGCCCTTAATACAGCGACAACTTTGTCTCTTCATGTATAGTATACTCTTTCCTCAAAAGACTGATTTCACTAGTGCATTCACTTCAACAGCTTTTCTGCTCTTTCCCCGAACCATTCTCCACCGACCTGCCACCCCCTATTTCTTGGGAAAGAGTGTGTGTCTTCTTGGTAGTGCATTCCTGCTGCCTTCAACCATGGATCTGGAACTGCTTCAGCAAAATGTCGATGATACAGGGGGAAAAGACTGACACTCAACAATGAGAATTGAAGGTGAACAAGAACAGAGAACTCGGGAAATATATTACTCAATTTATGCTTCTGCTATTTCCTTCCTCTTCTTCCTTCTTCCCTCCCTCTTTCCTTCTCACCCTGTTGCCTTCTCCACACACAGCCCACAGCCTTGGTTGTTGATCGAAGAGCAGGAGAGTGTTAGGCTTTGTTTGTGAAAGTTTCAGATTTTTACCTCTCTTCTAGATCTGCTCTGCAGAGAAGATAGTAACAGTGTCAGGAAGCAAGAAAACTCAGGGATTTTATGCTAGGTTGAAAGGCATCAGACTCTTCCTCCAACCAAATGTTTGATGCCCTAGCCTTTAAACCAGGGATCACTGGAGGTACTCGGGATGATGAAAATATGTAGGATATTAGCATGGCACAATAATGCTGTTAGTGTGAAGAACAAGGAACTATCTGGACTGCTAGACTCAGTGGAAAATGCAATAACATTTTAGATCTGGTTTGACATAATTTCATATGCTTATTTGTTCATATCTGAAACCAGCCTAATCTGGTAACACCGACAAAGTCCTACAAGCAACAACTTATCCTATTTCATACAAAATAGTCATTTTATAATATTTCTACTACCCTTTTACTTTGTGTGTGTGTACTTATTTTTGTTTTTGCATGATATAATATCTAGTTAATTCTGTAACAATTTGAAGTATAGTTGAACATAAAAATATAGTTCATTTGAAAACATCACTGTCATATGCTTAGATCCAGAATGTATACTCATTTAAAATGTATTTGATTAGTTTGTAGTTATTAAGCAATGCTTATAAATCACTTTCAATAATAAAATAACTATTTTGTAAGATTTTTAAAAAGAAAACAATATTTTATGTATAGTATATTAACCGCCATGTAATTGTATTGAGAAAAAGCTTAGACATTAACTTACTAAAAGGCCAGCTTTCTCTGGGGTTATGAGCAATTTTCATTTATCTCCATATATTATACCTACATTTCATAACTTTTATGATCTCAATATGATTTTAAAATTTCATTTTTGTTTTTGACAATATACACAGCAGAACAGACATCAATGCAACCACTTCTGTATATAAAATTCAGTGAGGTTGATTTCATCCTTCAAATTGTGTAATCATTCTCCTTTTCAGAATTGACAAAAACATTAACAAAAACTCCTTGCCCCGAAGCTTCCTATGTAATCTTTTCAGTTACTATTGTCAATCTGATTCCATATAGATAGGTCCACAAAGAACGCAATGCTAGAAATAGACATTCATTCCTAATCAATCTAAACTATTATTCAGTTTTCAGACTTCAGGGGATCTTTGTGATTTAAGGTTTGAGATTATCTCAAGGCAATAGTTTCTCAAGAAGTTTATAGTAATTATATCACACAGACATAAAGCACAAATAAGGTATAAAAGCAGAAGCTACAAATCTAGAAGAGTAATTTCTTGTAATCTCTTGCTTCCAGAACCCCTTCCAAAGGGAATAGTTGTCAAGTTTGGTAGTTTCACTTCCACAATTTTGTATCCACTTAGATGTTATGTATAACCCACTCCCATTGAGTCGATGCTGACTTATAGTCACGCTATAGGACACATAAAACTGCCCGGTGAGTTTCTGAGAGTGTAATCCTTTATGGGAGTTAAAAACACCATCTTTCTTTCATGGAGCAGCTGGTGGTTATGAACTGTGGACCTTAGTTTTGAAGATCAACGGGTTACCACTATGCCACCAAGGTTCCTCTAGGTATTATCCTTAAGTGATATCAAGTTATGCTTACTTTTCAAGGATTTAATTCAAGACCTCTTTCTCTGTCAACATATTTTTTTCTTTTTCTATCTTATTCCTCATAATAACTGCAGACCACAGTGTAGTATAATGGCATCAAAATGCACCAAAAAACTTCCATAATAATCCTCATTTATCTTGTTTCCAATTTACCGCCATGGCAAACGATCAGCTATGTATATGCTTGTATATCACTTTTGTGGAGTCTTTCCCCCTCATATGTATTCCTATAAAACCAAACCAACTGCCACTGAGACAGCTGTGGCTCATTACAACCTTTTAAGGCACAGTAGAACTGCCTCAAAATAGTTTCTGAGGCTGTGATCATGACAGAAACATATGGCTACATTTTTATCCAATGGAATAGGTTGCCGGTTCAAACCACTGACTTTCCTGTTAACACTCAATGTCTAAACCAGGGATCTGTTTAGTATTCCTGTGATATATTGCAGTCAATTCTCATTCATAGCACCAACCCAATAGGACAGAATACATCAGCTCCTTAGGATTTGCAAGACTAGAAATATTTTTAAAATAGAAATCAATTGGAGTCTATTTAATATGCAATTTGTAAATTTGTGTAGCATTTTTACTAGCGACTCTGTGGGTCAGAGTGGAACTGTCTCTTTGGCAATTATGAAGTAAATATTGTTTCAAATATAAGCAAATTTCCATAGTTTCTTGCATGCAATCTTGCAAACATTGTCCTGGAACTAGGCCCCAAATAGCGGTTGGGTAGAAAGGGGGAACTGATGACAAGAATCTACGTATAGCCTCCTCCCTTGGGGAGGGACAGCAGAGAAGGAAGTGGGGGGAGATGTCGGACAGTGTAATATATGACAAAATAATAATAATTTATGAATGATGAAGGGTTCATGAGGTAGGGGGAAGTGGGGAGGGAGGGGGAAAATGATCAGCAGACATTAAGGGCTCAAGTAGAAGGCAAATGTTTTGAGAATGATGATGGCAACACATGTACATATGTTCTTGACACAATGAATGTATGCATGGATTGTACGATCCCCCAGTAAAATGATTTAAAAAAAGAATTTACCCTAAAATTCAACTTCCAGTTGGTCTCTGGAGCGTTTGTATCTGAAAACCAATCACACATAGTTAATTCTTTTTTTTCATAGTTAATTCTTTAAAAGAGCACAATGTGGTGAAGAAAGTTGATGGTGCCTGGCTATCAAAAGATAATAGCATCTGGGTTCTTAAAGACTTGAAGGTAAACATCTAGCTTAGAAGCAACAAAGCCCACATGGAAGAAGCACACCAGCCTGTGTGATCATGAGGTGTTGAAGGGATCAGGTATCAGGCGTAAAAGAAAAAAAATCATATCATTGTGAATGAGGGGGATTGCAGATTGGGGACCCAAGGCCCATCTGTAGGCAACTTGACATCCCTTTGCAAAGGGGTCATGGGGAGGAGACCAGCCAGTCAGGGTGAAGTGTAGCAATGAAGAAAGAAACACACAACTTTCTTCTCTTTTTTAAATGCTTCCTTCCCCCTCCCCCACCCCACTATCATTATCCCAATTCTACCTTACAAATCTGGCTAGACCAGAGGATGTACACTGGTAGATATAGGAACTGGAAACACAAGGAATCCAGGACAGATGATCCCTTCAGGACCAGTGGTGAGAGTGGCAATACCAGGAGAGTGGAGGGAAGGTGAGGTAGAAAGGAGGCACCGATTACAAGGATCTACAAATAACCTCCTCCCTGGGGGATGGACAACAGAAAAGTGGGTGAAGGGAAATGTTGGACAGTGTAAGATATGACAAAATAATAATAATTTATAAATTAGCAAGGGTTCATTAGGGATGGGGGGAAAGGAGGGAGGGAAAATGAGGAGCTGTATCAAGGGCTCAAGTAGAAAGCAAATGTTTTGAGAATGATGAGGGCAACAAATGTAAAAATGTGCTGACACAATGGATGGATGTATGGATGGTGATAAGAGTTGTTAAGACCCCTTAATAAAATGATTTTTTTAAAGAGCCACAATGTCTACAGCAAAGTAGTTTCACTAAGCTACTCCTCAGGCACTTAAAATTTTTTTTGTGTGTTCATTGGCTGAAAGTTTAGAAGGCAGATCAGTTTTTCATTCAACAATTAGCAAACTCATTTGTTTCATGTTCTTAATTGAAATCCACACAGTGTAATATCACATAGTTGACTTCCTTCCTGGTTTTTCCTATGGCCATTCCTCCTTTGCTAATCTTCCTGAATTTTATCCCTGGATAACTGGTGCCCTCTGAAATGGTCAATTTGTCAAAGGTGTGCAAACATTCTCAGTGTTGTTGCTTTCCAGATAGATTTAGCTAGTGTTTGGCTGAAAATACAGCATAGAGTTTGGTTCATATCCAGGTCTGAAGTGTGACTAACAGCCAGAGTCTCTGGGTTTCCACCAGTAAACCTATTCCTTTTTTTTGAAATTTAGAGTTCTGTTCCACAATTTTCTCCCACTGTATCCAGGACTTACCAATGCAAATGGGAATACAGAACCAAACCATTGGTATTGGTAGCCAGGTACCATCTTGTTCTTCTGGTTTAAAGTATGGAAACTAATGTTTATGTATTCCATTGGCCTAATTGTTTCCTTGTGTCTTCAGTTGTCATGATTTTTCTGTCTTCTAGACAAAAAGAGCAATAGTTGCCCCTTAGGTGGCTATTCATTAGCTTTTAAAACCCCAGTTGCCATTCACCAAAGTGTTTTGTAGACCATCGTCTTTCTGGATCATGTTATACCAAATGACTTTTGTGTCCCTCAAACGATGGCTGTTAGTCCAGCAACTTATTCTGTCAATGAGTTTTGTTATGTCTAAAAAGTTTTATAACTTTCCCCTCTGTATTTTTCACCACATTCAAGGATGTATTTGAAGCCAATATCTTCTGTCAAGCCTATATATATATATATATATATTAGTGGGCATAGCCCCATTCTCCTTCCCACACCTACTTAGCCTGTATGCATGCCCATGCATCTACTTGTAGATAGTTATTTCAGGATTGTGTGTATTTAGCAATGACCTCTGTTGCACTCCCCTCAGTGTCTTTGCTTGCCTTCCTGCCATTATCTTTTTTTTTTGGGGCCCACTGACCAGTTTTTGTATATTGCTTTCCCCTTCAACTCTTCCATTCCCTTCACATTCCAGGTAACTATCAAAGAATGTACCTATTCATGTCCATTAGCCCTAATGTATGACACAGACACACTATGGAACATAACTGAAAACACACAAACAGCAGAAGACAAAGTAGATGACTGAGACCCCCTAAAATTGGACATTTATATGTATCAAAATTTTTCACCAAAAGAGCACAGGCAGACCGATAGCCTGGGAAAAATTTGGCAATGATATAGCTGATAAGTAATTTTTTTAAAAATTTACAATAGGCTCCCTGAGGGATGGACAACAGAAAAGTGCGTGGAGAGAGATCAAACAGTGTAAAATATGACAAAATAATTATTATTTTTAAATTATCAAGGGTTCATGACGGAGGGGGAAGAAGGGAGGGAGAGGGAAATGTGAGGTGCTGATATCAAGGGCTCAAGTATAAAGCAGATGTTTTGAGAACGATGATGGCAACAAATGTACAAATGTGCTTGACACAATGGATGCATGTATGGATTGTGATAGGAATTGTATGAGCACCCAATAAAATGATTTTAAAAAACAAACAAAAATTTACAAAAGGCATAAACACTTCAATAAGAAACTAACGACCTCGAAGTCAGACAGGCTGGTGTGTTTTTTCCACGTGGGCTTTGATGCTTCTCAGCTAGATGGCCGCTTGTTTATTTGCAAGCCTT